>NC_138863.1:106325883-106655158 GCF_965194805.1 Balaenoptera borealis | reverse complement strand
GCTGCTTTTCACTGCTGTTTTTATGCTGCTTTACACCCACTTGACTCACTTACAGAGAGATATCAATACATAGCTTTGAAGATTCTTCCTAGTCAGATATATTCTTGGGCGGTGAATAGGGGGTTTTTGCGTCCAGTTCACTGAGCAAGGAGTAGGTCTTGTCTATTACATATTGGGTTTATTGAACGGTATCTGAGCTAATTTGAAACCCTTGTTTTCTGCCTCACCCGACCTCACCTTTCCCGTTAAGCAGCCATAGTGTGTTTTGTAAACGTGTGTCTCTGTTCTGTTTTGTAATTCAGTTCAAGTGTAGCGGTTTTTACATTCCCTCTATAAGTGATATCTTATGATAAGTGTCGTTTTCTGGTTGACTTATTTCACTTAGAATCGTCGTACCTAAATCCACTCATCATGCTGCTACTAGCCTTATGACGTTGATTTCCTGGCTGAGTGATATTCCATTGTACATAAGGACCACAACTTCTTTATCCATTTTTTTCTTTCCTGGGATATTTAAGGTGTAACGAAGTGGAGGTTCTTGTCAACAGAGCAGCCCTAAACTTTGGGGTGCCTGTGTCTTGCTGATTTTTACTTTTCCCAATTTATACACCCATGAGTGGAAGTGCCCTATGCTCTCTAAGCTGAGTTTTTTAGAGGTTTCAGGACACACCGTACACTTCTCCAGAGTGGCTGTTGGCAATTTACATCACGCCCATCAGCGTAGCAAGGCTCCCGTTTCTCCATGGCCTGTCCTGCATTTCTGGTTTTGACACTTTATTCAGCATGGCCCTTTTGACCGATGGGAAGTGAGACTTCTTTGTAGCGCTGATTTGCCTTTCCAGGTTGCTTGGTTGGCCAAAAAGGGCGTATGCGTTTTTTCCTGAATATATTCAGGAAAAAACGCATACGCCCTTTTTGGCCAAGGGCATCATGGTCGAGGTTTTGCCGCCTTTCCTGTGCTTTAAAGGCGATTCGAATCTACCTCCTGAAATCTGTTTCCTGCAATTCTGCCTTGCTTTCAAATCCTCTTCGTTGCCTTCCCTCAATATATTTGTGGACGAGAGTTATCATTTCTAACTCTGCAGGTTTGTGAATTGCAGTGCCCCTGAGCTCCATTTTTCAACTCGCTTTCTTCGGAGCTGGCCGCAAAAGCGCAGGATTGCTTCAGGCCCTATTCTGGTTCCGGGCGGCAGGCTGAGCCTGTGGTTAATTCTTCTTCCTGATGGGAAAATAGAGTGACCTGTGCCTGTCCCAACACCTAGAGCTAGTCTCTCACTGGTTCCCCCTCTTCCCGTTCATCCTCAGGACAAATTGCAACCTGTACGGAACAGGAGGTTAAAGGTGCTGATTCTCCACGGAGGGAGATTGCTACTAACGCGGCTGGAATGGCGAACCCGAGCACAAGGAGATGAGAAATGAGGTGCGTTTTCGAAACCTTTCCCGATCACACGGTGTACCATCTTCTGGGTTTCTCATGCATGTTTTCGATGTAGGAAGATGCCCTTGAACCTGGAGATTTGGGACCCATGGGATGGGTACCACGCAGTGTTACTTTAAAGGGTCTGCGTTTGCTCACCCAACCTCACCAAACCTCTCAGCCCCAAGAGTGTCCACCCTTATGTCTCAATCAGCTGTGGGTCTAGAGATGGTCAATCCAGGTGGCATCACAGCCCCTGAACGAATTTTGTAAGAATTTCTCTCTCTTTCACTGTCTTTGTTTCACGGGATTTTAAAAGTAATTGATTTTTATAATGGGGTTTAGCTGCTTTTCACTGCTCTGTTTATGCTGCTTTACACCCACTTGACTCATTTACAGAGAGATATCAATACATAGCTTTGAAGATTCTTCCTAGTCAGGTATATTCTTGGGCGGTGAATAGGGGGTGTCGAGTCCAGTTCACTGAGCAAGGAGTAGGTCTTGTCTATTACATATTGGGTTTATGGAACGGTATCTGAGCTAATTTGAAACCCTTGTTTTCTCCCTCACCCGACCTCACCTTTCCCGTTAAGCAGCCATAGTGTGTTTTGTAAACGTGTGACGCTGTTCTGTTTTGTAATTCAGTTCAAGTGTAGCGGTTTTTACATTCCCTCTCTAAGTGATATCTTATGATAAGTGTCTTTTTCTGTGTGACTTATTTCACTTAGAATCGTCGTACCTAAATCCTCTCATCATGCTGCTACTAGCCTTATGACGTTAATTTCATGGCTGAGTGATATGCCATTGTACATAAGGACCACAACTTCCTTATCCATTTTTCTCTTTCCTGGGATATTTAAGGTGTAACGAAGTGGAGGTTCTTGTCAACAGAGCAGCCCTAAACTTTGGGGTGCCTGTGTCTTGCTGATTTTTAGTTTTCCCAATTTATACGCCCATGAGTGGAAGTGCCTTATGCTCTCTATGCTGAGTTCTTTAGATGTTTCAGGACACACCGTACACTTCTCCAGAGTGGCTGTTGGCAATTTACATCCCGCCCATCAGCGTAGTAAGGCTCCCGTTTCTCCATGGCCTGTCCTGCATTTCTGGTTTTGACACTTTATTCAGCATGGCCCTTTTGACCGATGGGAAGCGAGACTTCTTTGTAGCGCTGATTTGCCTTTCCAGGTTGCTTGGTTGGCCAAAAAGGGCGTATGCGTTTTTTCCTGAATATATTCAGGAAAAAACGCATACGCCCTTTTTGGCCAAGGGCATCATGGTCGAGGTTTTGCCGCTTTTCCTGTGCTTTAAAGGCGATTCGACTCTACCTCCTGAAATCTGTTTCCTGCAATTCTGCCTTGCTTTCAAATCCTCCTCGTTGCCTTCCCTCAATATATTTGTGGACGAGAGTTATCATTTCTAACTCTGCAGGTTTGTGAATTGCAGTGCCCCTGAGCTCGATTTTTCAACTCGTTTTTTTGGGAGCTGGCCGCAAAAGCACAGGATTGCTTCAGGCCCTGTTCTGCTTCCGGGCGGCAGGCTGAGCCTGTGGTTAATTCTTCTTCCTGATGGGAAAATAGAGTGACCTGTGCCTGTCCCAACACCTAGAGCTAGTCTCTCACTGGTTCCCCCTCTTCCCGTTCATCCTCAGGACAATTTGCAACCTGTACGGAACAGGAGGTTGAAGGTGCTGATTCTCGAAGGAGGGAGATTGCTAGTAAAGCGGCTGTAATGGCCAACCCGAGCACAAGGAGATGAGAAATGAGGTGCGTTTTCGAAACCTTTCCCGATCACACGGTGTACCATCTTCTGGGTTTCTCATGCATGTTTTCGATGTAGGAAGATGCCCTTGAACCTGGAGATTTGGGACCCATGGGATGGGTACCACGCAGTGTTACTTTAAAGGGTCTGCGTTTGCTCACCCAACCTCACCAAACCTCTCAGCCCCAAGAGTGTCCACCCTTATGTCTCAATCAGCTGTGGGTCTAGAGATGGTCAATCCAGGTGGCATCACAGCCCCTGAACGAATTTTGTAAGAATTTCTCTCTCTTTCACTGTCTTTGTTTCACGGGATTTTAAAAGTAATTGATTTTTATAATGGGGTTTAGCTGCTTTTCACTGCTCTGTTTATGCTGCTTTACACCCACTTGACTCATTTACAGAGAGATATCAATACATAGCTTTGAAGATTCTTCCTAGTCAGGTATATTCTTGGGCGGTGAATAGGGGGTGTCGAGTCCAGTTCACTGAGCAAGGAGTAGGTCTTGTCTATTACATATTGGGTTTATGGAACGGTATCTGAGCTAATTTGAAACCCTTGTTTTCTCCCTCACCCGACCTCACCTTTCCCGTTAAGCAGCCATAGTGTGTTTTGTAAACGTGTGACGCTGTTCTGTTTTGTAATTCAGTTCAAGTGTAGCGGTTTTTACATTCCCTCTCTAAGTGATATCTTATGATAAGTGTCTTTTTCTGTGTGACTTATTTCACTTAGAATCGTCGTACCTAAATCCTCTCATCATGCTGCTACTAGCCTTATGACGTTAATTTCATGGCTGAGTGATATGCCATTGTACATAAGGACCACAACTTCCTTATCCATTTTTCTCTTTCCTGGGATATTTAAGGTGTAACGAAGTGGAGGTTCTTGTCAACAGAGCAGCCCTAAACTTTGGGGTGCCTGTGTCTTGCTGATTTTTAGTTTTCCCAATTTATACGCCCATGAGTGGAAGTGCCTTATGCTCTCTATGCTGAGTTCTTTAGATGTTTCAGGAAACACCGTACACTTCTCCAGAGTGGCTGTTGGCAATTTACATCCCGCCCATCAGCGTAGTAAGGCTCCCGTTTCTCCATGGCCTGTCCTGCATTTCTGGTTTTGACACTTTATTCAGCATGGCCCTTTTGACCGATGGGAAGCGAGACTTCTTTGTAGCGCTGATTTGCCTTTCCAGGTTGCTTGGTTGGCCAAAAAGGGCGTATGCGTTTTTTCCTGAATATATTCAGGAAAAAACGCATACGCCCTTTTTGGCCAAGGGCATCATGGTCGAGGTTTTGCCGCCTTTCCTGTGCTTTAAAGGCGATTCGAATCTACCTCCTGAAATCTGTTTCCTGCAATTCTGCCTTGCTTTCAAATCCTCTTCGTTGCCTTCCCTCAATATATTTGTGGACGAGAGTTATCATTTCTAACTCTGCAGGTTTGTGAATTGCAGTGCCCCTGAGCTCCATTTTTCAACTCGCTTTCTTCAGAGCTGGCCGCAAAAGCGCAGGATTGCTTCAGGCCCTATTCTGGTTCCGGGCGGCAGGCTGAGCCTGTGGTTAATTCTTCTTCCTGATGGGAAAATAGAGTGACCTGTGCCTGTCCCAACACCTAGAGCTAGTCTCTCATTGGTTCCCCCTCTTCCCGTTCATCCTCAGGACAAATTGCAACCTGTACGGAACAGGAGGTTAAAGGTGCTGATTCTCCACGGAGGGAGATTGCTACTAACGTGGCTGGAATGGCGAACCCGAGCACAAGGAGATGAGAAATGAGGTGCGTTTTAGAAACCTTTCCCGATCACACGGTGTACCATCTTCTGGGTTTCTCATGCATGTTTTCGATGTAGGAAGATGCCCTTGAACCTGGAGATTTGGGACCCATGGGATGGGTACCATGCAGTATTACTTTAAAGGGTCTGCGTTTGCTCACCCAACCTCACCAAACCTCTCAGCCCCAAGAGTGTCCACCCTTATGTCTCAATCAGCTGTGGGTCTAGAGATGGTCAATCCAGGTGGCATCACAGTCCCTGAACGAATTTTGTAAGAATTTCTCTCTCTTTCACTGTCTTTGTTTCACGGGATTTTAAAAGTAATTGATTTTTATAATGGGGTTTAGCTGCTTTTCACTGCTCTGTTTATGCTGCTTTACACCCACTTGACTCATTTACAGAGAGATATCAATACATAGCTTTGAAGATTCTTCCTAGTCAGGTATATTCTTGGGCGGTGAATAGGGGGTGTCGAGTCCAGTTCACTGAGCAAGGAGTAGGTCTTGTCTATTACATATTGGGTTTATTGAACGGTATCTGAGCTAATTTGAAACCCTTGTTTTCTGCCTCACCCGACCTCACCTTTCCCGTTAAGCAGCCATAGTGTGTTTTGTAAACGTGTGTCTCTGTTCTGTTTTGTAATTCAGTTCAAGTGTAGCGGTTTTTACATTCCCTCTATAAGTGATATCTTATGATAAGTGTCGTTTTCTGGTTGACTTATTTCACTTAGAATCTTCGTACCTAAATCCACTCATCATGCTGCTACTAGCCTTATGACGTTGATTTCCTGGCTGAGTGATATTCCATTGTACATAAGGACCACAACTTCTTTATCCATTTTTTTCTTTCCTGGGATATTTAAGGTGTAACGAAGTGGAGGTTCTTGTCAACAGAGCAGCCCTAAACTTTGGGGTGCCTGTGTCTTGCTGATTTTTACTTTTCCCAATTTATACACCCATGAGTGGAAGTGCCCTATGCTCTCTAAGCTGAGTTTTTTAGAGGTTTCAGGACACACCGTACACTTCTCCAGAGTGGCTGTTGGCAATTTACATCCCGCCCATCAGCGTAGCAAGGCTCCCGTTTCTCCATGGCCTGTCCTGCATTTCTGGTTTTGACACTTTATTCAGCATGGCCCTTTTGACCGATGGGAAGCGAGACTTCTTTGTAGCGCTGATTTGCCTTTCCAGGTTGCTTGGTTGGCCAAAAAGGGCGTATGCGTTTTTTCCTGAATATATTCAGGAAAAAACGCATACGCCCTTTTTGGCCAAGGGCATCATGGTCGAGGTTTTGCCGCCTTTCCTGTGCTTTAAAGGCGATTCGAATCTACCTCCTGAAATCTGTTTCCTGCAATTCTGCCTTGCTTTCAAATCCTCTTCGTTGCCTTCCCTCAATATATTTGTGGACAAGAGTTATCATTTCTAACTCTGCAGGTTTGTGAATTGCAGTGCCCCTGAGCTCCATTTTTCAACTCGCCTTCTTCGGAGCTGGCCGCAAAAGCGCAGGATTGCTTCAGGCCCTATTCTGGTTCCGGGCGGCAGGCTGAGCCTGTGGTTAATTCTTCTTCCTGATGGGAAAATAGAGTGACCTGTGCCTGTCCCAACACCTAGAGCTAGTCTCTCATTGGTTCCCCCTCTTCCCGTTCATCCTCAGGACAAATTGCAACCTGTACGGAACAGGAGGTTAAAGGTGCTGATTCTCCACGGAGGGAGATTGCTACTAACGCGGCTGGAATGGCGAACCCGAGCACAAGGAGATGAGAAATGAGGTGCGTTTTAGAAACCTTTCCCGATCACACGGTGTACCATCTTCTGGGTTTCTCATGCATGTTTTCGATGTAGGAAGATGCCCTTGAACCTGGAGATTTGGGACCCATGGGATGGGTACCACGCAGTGTTACTTTAAAGGGTCTGCGTTTGCTCACCCAACCTCACCAAAACTCTCAGCCCCAAGAGTGTCCACCCTTATGTCTCAATCAGCTGTGGGTCTAGAGATGGTCAATCCAGGTGGCATCACAGCCCCTGAACGAATTTTGTAAGAATTTCTCTCTCTTTCACTGTCTTTGTTTCACGGGATTTTAAAAGTAATTGATTTTTATAATGGGGTTTAGCTGCTTTTCACTGCTCTGTTTATGCTGCTTTACACCCACTTGACTCATTTACAGAGAGATATCAATACATAGCTTTGAAGATTCTTCCTAGTCAGGTATATTCTTGGGCGGTGAATAGGGGGTGTCGAGTCCAGTTCACTGAGCAAGGAGTAGGTCTTGTCTATTACATATTGGGTTTATTGAACGGTATCTGAGCTAATTTGAAACCCTTGTTTTCTGCCTCACCCGACCTCACCTTTCCCGTTAAGCAGCCATAGTGTGTTTTGTAAACGTGTGTCTCTGTTCTGTTTTGTAATTCAGTTCAAGTGTAGCGGTTTTTACATTCCCTCTATAAGTGATATCTTATGATAAGTGTCGTTTTCTGGTTGACTTATTTCACTTAGAATCTTCGTACCTAAATCCACTCATCATGCTGCTACTAGCCTTATGACGTTGATTTCCTGGCTGAGTGATATTCCATTGTACATAAGGACCACAACTTCTTTATCCATTTTTTTCTTTCCTGGGATATTTAAGGTGTAACGAAGTGGAGGTTCTTGTCAACAGAGCAGCCCTAAACTTTGGGGTGCCTGTGTCTTGCTGATTTTTACTTTTCCCAATTTATACACCCATGAGTGGAAGTGCCCTATGCTCTCTAAGCTGAGTTTTTTAGAGGTTTCAGGACACACCGTACACTTCTCCAGAGTGGCTGTTGGCAATTTACATCCCGCCCATCAGCGTAGCAAGGCTCCCGTTTCTCCATGGCCTGTCCTGCATTTCTGGTTTTGACACTTTATTCAGCATGGCCCTTTTGACCGATGGGAAGCGAGACTTCTTTGTAGCGCTGATTTGCCTTTCCAGGTTGCTTGGTTGGCCAAAAAGGGCGTATGCGTTTTTTCCTGAATATATTCAGGAAAAAACGCATACGCCCTTTTTGGCCAAGGGCATCATGGTCGAGGTTTTGCCGCCTTTCCTGTGCTTTAAAGGCGATTCGAATCTACCTCCTGAAATCTGTTTCCTGCAATTCTGCCTTGCTTTCAAATCCTCTTCGTTGCCTTCCCTCAATATATTTGTGGACAAGAGTTATCATTTCTAACTCTGCAGGTTTGTGAATTGCAGTGCCCCTGAGCTCCATTTTTCAACTCGCCTTCTTCGGAGCTGGCCGCAAAAGCGCAGGATTGCTTCAGGCCCTATTCTGGTTCCGGGCGGCAGGCTGAGCCTGTGGTTAATTCTTCTTCCTGATGGGAAAATAGAGTGACCTGTGCCTGTCCCAACACCTAGAGCTAGTCTCTCATTGGTTCCCCCTCTTCCCGTTCATCCTCAGGACAAATTGCAACCTGTACGGAACAGGAGGTTAAAGGTGCTGATTCTCCACGGAGGGAGATTGCTACTAACGCGGCTGGAATGGCGAACCCGAGCACAAGGAGATGAGAAATGAGGTGCGTTTTAGAAACCTTTCCCGATCACACGGTGTACCATCTTCTGGGTTTCTCATGCATGTTTTCGATGTAGGAAGATGCCCTTGAACCTGGAGATTTGGGACCCATGGGATGGGTACCACGCAGTGTTACTTTAAAGGGTCTGCGTTTGCTCACCCAACCTCACCAAAACTCTCAGCCCCAAGAGTGTCCACCCTTATGTCTCAATCAGCTGTGGGTCTAGAGATGGTCAATCCAGGTGGCATCACAGCCCCTGAACGAATTTTGTAAGAATTTCTCTCTCTTTCACTGTCTTTGTTTCACGGGATTTTAAAAGTAATTGATTTTTATAATGGGGTTTAGCTGCTTTTCACTGCTCTGTTTATGCTGCTTTACACCCACTTGACTCATTTACAGAGAGATATCAATACATAGCTTTGAAGATTCTTCCTAGTCAGGTATATTCTTGGGCGGTGAATAGGGGGTGTCGAGTCCAGTTCACTGAGCAAGGAGTAGGTCTTGTCTATTACATATTGGGTTTATGGAACGGTATCTGAGCTAATTTGAAACCCTTGTTTTCTCCCTCACCCGACCTCACCTTTCCCGTTAAGCAGCCATAGTGTGTTTTGTAAACGTGTGACGCTGTTCTGTTTTGTAATTCAGTTCAAGTGTAGCGGTTTTTACATTCCCTCTCTAAGTGATATCTTATGATAAGTGTCTTTTTCTGTGTGACTTATTTCACTTAGAATCGTCGTACCTAAATCCTCTCATCATGCTGCTACTAGCCTTATGACGTTAATTTCATGGCTGAGTGATATGCCATTGTACATAAGGACCACAACTTCCTTATCCATTTTTCTCTTTCCTGGGATATTTAAGGTGTAACGAAGTGGAGGTTCTTGTCAACAGAGCAGCCCTAAACTTTGGGGTGCCTGTGTCTTGCTGATTTTTAGTTTTCCCAATTTATACGCCCATGAGTGGAAGTGCCTTATGCTCTCTATGCTGAGTTCTTTAGATGTTTCAGGAAACACCGTACACTTCTCCAGAGTGGCTGTTGGCAATTTACATCCCACCCATCAGCGTAGTAAGGCTCCCGTTTCTCCATGGCCTGTCCTGCATTTCTGGTTTTGACACTTTATTCAGCATGGCCCTTTTGACCGATGGGAAGCGAGACTTCTTTGTAGCGCTGATTTGCCTTTCCAGGTTGCTTGGTTGGCCAAAAACGGCGTATGCGTTTTTTCCTGAATATATTCAGGAAAAAACGCATACGCCCTTTTTGGCCAAGGGCATCATGGTCGAGGTTTTGCCGCTTTTCCTGTGCTTTAAAGGCGATTCGACTCTACCTCCTGAAATCTGTTTCCTGCAATTCTGCCTTGCTTTCAAATCCTCCTCGTTGCCTTCCCTCAATATATTTGTGGACGAGAGTTATCATTTCTAACTCTGCAGGTTTGTGAATTGCAGTGCCCCTGAGCTCGATTTTTCAACTCGTTTTTTTGGGAGCTGGCCGCAAAAGCACAGGATTGCTTCAGGCCCTGTTCTGCTTCCGGGCGGCAGGCTGAGCCTGTGGTTAATTCTTCTTCTTGATGGGAAAATATAGTGACCTGTGCCTGTCCCAACACCTAGAGCTAGTCTCTCACTGGTTCCCCCTCTTCCCGTTCATCCTCAGGACAATTTGCAACCTGTACGGAACAGGAGGTTGAAGGTGCTGATTCTCGAAGGAGGGAGATTGCTAGTAAAGCGGCTGTAATGGCCAACCCGAGCACAAGGAGATGAGAAATGAGGTGCGTTTTCGAAACCTTTCCCGATCACACGGTGTACCATCTTCTGGGTTTCTCATGCATGTTTTTGTTATAGGAAGATGCCCTTGAACTTGGAGATTTGGGACCCATGGGATGGGTACCACGCAGTATTACTTTAAAGGGCCTGCGTTTCCTCAACCAACCTGACCAAACCTCTCAGCCCCAAGAGTGTCCACCCTTATGTCTCAATCAGCTGTGGGTCTAGAGATGGTCAATCCAGGTGGCATCACAGCCCCTGAACGAATATTGTAAGAATTTCTCTCTCTTTCACTGTCTTTGTTTCACGGGTTTTTAAAAGTAATTGATTTTTATAATGGGGTTTAGCTGCTTTTCACTGCTGTTTTTATGCTGCTTTACACCCACTTGACTCACTTACAGAGAGATATCAATACATAGCTTTGAAGATTCTTCCTAGTCAGATATATTCTTGGGCGGTGAATAGGGGGTTTTTGCGTCCAGTTCACTGAGCAAGGAGTAGGTCTTGTCTATTACATATTGGGTTTATTGAACGGTATCTGAGCTAATTTGAAACCCTTGTTTTCTGCCTCACCCGACCTCACCTTTCCCGTTAAGCAGCCATAGTGTGTTTTGTAAACGTGTGTCTCTGTTCTGTTTTGTAATTCAGTTCAAGTGTAGCGGTTTTTACATTCCCTCTATAAGTGATATCTTATGATAAGTGTCGTTTTCTGGTTGACTTATTTCACTTAGAATCGTCGTACCTAAATCCACTCATCATGCTGCTACTAGCCTTATGACGTTGATTTCATGCCTGAGTGATATTCCATTGTACATAAGGACCACAACTTCTTTATCCATTTTTTTCTTTCCTGGGATATTTAAGGTGTAACGAAGTGGAGGTTCTTGTCAACAGAGCAGCCCTAAACTTTGGGGTGCCTGTGTCTTGCTGATTTTTACTTTTCCCAATTTATACACCCATGAGTGGAAGTGCCCTATGCTCTCTAAGCTGAGTTTTTTAGAGGTTTCAGGACACACCGTACACTTCTCCAGAGTGGCTGTTGGCAATTTACATCCCGCCCATCAGCGTAGCAAGGCTCCCGTTTCTCCATGGCCTGTCCTGCATTTCTGGTTTTGACACTTTATTCAGCATGGCCCTTTTGACCGATGGGAAGCGAGACTTCTTTGTAGCGCTGATTTGCCTTTCCAGGTTGCTTGGTTGGCCAAAAAGGGCGTATGCGTTTTTTCCTGAATATATTCAGGAAAAAACGCATATGCCCTTTTTGGCCAAGGGCATCATGGTCGAGGTTTTGCCGCCTTTCCTGTGCTTTAAAGGCGATTCGAATCTACCTCCTGAAATCTGTTTCCTGCAATTCTGCCTTGCTTTCAAATCCTCTTCGTTGCCTTCCCTCAATATATTTGTGGACGAGAGTTATCATTTCTAACTCTGCAGGTTTGTGAATTGCAGTGCCCCTGAGCTCCATTTTTCAACTCGCTTTCTTCAGAGCTGGCCGCAAAAGCGCAGGATTGCTTCAGGCCCTATTCTGGTTCCGGGCGGCAGGCTGAGCCTGTGGTTAATTCTTCTTCCTGATGGGAAAATAGAGTGACCTGTGCCTGTCCCAACACCTAGAGCTAGTCTCTCATTGGTTCCCCCTCTTCCCGTTCATCCTCAGGACAAATTGCAACCTGTACGGAACAGGAGGTTAAAGGTGCTGATTCTCCACGGAGGGAGATTGCTACTAACGTGGCTGGAATGGCGAACCCGAGCACAAGGAGATGAGAAATGAGGTGCGTTTTAGAAACCTTTCCCGATCACACGGTGTACCATCTTCTGGGTTTCTCATGCATGTTTTCGATGTAGGAAGATGCCCTTGAACCTGGAGATTTGGGACCCATGGGATGGGTACCATGCAGTATTACTTTAAAGGGTCTGCGTTTGCTCACCCAACCTCACCAAACCTCTCAGCCCCAAGAGTGTCCACCCTTATGTCTCAATCAGCTGTGGGTCTAGAGATGGTCAATCCAGGTGGCATCACAGCCCCTGAACGAATTTTGTAAGAATTTCTCTCTCTTTCACTGTCTTTGTTTCACGGAATTTTAAAAGTAATTGATTTTTATAATGGGGTTTAGCTGCTTTTCACTGCTCTGTTTATGCTGCTTTACACCCACTTGACTCATTTACAGAGAGATATCAATACATAGCTTTGAAGATTCTTCCTAGTCAGGTATATTCTTGGGCGGTGAATAGGGGGTGTCGAGTCCAGTTCACTGAGCAAGGAGTAGGTCTTGTCTATTACATATTGGGTTTATTGAACGGTATCTGAGCTAATTTGAAACCCTTGTTTTCTCCCTCACCCGACCTCACCTTTCCCGTTAAGCAGCCATAGTGTGTTTTGTAAACGTGTGTCTCTGTTCTGTTTTGTAATTCAGTTCAAGTGTAGCGGTTTTTACATTCCCTCTATAAGTGATATCTTATGATAAGTGTCGTTTTCTGGTTGACTTATTTCACTTAGAATCGTCGTACCTAAATCCACTCATCATGCTGCTACTAGCCTTATGACGTTGATTTCTTGGCTGAGTGATATTCCATTGTACATAAGGACCACAACTTCTTTATCCATTTTTCTCTTTCCTGGGATATTTAAGGTGTAACGAAGTGGAGGTTCTTGTCAACAGAGCAGCCCTAAACTTTGGGGTGCCTGTGTCTTGCTGATTTTTACTTTTCCCAATTTATACACCCATGAGTGGAAGTGCCCTATGCTCTCTAAGCTGAGTTTTTTAGAGGTTTCAGGACACACCGTACACTTCTCCAGAGTGGCTGTTGGCAATTTACATCCCGCCCATCAGCGTAGCAAGGCTCCCGTTTCTCCATGGCCTGTCCTGCATTTCTGGTTTTGACACTTTATTCAGCATGGCCCTTTTGACCGATGGGAAGCGAGACTTCTTTGTAGCGCTGATTTGCCTTTCCAGGTTGCTTGGTTGGCCAAAAAGGGCGTATGCGTTTTTTCCTGAATATATTCAGGAAAAAACGCATACGCCCTTTTTGGCCAAGGGCATCATGGTCGAGGTTTTGCCGCCTTTCCTGTGCTTTAAAGGCGATTCGAATCTACCTCCTGAAATCTGTTTCCTGCAATTCTGCCTTGCTTTCAAATCCTCTTCGTTGCCTTCCCTCAATATATTTGTGGACAAGAGTTATCATTTCTAACTCTGCAGGTTTGTGAATTGCAGTGCCCCTGAGCTCCATTTTTCAACTCGCCTTCTTCGGAGCTGGCCGCAAAAGCGCAGGATTGCTTCAGGCCCTATTCTGGTTCCGGGCGGCAGGCTGAGCCTGTGGTTAATTCTTCTTCCTGATGGGAAAATAGAGTGACCTGTGCCTGTCCCAACACCTAGAGCTAGTCTCTCATTGGTTCCCCCTCTTCCCGTTCATCCTCAGGACAAATTGCAACCTGTACGGAACAGGAGGTTAAAGGTGCTGATTCTCCACGGAGGGAGATTGCTACTAACGCGGCTGGAATGGCGAACCCGAGCACAAGGAGATGAGAAATGAGGTGCGTTTTAGAAACTTTTCCCGATCACACGGTGTACCATCTTCTGGGTTTCTCATGCATGTTTTCGATGTAGGAAGATGCCCTTGAACCTGGAGATTTGGGACCCATGGGATGGGTACCACGCAGTGTTACTTTAAAGGGTCTGCGTTTGCTCACCCAACCTCACCAAAACTCTCAGCCCCAAGAGTGTCCACCCTTATGTCTCAATCAGCTGTGGGTCTAGAGATGGTCAATCCAGGTGGCATCACAGCCCCTGAACGAATTTTGTAAGAATTTCTCTCTCTTTCACTGTCTTTGTTTCACGGGATTTTAAAAGTAATTGATTTTTATAATGGGGTTTAGCTGCTTTTCACTGCTCTGTTTATGCTGCTTTACACCCACTTGACTCATTTACAGAGAGATATCAATACATAGCTTTGAAGATTCTTCCTAGTCAGGTATATTCTTGGGCGGTGAATAGGGGGTGTCGAGTCCAGTTCACTGAGCAAGGAGTAGGTCTTGTCTATTACATATTGGGTTTATGGAACGGTATCTGAGCTAATTTGAAACCCTTGTTTTCTCCCTCACCCGACCTCACCTTTCCCGTTAAGCAGCCATAGTGTGTTTTGTAAACGTGTGACGCTGTTCTGTTTTGTAATTCAGTTCAAGTGTAGCGGTTTTTACATTCCCTCTCTAAGTGATATCTTATGATAAGTGTCTTTTTCTGTGTGACTTATTTCACTTAGAATCGTCGTACCTAAATCCTCTCATCATGCTGCTACTAGCCTTATGACGTTAATTTCATGGCTGAGTGATATGCCATTGTACATAAGGACCACAACTTCCTTATCCATTTTTCTCTTTCCTGGGATATTTAAGGTGTAACGAAGTGGAGGTTCTTGTCAACAGAGCAGCCCTAAACTTTGGGGTGCCTGTGTCTTGCTGATTTTTAGTTTTCCCAATTTATACGCCCATGAGTGGAAGTGCCTTATGCTCTCTATGCTGAGTTCTTTAGATGTTTCAGGAAACACCGTACACTTCTCCAGAGTGGCTGTTGGCAATTTACATCCCACCCATCAGCGTAGTAAGGCTCCCGTTTCTCCATGGCCTGTCCTGCATTTCTGGTTTTGACACTTTATTCAGCATGGCCCTTTTGACCGATGGGAAGCGAGACTTCTTTGTAGCGCTGATTTGCCTTTCCAGGTTGCTTGGTTGGCCAAAAACGGCGTATGCGTTTTTTCCTGAATATATTCAGGAAAAAACGCATACGCCCTTTTTGGCCAAGGGCATCATGGTCGAGGTTTTGCCGCTTTTCCTGTGCTTTAAAGGCGATTCGACTCTACCTCCTGAAATCTGTTTCCTGCAATTCTGCCTTGCTTTCAAATCCTCCTCGTTGCCTTCCCTCAATATATTTGTGGACGAGAGTTATCATTTCTAACTCTGCAGGTTTGTGAATTGCAGTGCCCCTGAGCTCGATTTTTCAACTCGTTTTTTTGGGAGCTGGCCGCAAAAGCACAGGATTGCTTCAGGCCCTGTTCTGCTTCCGGGCGGCAGGCTGAGCCTGTGGTTAATTCTTCTTCTTGATGGGAAAATATAGTGACCTGTGCCTGTCCCAACACCTAGAGCTAGTCTCTCACTGGTTCCCCCTCTTCCCGTTCATCCTCAGGACAATTTGCAACCTGTACGGAACAGGAGGTTGAAGGTGCTGATTCTCGAAGGAGGGAGATTGCTAGTAAAGCGGCTGTAATGGCCAACCCGAGCACAAGGAGATGAGAAATGAGGTGCGTTTTCGAAACCTTTCCCGATCACACGGTGTACCATCTTCTGGGTTTCTCATGCATGTTTTTGTTATAGGAAGATGCCCTTGAACTTGGAGATTTGGGACCCATGGGATGGGTACCACGCAGTATTACTTTAAAGGGCCTGCGTTTCCTCAACCAACCTGACCAAACCTCTCAGCCCCAAGAGTGTCCACCCTTATGTCTCAATCAGCTGTGGGTCTAGAGATGGTCAATCCAGGTGGCATCACAGCCCCTGAACGAATATTGTAAGAATTTCTCTCTCTTTCACTGTCTTTGTTTCACGGGTTTTTAAAAGTAATTGATTTTTATAATGGGGTTTAGCTGCTTTTCACTGCTGTTTTTATGCTGCTTTACACCCACTTGACTCACTTACAGAGAGATATCAATACATAGCTTTGAAGATTCTTCCTAGTCAGATATATTCTTGGGCGGTGAATAGGGGGTTTTTGCGTCCAGTTCACTGAGCAAGGAGTAGGTCTTGTCTATTACATATTGGGTTTATTGAACGGTATCTGAGCTAATTTGAAACCCTTGTTTTCTGCCTCACCCGACCTCACCTTTCCCGTTAAGCAGCCATAGTGTGTTTTGTAAACGTGTGTCTCTGTTCTGTTTTGTAATTCAGTTCAAGTGTAGCGGTTTTTACATTCCCTCTATAAGTGATATCTTATGATAAGTGTCGTTTTCTGGTTGACTTATTTCACTTAGAATCGTCGTACCTAAATCCACTCATCATGCTGCTACTAGCCTTATGACGTTGATTTCATGCCTGAGTGATATTCCATTGTACATAAGGACCACAACTTCTTTATCCATTTTTTTCTTTCCTGGGATATTTAAGGTGTAACGAAGTGGAGGTTCTTGTCAACAGAGCAGCCCTAAACTTTGGGGTGCCTGTGTCTTGCTGATTTTTACTTTTCCCAATTTATACACCCATGAGTGGAAGTGCCCTATGCTCTCTAAGCTGAGTTTTTTAGAGGTTTCAGGACACACCGTACACTTCTCCAGAGTGGCTGTTGGCAATTTACATCCCGCCCATCAGCGTAGCAAGGCTCCCGTTTCTCCATGGCCTGTCCTGCATTTCTGGTTTTGACACTTTATTCAGCATGGCCCTTTTGACCGATGGGAAGCGAGACTTCTTTGTAGCGCTGATTTGCCTTTCCAGGTTGCTTGGTTGGCCAAAAAGGGCGTATGCGTTTTTTCCTGAATATATTCAGGAAAAAACGCATATGCCCTTTTTGGCCAAGGGCATCATGGTCGAGGTTTTGCCGCCTTTCCTGTGCTTTAAAGGCGATTCGAATCTACCTCCTGAAATCTGTTTCCTGCAATTCTGCCTTGCTTTCAAATCCTCTTCGTTGCCTTCCCTCAATATATTTGTGGACGAGAGTTATCATTTCTAACTCTGCAGGTTTGTGAATTGCAGTGCCCCTGAGCTCCATTTTTCAACTCGCTTTCTTCAGAGCTGGCCGCAAAAGCGCAGGATTGCTTCAGGCCCTATTCTGGTTCCGGGCGGCAGGCTGAGCCTGTGGTTAATTCTTCTTCCTGATGGGAAAATAGAGTGACCTGTGCCTGTCCCAACACCTAGAGCTAGTCTCTCATTGGTTCCCCCTCTTCCCGTTCATCCTCAGGACAAATTGCAACCTGTACGGAACAGGAGGTTAAAGGTGCTGATTCTCCACGGAGGGAGATTGCTACTAACGTGGCTGGAATGGCGAACCCGAGCACAAGGAGATGAGAAATGAGGTGCGTTTTAGAAACCTTTCCCGATCACACGGTGTACCATCTTCTGGGTTTCTCATGCATGTTTTCGATGTAGGAAGATGCCCTTGAACCTGGAGATTTGGGACCCATGGGATGGGTACCATGCAGTATTACTTTAAAGGGTCTGCGTTTGCTCACCCAACCTCACCAAACCTCTCAGCCCCAAGAGTGTCCACCCTTATGTCTCAATCAGCTGTGGGTCTAGAGATGGTCAATCCAGGTGGCATCACAGCCCCTGAACGAATTTTGTAAGAATTTCTCTCTCTTTCACTGTCTTTGTTTCACGGGATTTTAAAAGTAATTGATTTTTATAATGGGGTTTAGCTGCTTTTCACTGCTCTGTTTATGCTGCTTTACACCCACTTGACTCATTTACAGAGAGATATCAATACATAGCTTTGAAGATTCTTCCTAGTCAGGTATATTCTTGGGCGGTGAATAGGGGGTGTCGAGTCCAGTTCACTGAGCAAGGAGTAGGTCTTGTCTATTACATATTGGGTTTATTGAACGGTATCTGAGCTAATTTGAAACCCTTGTTTTCTCCCTCACCCGACCTCACCTTTCCCGTTAAGCAGCCATAGTGTGTTTTGTAAACGTGTGTCTCTGTTCTGTTTTGTAATTCAGTTCAAGTGTAGCGGTTTTTACATTCCCTCTATAAGTGATATCTTATGATAAGTGTCGTTTTCTGGTTGACTTATTTCACTTAGAATCGTCGTACCTAAATCCACTCATCATGCTGCTACTAGCCTTATGACGTTGATTTCTTGGCTGAGTGATATTCCATTGTACATAAGGACCACAACTTCTTTATCCATTTTTCTCTTTCCTGGGATATTTAAGGTGTAACGAAGTGGAGGTTCTTGTCAACAGAGCAGCCCTAAACTTTGGGGTGCCTGTGTCTTGCTGATTTTTACTTTTCCCAATTTATACACCCATGAGTGGAAGTGCCCTATGCTCTCTAAGCTGAGTTTTTTAGAGGTTTCAGGACACACCGTACACTTCTCCAGAGTGGCTGTTGGCAATTTACATCCCGCCCATCAGCGTAGCAAGGCTCCCGTTTCTCCATGGCCTGTCCTGCATTTCTGGTTTTGACACTTTATTCAGCATGGCCCTTTTGACCAATGGGAAGCGAGACTTCTTTGTAGCGCTGATTTGCCTTTCCAGGTTGCTTGGTTGGCCAAAAAGGGCGTATGCGTTTTTTCCTGAATATATTCAGGAAAAAACGCATACGCCCTTTTTGGCCAAGGGCATCATGGTCGAGGTTTTGCCGCCTTTCCTGTGCTTTAAAGGCGATTCGAATCTACCTCCTGAAATCTGTTTCCTGCAATTCTGCCTTGCTTTCAAATCCTCTTCGTTGCCTTCCCTCAATATATTTGTGGACAAGAGTTATCATTTCTAACTCTGCAGGTTTGTGAATTGCAGTGCCCCTGAGCTCCATTTTTCAACTCGCTTTCTTCGGAGCTGGCCGCAAAAGCGCAGGATTGCTTCAGGCCCTATTCTGGTTCCGGGCGGCAGGCTGAGCCTGTGGTTAATTCTTCTTCCTGATGGGAAAATAGAGTGACCTGTGCCTGTCCCAACACCTAGAGCTAGTCTCTCATTGGTTCCCCCTCTTCCCGTTCATCCTCAGGACAAATTGCAACCTGTACGGAACAGGAGGTTAAAGGTGCTGATTCTCCACGGAGGGAGATTGCTACTAACGCGGCTGGAATGGCGAACCCGAGCACAAGGAGATGAGAAATGAGGTGCGTTTTAGAAACCTTTCCCGATCACACGGTGTACCATCTTCTGGGTTTCTCATGCATGTTTTCGATGTAGGAAGATGCCCTTGAACCTGGAGATTTGGGACCCATGGGATGGGTACCACGCAGTGTTACTTTAAAGGGTCTGCGTTTGCTCACCCAACCTCACCAAAACTCTCAGCCCCAAGAGTGTCCACCCTTATGTCTCAATCAGCTGTGGGTCTAGAGATGGTCAATCCAGGTGGCATCACAGCCCCTGAACGAATTTTGTAAGAATTTCTCTCTCTTTCACTGTCTTTGTTTCACGGGATTTTAAAAGTAATTGATTTTTATAATGGGGTTTAGCTGCTTTTCACTGCTCTGTTTATGCTGCTTTACACCCACTTGACTCATTTACAGAGAGATATCAATACATAGCTTTGAAGATTCTTCCTAGTCAGGTATATTCTTGGGCGGTGAATAGGGGGTGTCGAGTCCAGTTCACTGAGCAAGGAGTAGGTCTTGTCTATTACATATTGGGTTTATGGAACGGTATCTGAGCTAATTTGAAACCCTTGTTTTCTCCCTCACCCGACCTCACCTTTCCCGTTAAGCAGCCATAGTGTGTTTTGTAAACGTGTGACGCTGTTCTGTTTTGTAATTCAGTTCAAGTGTAGCGGTTTTTACATTCCCTCTCTAAGTGATATCTTATGATAAGTGTCTTTTTCTGTGTGACTTATTTCACTTAGAATCGTCGTACCTAAATCCTCTCATCATGCTGCTACTAGCCTTATGACGTTAATTTCATGGCTGAGTGATATGCCATTGTACATAAGGACCACAACTTCCTTATCCATTTTTCTCTTTCCTGGGATATTTAAGGTGTAACGAAGTGGAGGTTCTTGTCAACAGAGCAGCCCTAAACTTTGGGGTGCCTGTGTCTTGCTGATTTTTAGTTTTCCCAATTTATACGCCCATGAGTGGAAGTGCCTTATGCTCTCTATGCTGAGTTCTTTAGATGTTTCAGGAAACACCGTACACTTCTCCAGAGTGGCTGTTGGCAATTTACATCCCACCCATCAGCGTAGTAAGGCTCCCGTTTCTCCATGGCCTGTCCTGCATTTCTGGTTTTGACACTTTATTCAGCATGGCCCTTTTGACCGATGGGAAGCGAGACTTCTTTGTAGCGCTGATTTGCCTTTCCAGGTTGCTTGGTTGGCCAAAAAGGGCGTATGCGTTTTTTCCTGAATATATTCAGGAAAAAACGCATACGCCCTTTTTGGCCAAGGGCATCATGGTCGAGGTTTTGCCGCTTTTCCTGTGCTTTAAAGGCGATTCGACTCTACCTCCTGAAATCTGTTTCCTGCAATTCTGCCTTGCTTTCAAATCCTCCTCGTTGCCTTCCCTCAATATATTTGTGGACGAGAGTTATCATTTATAACTCTGCAGGTTTGTGAATTGCAGTGCCCCTGAGCTCGATTTTTCAACTCGTTTTTTTGGGAGCTGGCCGCAAAAGCACAGGATTGCTTCAGGCCCTGTTCTGCTTCCGGGCGGCAGGCTGAGCCTGTGGTTAATTCTTCTTCCTGATGGGAAAATAGAGTGACCTGTGCCTGTCCCAACACCTAGAGCTAGTCTCTCACTGGTTCCCCCTCTTCCCGTTCATCCTCAGGACAATTTGCAACCTGTACGGAACAGGAGGTTGAAGGTGCTGATTCTCGAAGGAGGGAGATTGCTAGTAAAGCGGCTGTAATGGCCAACCCGAGCACAAGGAGATGAGAAATGAGGTGCGTTTTCGAAACCTTTCCCGATCACACGGTGTACCATCTTCTGGGTTTCTCATGCATGTTTTTGTTATAGGAAGATGCCCTTGAACTTGGAGATTTGGGACCCATGGGATGGGTACCACGCAGTATTACTTTAAAGGGCCTGCGTTTCCTCAACCAACCTGACCAAACCTCTCAGCCCCAAGAGTGTCCACCCTTATGTCTCAATCAGCTGTGGGTCTAGAGATGGTCAATCCAGGTGGCATCACAGCCCCTGAACGAATATTGTAAGAATTTCTCTCTCTTTCACTGTCTTTGTTTCACGGGTTTTTAAAAGTAATTGATTTTTATAATGGGGTTTAGCTGCTTTTCACTGCTGTTTTTATGCTGCTTTACACCCACTTGACTCACTTACAGAGAGATATCAATACATAGCTTTGAAGATTCTTCCTAGTCAGATATATTCTTGGGCGGTGAATAGGGGGTTTTTGCGTCCAGTTCACTGAGCAAGGAGTAGGTCTTGTCTATTACATATTGGGTTTATTGAACGGTATCTGAGCTAATTTGAAACCCTTGTTTTCTGCCTCACCCGACCTCACCTTTCCCGTTAAGCAGCCATAGTGTGTTTTGTAAACGTGTGTCTCTGTTCTGTTTTGTAATTCAGTTCAAGTGTAGCGGTTTTTACATTCCCTCTATAAGTGATATCTTATGATAAGTGTCGTTTTCTGGTTGACTTATTTCACTTAGAATCGTCGTACCTAAATCCACTCATCATGCTGCTACTAGCCTTATGACGTTGATTTCCTGGCTGAGTGATATTCCATTGTACATAAGGACCACAACTTCTTTATCCATTTTTTTCTTTCCTGGGATATTTAAGGTGTAACGAAGTGGAGGTTCTTGTCAACAGAGCAGCCCTAAACTTTGGGGTGCCTGTGTCTTGCTGATTTTTACTTTTCCCAATTTATACACCCATGAGTGGAAGTGCCCTATGCTCTCTAAGCTGAGTTTTTTAGAGGTTTCAGGACACACCGTACACTTCTCCAGAGTGGCTGTTGGCAATTTACATCCCGCCCATCAGCGTAGCAAGGCTCCCGTTTCTCCATGGCCTGTCCTGCATTTCTGGTTTTGACACTTTATTCAGCATGGCCCTTTTGACCGATGGGAAGCGAGACTTCTTTGTAGCGCTGATTTGCCTTTCCAGGTTGCTTGGTTGGCCAAAAAGGGCGTATGCGTTTTTTCCTGAATATATTCAGGAAAAAACGCATACGCCCTTTTTGGCCAAGGGCATCATGGTCGAGGTTTTGCCGCCTTTCCTGTGCTTTAAAGGCGATTCGAATCTACCTCCTGAAATCTGTTTCCTGCAATTCTGCCTTGCTTTCAAATCCTCTTCGTTGCCTTCCCTCAATATATTTGTGGACGAGAGTTATCATTTCTAACTCTGCAGGTTTGTGAATTGCAGTGCCCCTGAGCTCCATTTTTCAACTCGCTTTCTTCGGAGCTGGCCGCAAAAGCGCAGGATTGCTTCAGGCCCTATTCTGGTTCCGGGCGGCAGGCTGAGCCTGTGGTTAATTCTTCTTCCTGATGGGAAAATAGAGTGACCTGTGCCTGTCCCAACACCTAGAGCTAGTCTCTCATTGGTTCCCCCTCTTCCCGTTCATCCTCAGGACAAATTGCAACCTGTACGGAACAGGAGGTTAAAGGTGCTGATTCTCCACGGAGGGAGATTGCTACTAACGCGGCTGGAATGGCGAACCCGAGCACAAGGAGATGAGAAATGAGGTGCGTTTTAGAAACCTTTCCCGATCACACGGTGTACCATCTTCTGGGTTTCTCATGCATGTTTTCGATGTAGGAAGATGCCCTTGAACCTGGAGATTTGGGACCCATGGGATGGGTACCACGCAGTGTTACTTTAAAGGGTCTGCGTTTGCTCACCCAACCTCACCAAAACTCTCAGCCCCAAGAGTGTCCACCCTTATGTCTCAATCAGCTGTGGGTCTAGAGATGGTCAATCCAGGTGGCATCACAGCCCCTGAACGAATTTTGTAAGAATTTCTCTCTCTTTCACTGTCTTTGTTTCACGGGATTTTAAAAGTAATTGATTTTTATAATGGGGTTTAGCTGCTTTTCACTGCTCTGTTTATGCTGCTTTACACCCACTTGACTCATTTACAGAGAGATATCAATACATAGCTTTGAAGATTCTTCCTAGTCAGGTATATTCTTGGGCGGTGAATAGGGGGTGTCGAGTCCAGTTCACTGAGCAAGGAGTAGGTCTTGTCTATTACATATTGGGTTTATGGAACGGTATCTGAGCTAATTTGAAACCCTTGTTTTCTCCCTCACCCGACCTCACCTTTCCCGTTAAGCAGCCATAGTGTGTTTTGTAAACGTGTGACGCTGTTCTGTTTTGTAATTCAGTTCAAGTGTAGCGGTTTTTACATTCCCTCTCTAAGTGATATCTTATGATAAGTGTCTTTTTCTGTGTGACTTATTTCACTTAGAATCGTCGTACCTAAATCCTCTCATCATGCTGCTACTAGCCTTATGACGTTAATTTCATGGCTGAGTGATATGCCATTGTACATAAGGACCACAACTTCCTTATCCATTTTTCTCTTTCCTGGGATATTTAAGGTGTAACGAAGTGGAGGTTCTTGTCAACAGAGCAGCCCTAAACTTTGGGGTGCCTGTGTCTTGCTGATTTTTAGTTTTCCCAATTTATACGCCCATGAGTGGAAGTGCCTTATGCTCTCTATGCTGAGTTCTTTAGATGTTTCAGGAAACACCGTACACTTCTCCAGAGTGGCTGTTGGCAATTTACATCCCACCCATCAGCGTAGTAAGGCTCCCGTTTCTCCATGGCCTGTCCTGCATTTCTGGTTTTGACACTTTATTCAGCATGGCCCTTTTGACCGATGGGAAGCGAGACTTCTTTGTAGCGCTGATTTGCCTTTCCAGGTTGCTTGGTTGGCCAAAAAGGGCGTATGCGTTTTTTCCTGAATATATTCAGGAAAAAACGCATACGCCCTTTTTGGCCAAGGGCATCATGGTCGAGGTTTTGCCGCTTTTCCTGTGCTTTAAAGGCGATTCGACTCTACCTCCTGAAATCTGTTTCCTGCAATTCTGCCTTGCTTTCAAATCCTCCTCGTTGCCTTCCCTCAATATATTTGTGGACGAGAGTTATCATTTATAACTCTGCAGGTTTGTGAATTGCAGTGCCCCTGAGCTCGATTTTTCAACTCGCTTTTTTGGGAGCTGGCCGCAAAAGCACAGGATTGCTTCAGGCCCTGTTCTGCTTCCGGGCGACAGGCTGAGCCTGTGGTTAATTCTTCTTCCTGATGGGAAAATAGAGTGACCTGTGCCTGTCCCAACACCTAGAGCTAGTCTCTCACTGGTTCCCCCTCTTCCCGTTCATCCTCAGGACAATTTGCAACCTGTACGGAACAGGAGGTTGAAGGTGCTGATTCTCGAAGGAGGGAGATTGCTAGTAAAGCGGCTGTAATGGCCAACCCGAGCACAAGGAGATGAGAAATGAGGTGCGTTTTCGAAACCTTTCCCGATCACACGGTGTACCATCTTCTGGGTTTCTCATGCATGTTTTTGTTATAGGAAGATGCCCTTGAACTTGGAGATTTGGGACCCATGGGATGGGTACCACGCAGTATTACTTTAAAGGGCCTGCGTTTCCTCAACCAACCTGACCAAACCTCTCAGCCACAAGAGTGTCCACCCTTATGTCTCAATCAGCTGTGGGTCTAGAGATGGTCAATCCAGGTGGCATCACAGCCCCTGAACGAATATTGTAAGAATTTCTCTCTCTTTCACTGTCTTTGTTTCACGGGTTTTTAAAAGTAATTGATTTTTATAATGGGGTTTAGCTGCTTTTCACTGCTGTTTTTATGCTGCTTTACACCCACTTGACTCACTTACAGAGAGATATCAATACATAGCTTTGAAGATTCTTCCTAGTCAGATATATTCTTGGGCGGTGAATAGGGGGTTTTTGCGTCCAGTTCACTGAGCAAGGAGTAGGTCTTGTCTATTACATATTGGGTTTATTGAACGGTATCTGAGCTAATTTGAAACCCTTGTTTTCTGCCTCACCCGACCTCACCTTTCCCGTTAAGCAGCCATAGTGTGTTTTGTAAACGTGTGTCTCTGTTCTGTTTTGTAATTCAGTTCAAGTGTAGCGGTTTTTACATTCCCTCTATAAGTGATATCTTATGATAAGTGTCGTTTTCTGGTTGACTTATTTCACTTAGAATCGTCGTACCTAAATCCACTCATCATGCTGCTACTAGCCTTATGACGTTGATTTCCTGGCTGAGTGATATTCCATTGTACATAAGGACCACAACTTCTTTATCCATTTTTTTCTTTCCTGGGATATTTAAGGTGTAACGAAGTGGAGGTTCTTGTCAACAGAGCAGCCCTAAACTTTGGGGTGCCTGTGTCTTGCTGATTTTTACTTTTCCCAATTTATACACCCATGAGTGGAAGTGCCCTATGCTCTCTAAGCTGAGTTTTTTAGAGGTTTCAGGACACACCGTACACTTCTCCAGAGTGTCTGTTGGCAATTTACATCACGCCCATCAGCGTAGCAAGGCTCCCGTTTCTCCATGGCCTGTCCTGCATTTCTGGTTTTGACACTTTATTCAGCATGGCCCTTTTGACCGATGGGAAGCGAGACTTCTTTGTAGCGCTGATTTGCCTTTCCAGGTTGCTTGGTTGGCCAAAAAGGGCGTATGCGTTTTTTCCTGAATATATTCAGGAAAAAACGCATACGCCCTTTTTGGCCAAGGGCATCATGGTCGAGGTTTTGCCGCCTTTCCTGTGCTTTAAAGGCGATTCGAATCTACCTCCTGAAATCTGTTTCCTGCAATTCTGCCTTGCTTTCAAATCCTCTTCGTTGCCTTCCCTCAATATATTTGTGGACGAGAGTTATCATTTCTAACTCTGCAGGTTTGTGAATTGCAGTGCCCCTGAGCTCCATTTTTCAACTCGCTTTCTTCGGAGCTGGCCGCAAAAGCGCAGGATTGCTTCAGGCCCTATTCTGGTTCCGGGCGGCAGGCTGAGCCTGTGGTTAATTCTTCTTCCTGATGGGAAAATAGAGTGACCTGTGCCTGTCCCAACACCTAGAGCTAGTCTCTCATTGGTTCCCCCTCTTCCCGTTCATCCTCAGGACAAATTGCACCCTGTACGGAACAGGAGGTTAAAGGTGCTGATTCTCCACGGAGGGAGATTGCTACTAACGCGGCTGGAATGGCGAACCCGAGCACAAGGAGATGAGAAATGAGGTGCGTTTTAGAAACCTTTCCCGATCACACGGTGTACCATCTTCTGGGTTTCTCATGCATGTTTTCGATGTAGGAAGATGCCCTTGAACCTGGAGATTTGGGACCCATGGGATGGGTACCACGCAGTATTACTTTAAAGGGTCTGCGTTTGCTCACCCAACCTCACCAAACCTCTCAGCCCCAAGAGTGTCCACCCTTATGTCTCAATCAGCTGTGGGTCTAGAGATGGTCAATCCAGGTGGCATCACAGCCCCTGAACGAATTTTGTAAGAATTTCTCTCTCTTTCACTGTCTTTGTTTCACGGGATTTTAAAAGTAATTGATTTTTATAATGGGGTTTAGCTGCTTTTCACTGCTCTGTTTATGCTGCTTTACACCCACTTGACTCATTTACAGAGAGATATCAATACATAGCTTTGAAGATTCTTCCTAGTCAGGTATATTCTTGGGCGGTGAATAGGGGGTGTCGAGTCCAGTTCACTGAGCAAGGAGTAGGTCTTGTCTATTACATATTGGGTTTATGGAACGGTATCTGAGCTAATTTGAAACCCTTGTTTTCTCCCTCACCCGACCTCACCTTTCCCGTTAAGCAGCCATAGTGTGTTTTGTAAACGTGTGTCTCTGTTCTGTTTTGTAATTCAGTTCAAGTGTAGCGGTTTTTACATTCCCTCTATAAGTGATATCTTATGATAAGTGTCGTTTTCTGGTTGACTTATTTCACTTAGAATCGTCGTACCTAAATCCACTCATCATGCTGCTACTAGCCTTATGACGTTGATTTCCTGGCTGAGTGATATTCCATTGTACATAAGGACCACAACTTCTTTATCCATTTTTTTCTTTCCTGGGATATTTAAGGTGTAACGAAGTGGAGGTTCTTGTCAACAGAGCAGCCCTAAACTTTGGGGTGCCTGTGTCTTGCTGATTTTTACTTTTCCCAATTTATACACCCATGAGTGGAAGTGCCCTATGCTCTCTAAGCTGAGTTTTTTAGAGGTTTCAGGATACACCGTACACTTCTCCAGAGTGGCTGTTGGCAATTTACATCCCGCCCATCAGCGTAGCAAGGCTCCCGTTTCTCCATGGCCTGTCCTGCATTTCTGGTTTTGACACTTTATTCAGCATGGCCCTTTTGACCAATGGGAAGCGAGACTTCTTTGTAGCGCTGATTTGCCTTTCCAGGTTGCTTGGTTGGCCAAAAAGGGCGTATGCGTTTTTTCCTGAATATATTCAGGAAAAAACGCATACGCCCTTTTTGGCCAAGGGCATCATGGTCGAGGTTTTGCCGCCTTTCCTGTGCTTTAAAGGCGATTCGAATCTACCTCCTGAAATCTGTTTCCTGCAATTCTGCCTTGCTTTCAAATCCTCTTCGTTGCCTTCCCTCAATATATTTGTGGACGAGAGTTATCATTTCTAACTCTGCAGGTTTGTGAATTGCAGTGCCCCTGAGCTCCATTTTTCAACTCGCTTTCTTCGGAGCTGGCCGCAAAAGCGCAGGATTGCTTCAGGCCCTATTCTGGTTCCGGGCGGCAGGCTGAGCCTGTGGTTAATTCTTCTTCCTGATGGGAAAATAGAGTGACCTGTGCCTGTCCCAACACCTAGAGCTAGTCTCTCATTGGTTCCCCCTCTTCCCGTTCATCCTCAGGACAAATTGCAACCTGTACGGAACAGGAGGTTAAAGGTGCTGATTCTCCACGGAGGGAGATTGCTACTAACGCGGCTGGAATGGCGAACCCGAGCACAAGGAGATGAGAAATGAGGTGCGTTTTAGAAACCTTTCCCGATCACACGGTGTACCATCTTCTGGGTTTCTCATGCATGTTTTCGATGTAGGAAGATGCCCTTGAACCTGGAGATTTGGGACCCATGGGATGGGTACCACGCAGTGTTACTTTAAAGGGTCTGCGTTTGCTCACCCAACCTCACCAAAACTCTCAGCCCCAAGAGTGTCCACCCTTATGTCTCAATCAGCTGTGGGTCTAGAGATGGTCAATCCAGGTGGCATCACAGCCCCTGAACGAATTTTGTAAGAATTTCTCTCTCTTTCACTGTCTTTGTTTCACGGGATTTTAAAAGTAATTGATTTTTATAATGGGGTTTAGCTGCTTTTCACTGCTCTGTTTATGCTGCTTTACACCCACTTGACTCATTTACAGAGAGATATCAATACATAGCTTTGAAGATTCTTCCTAGTCAGGTATATTCTTGGGCGGTGAATAGGGGGTGTCGAGTCCAGTTCACTGAGCAAGGAGTAGGTCTTGTCTATTACATATTGGGTTTATGGAACGGTATCTGAGCTAATTTGAAACCCTTGTTTTCTCCCTCACCCGACCTCACCTTTCCCGTTAAGCAGCCATAGTGTGTTTTGTAAACGTGTGACGCTGTTCTGTTTTGTAATTCAGTTCAAGTGTAGCGGTTTTTACATTCCCTCTCTAAGTGATATCTTATGATAAGTGTCTTTTTCTGTGTGACTTATTTCACTTAGAATCGTCGTACCTAAATCCTCTCATCATGCTGCTACTAGCCTTATGACGTTAATTTCATGGCTGAGTGATATGCCATTGTACATAAGGACCACAACTTCCTTATCCATTTTTCTCTTTCCTGGGATATTTAAGGTGTAACGAAGTGGAGGTTCTTGTCAACAGAGCAGCCCTAAACTTTGGGGTGCCTGTGTCTTGCTGATTTTTAGTTTTCCCAATTTATACGCCCATGAGTGGAAGTGCCTTATGCTCTCTATGCTGAGTTCTTTAGATGTTTCAGGAAACACCGTACACTTCTCCAGAGTGGCTGTTGGCAATTTACATCCCGCCCATCAGCGTAGTAAGGCTCCCTTTTCTCCATGGCCTGTCCTGCATTTCTGGTTTTGACACTTTATTCAGCATGGCCCTTTTGACCGATGGGAAGCGAGACTTCTTTGTAGCGCTGATTTGCCTTTCCAGGTTGCTTGGTTGGCCAAAAAGGGCGTATGCGTTTTTTCCTGAATATATTCAGGAAAAAACGCATACGCCCTTTTTGGCCAAGGGCATCATGGTCGAGGTTTTGCCGCTTTTCCTGTGCTTTAAAGGCGATTCGACTCTACCTCCTGAAATCTGTTTCCTGCAATTCTGCCTTGCTTTCAAATCCTCCTCGTTGCCTTCCCTCAATATATTTGTGGACGAGAGTTATCATTTATAACTCTGCAGGTTTGTGAATTGCAGTGCCCCTGAGCTCGATTTTTCAACTCGCTTTTTTGGGAGCTGGCCGCAAAAGCACAGGATTGCTTCAGGCCCTGTTCTGCTTCCGGGCGACAGGCTGAGCCTGTGGTTAATTCTTCTTCCTGATGGGAAAATAGAGTGACCTGTGCCTGTCCCAACACCTAGAGCTAGTCTCTCACTGGTTCCCCCTCTTCCCGTTCATCCTCAGGACAATTTGCAACCTGTACGGAACAGGAGGTTGAAGGTGCTGATTCTCGAAGGAGGGAGATTGCTAGTAAAGCGGCTGTAATGGCCAACCCGAGCACAAGGAGATGAGAAATGAGGTGCGTTTTCGAAACCTTTCCCGATCACACGGTGTACCATCTTCTGGGTTTCTCATGCATGTTTTTGTTATAGGAAGATGCCCTTGAACTTGGAGATTTGGGACCCATGGGATGGGTACCACGCAGTATTACTTTAAAGGGCCTGCGTTTCCTCAACCAACCTGACCAAACCTCTCAGCCACAAGAGTGTCCACCCTTATGTCTCAATCAGCTGTGGGTCTAGAGATGGTCAATCCAGGTGGCATCACAGCCCCTGAACGAATATTGTAAGAATTTCTCTCTCTTTCACTGTCTTTGTTTCACGGGTTTTTAAAAGTAATTGATTTTTATAATGGGGTTTAGCTGCTTTTCACTGCTGTTTTTATGCTGCTTTACACCCACTTGACTCACTTACAGAGAGATATCAATACATAGCTTTGAAGATTCTTCCTAGTCAGATATATTCTTGGGCGGTGAATAGGGGGTTTTTGCGTCCAGTTCACTGAGCAAGGAGTAGGTCTTGTCTATTACATATTGGGTTTATTGAACGGTATCTGAGCTAATTTGAAACCCTTGTTTTCTGCCTCACCCGACCTCACCTTTCCCGTTAAGCAGCCATAGTGTGTTTTGTAAACGTGTGTCTCTGTTCTGTTTTGTAATTCAGTTCAAGTGTAGCGGTTTTTACATTCCCTCTATAAGTGATATCTTATGATAAGTGTCGTTTTCTGGTTGACTTATTTCACTTAGAATCGTCGTACCTAAATCCACTCATCATGCTGCTACTAGCCTTATGACGTTGATTTCCTGGCTGAGTGATATTCCATTGTACATAAGGACCACAACTTCTTTATCCATTTTTTTCTTTCCTGGGATATTTAAGGTGTAACGAAGTGGAGGTTCTTGTCAACAGAGCAGCCCTAAACTTTGGGGTGCCTGTGTCTTGCTGATTTTTACTTTTCCCAATTTATACACCCATGAGTGGAAGTGCCCTATGCTCTCTAAGCTGAGTTTTTTAGAGGTTTCAGGACACACCGTACACTTCTCCAGAGTGGCTGTTGGCAATTTACATCACGCCCATCAGCGTAGCAAGGCTCCCGTTTCTCCATGGCCTGTCCTGCATTTCTGGTTTTGACACTTTATTCAGCATGGCCCTTTTGACCGATGGGAAGCGAGACTTCTTTGTAGCGCTGATTTGCCTTTCCAGGTTGCTTGGTTGGCCAAAAAGGGCGTATGCGTTTTTTCCTGAATATATTCAGGAAAAAACGCATACGCCCTTTTTGGCCAAGGGCATCATGGTCGAGGTTTTGCCGCCTTTCCTGTGCTTTAAAGGCGATTCGAATCTACCTCCTGAAATCTGTTTCCTGCAATTCTGCCTTGCTTTCAAATCCTCTTCGTTGCCTTCCCTCAATATATTTGTGGACGAGAGTTATCATTTCTAACTCTGCAGGTTTGTGAATTGCAGTGCCCCTGAGCTCCATTTTTCAACTCGCTTTCTTCGGAGCTGGCCGCAAAAGCGCAGGATTGCTTCAGGCCCTATTCTGGTTCCGGGCGGCAGGCTGAGCCTGTGGTTAATTCTTCTTCCTGATGGGAAAATAGAGTGACCTGTGCCTGTCCCAACACCTAGAGCTAGTCTCTCATTGGTTCCCCCTCTTCCCGTTCATCCTCAGGACAAATTGCAACCTGTACGGAACAGGAGGTTAAAGGTGCTGATTCTCCACGGAGGGAGATTGCTACTAACGTGGCTGGAATGGCGAACCCGAGCACAAGGAGATGAGAAATGAGGTGCGTTTTAGAAACCTTTCCCGATCACACGGTGTACCATCTTCTGGGTTTCTCATGCATGTTTTCGATGTAGGAAGATGCCCTTGAACCTGGAGATTTGGGACCCATGGGATGGGTACCATGCAGTATTACTTTAAAGGGTCTGCGTTTGCTCACCCAACCTCACCAAACCTCTCAGCCCCAAGAGTGTCCACCCTTATGTCTCAATCAGCTGTGGGTCTAGAGATGGTCAATCCAGGTGGCATCACAGTCCCTGAACGAATTTTGTAAGAATTTCTCTCTCTTTCACTGTCTTTGTTTCACGGGATTTTAAAAGTAATTGATTTTTATAATGGGGTTTAGCTGCTTTTCACTGCTCTGTTTATGCTGCTTTACACCCACTTGACTCATTTACAGAGAGATATCAATACATAGCTTTGAAGATTCTTCCTAGTCAGGTATATTCTTGGGCGGTGAATAGGGGGTGTCGAGTCCAGTTCACTGAGCAAGGAGTAGGTCTTGTCTATTACATATTGGGTTTATTGAACGGTATCTGAGCTAATTTGAAACCCTTGTTTTCTGCCTCACCCGACCTCACCTTTCCCGTTAAGCAGCCATAGTGTGTTTTGTAAACGTGTGTCTCTGTTCTGTTTTGTAATTCAGTTCAAGTGTAGCGGTTTTTACATTCCCTCTATAAGTGATATCTTATGATAAGTGTCGTTTTCTGGTTGACTTATTTCACTTAGAATCTTCGTACCTAAATCCACTCATCATGCTGCTACTAGCCTTATGACGTTGATTTCCTGGCTGAGTGATATTCCATTGTACATAAGGACCACAACTTCTTTATCCATTTTTTTCTTTCCTGGGATATTTAAGGTGTAACGAAGTGGAGGTTCTTGTCAACAGAGCAGCCCTAAACTTTGGGGTGCCTGTGTCTTGCTGATTTTTACTTTTCCCAATTTATACACCCATGAGTGGAAGTGCCCTATGCTCTCTAAGCTGAGTTTTTTAGAGGTTTCAGGACACACCGTACACTTCTCCAGAGTGGCTGTTGGCAATTTACATCACGCCCATCAGCGTAGCAAGGCTCCCGTTTCTCCATGGCCTGTCCTGCATTTCTGGTTTTGACACTTTATTCAGCATGGCCCTTTTGACCGATGGGAAGCGAGACTTCTTTGTAGCGCTGATTTGCCTTTCCAGGTTGCTTGGTTGGCCAAAAAGGGCGTATGCGTTTTTTCCTGAATATATTCAGGAAAAAACGCATACGCCCTTTTTGGCCAAGGGCATCATGGTCGAGGTTTTGCCGCCTTTCCTGTGCTTTAAAGGCGATTCGAATCTACCTCCTGAAATCTGTTTCCTGCAATTCTGCCTTGCTTTCAAATCCTCTTCGTTGCCTTCCCTCAATATATTTGTGGACAAGAGTTATCATTTCTAACTCTGCAGGTTTGTGAATTGCAGTGCCCCTGAGCTCCATTTTTCAACTCGCCTTCTTCGGAGCTGGCCGCAAAAGCGCAGGATTGCTTCAGGCCCTATTCTGGTTCCGGGCGGCAGGCTGAGCCTGTGGTTAATTCTTCTTCCTGATGGGAAAATAGAGTGACCTGTGCCTGTCCCAACACCTAGAGCTAGTCTCTCATTGGTTCCCCCTCTTCCCGTTCATCCTCAGGACAAATTGCAACCTGTACGGAACAGGAGGTTAAAGGTGCTGATTCTCCACGGAGGGAGATTGCTACTAACGCGGCTGGAATGGCGAACCCGAGCACAAGGAGATGAGAAATGAGGTGCGTTTTAGAAACCTTTCCCGATCACACGGTGTACCATCTTCTGGGTTTCTCATGCATGTTTTCGATGTAGGAAGATGCCCTTGAACCTGGAGATTTGGGACCCATGGGATGGGTACCACGCAGTGTTACTTTAAAGGGTCTGCGTTTGCTCACCCAACCTCACCAAAACTCTCAGCCCCAAGAGTGTCCACCCTTATGTCTCAATCAGCTGTGGGTCTAGAGATGGTCAATCCAGGTGGCATCACAGCCCCTGAACGAATTTTGTAAGAATTTCTCTCTCTTTCACTGTCTTTGTTTCACGGGATTTTAAAAGTAATTGATTTTTATAATGGGGTTTAGCTGCTTTTCACTGCTCTGTTTATGCTGCTTTACACCCACTTGACTCATTTACAGAGAGATATCAATACATAGCTTTGAAGATTCTTCCTAGTCAGGTATATTCTTGGGCGGTGAATAGGGGGTGTCGAGTCCAGTTCACTGAGCAAGGAGTAGGTCTTGTCTATTACATATTGGGTTTATGGAACGGTATCTGAGCTAATTTGAAACCCTTGTTTTCTCCCTCACCCGACCTCACCTTTCCCGTTAAGCAGCCATAGTGTGTTTTGTAAACGTGTGACGCTGTTCTGTTTTGTAATTCAGTTCAAGTGTAGCGGTTTTTACATTCCCTCTCTAAGTGATATCTTATGATAAGTGTCTTTTTCTGTGTGACTTATTTCACTTAGAATCGTCGTACCTAAATCCTCTCATCATGCTGCTACTAGCCTTATGACGTTAATTTCATGGCTGAGTGATATGCCATTGTACATAAGGACCACAACTTCCTTATCCATTTTTCTCTTTCCTGGGATATTTAAGGTGTAACGAAGTGGAGGTTCTTGTCAACAGAGCAGCCCTAAACTTTGGGGTGCCTGTGTCTTGCTGATTTTTAGTTTTCCCAATTTATACGCCCATGAGTGGAAGTGCCTTATGCTCTCTATGCTGAGTTCTTTAGATGTTTCAGGAAACACCGTACACTTCTCCAGAGTGGCTGTTGGCAATTTACATCCCACCCATCAGCGTAGTAAGGCTCCCGTTTCTCCATGGCCTGTCCTGCATTTCTGGTTTTGACACTTTATTCAGCATGGCCCTTTTGACCGATGGGAAGCGAGACTTCTTTGTAGCGCTGATTTGCCTTTCCAGGTTGCTTGGTTGGCCAAAAAGGGCGTATGCGTTTTTTCCTGAATATATTCAGGAAAAAACGCATACGCCCTTTTTGGCCAAGGGCATCATGGTCGAGGTTTTGCCGCTTTTCCTGTGCTTTAAAGGCGATTCGACTCTACCTCCTGAAATCTGTTTCCTGCAATTCTGCCTTGCTTTCAAATCCTCCTCGTTGCCTTCCCTCAATATATTTGTGGACGAGAGTTATCATTTCTAACTCTGCAGGTTTGTGAATTGCAGTGCCCCTGAGCTCGATTTTTCAACTCGTTTTTTTGGGAGCTGGCCGCAAAAGCACAGGATTGCTTCAGGCCCTGTTCTGCTTCCGGGCGGCAGGCTGAGCCTGTGGTTAATTCTTCTTCTTGATGGGAAAATATAGTGACCTGTGCCTGTCCCAACACCTAGAGCTAGTCTCTCACTGGTTCCCCCTCTTCCCGTTCATCCTCAGGACAATTTGCAACCTGTACGGAACAGGAGGTTGAAGGTGCTGATTCTCGAAGGAGGGAGATTGCTAGTAAAGCGGCTGTAATGGCCAACCCGAGCACAAGGAGATGAGAAATGAGGTGCGTTTTCGAAACCTTTCCCGATCACACGGTGTACCATCTTCTGGGTTTCTCATGCATGTTTTTGTTATAGGAAGATGCCCTTGAACTTGGAGATTTGGGACCCATGGGATGGGTACCACGCAGTATTACTTTAAAGGGCCTGCGTTTCCTCAACCAACCTGACCAAACCTCTCAGCCCCAAGAGTGTCCACCCTTATGTCTCAATCAGCTGTGGGTCTAGAGATGGTCAATCCAGGTGGCATCACAGCCCCTGAACGAATATTGTAAGAATTTCTCTCTCTTTCACTGTCTTTGTTTCACGGGTTTTTAAAAGTAATTGATTTTTATAATGGGGTTTAGCTGCTTTTCACTGCTGTTTTTATGCTGCTTTACACCCACTTGACTCACTTACAGAGAGATATCAATACATAGCTTTGAAGATTCTTCCTAGTCAGATATATTCTTGGGCGGTGAATAGGGGGTTTTTGCGTCCAGTTCACTGAGCAAGGAGTAGGTCTTGTCTATTACATATTGGGTTTATTGAACGGTATCTGAGCTAATTTGAAACCCTTGTTTTCTGCCTCACCCGACCTCACCTTTCCCGTTAAGCAGCCATAGTGTGTTTTGTAAACGTGTGTCTCTGTTCTGTTTTGTAATTCAGTTCAAGTGTAGCGGTTTTTACATTCCCTCTATAAGTGATATCTTATGATAAGTGTCGTTTTCTGGTTGACTTATTTCACTTAGAATCGTCGTACCTAAATCCACTCATCATGCTGCTACTAGCCTTATGACGTTGATTTCCTGGCTGAGTGATATTCCATTGTACATAAGGACCACAACTTCTTTATCCATTTTTTTCTTTCCTGGGATATTTAAGGTGTAACGAAGTGGAGGTTCTTGTCAACAGAGCAGCCCTAAACTTTGGGGTGCCTGTGTCTTGCTGATTTTTACTTTTCCCAATTTATACACCCATGAGTGGAAGTGCCCTATGCTCTCTAAGCTGAGTTTTTTAGAGGTTTCAGGACACACCGTACACTTCTCCAGAGTGGCTGTTGGCAATTTACATCCCGCCCATCAGCGTAGCAAGGCTCCCGTTTCTCCATGGCCTGTCCTGCATTTCTGGTTTTGACACTTTATTCAGCATGGCCCTTTTGACCGATGGGAAGCGAGACTTCTTTGTAGCGCTGATTTGCCTTTCCAGGTTGCTTGGTTGGCCAAAAAGGGCGTATGCGTTTTTTCCTGAATATATTCAGGAAAAAACGCATATGCCCTTTTTGGCCAAGGGCATCATGGTCGAGGTTTTGCCGCCTTTCCTGTGCTTTAAAGGCGATTCGAATCTACCTCCTGAAATCTGTTTCCTGCAATTCTGCCTTGCTTTCAAATCCTCTTCGTTGCCTTCCCTCAATATATTTGTGGACGAGAGTTATCATTTCTAACTCTGCAGGTTTGTGAATTGCAGTGCCCCTGAGCTCCATTTTTCAACTCGCTTTCTTCAGAGCTGGCCGCAAAAGCGCAGGATTGCTTCAGGCCCTATTCTGGTTCCGGGCGGCAGGCTGAGCCTGTGGTTAATTCTTCTTCCTGATGGGAAAATAGAGTGACCTGTGCCTGTCCCAACACCTAGAGCTAGTCTCTCATTGGTTCCCCCTCTTCCCGTTCATCCTCAGGACAAATTGCAACCTGTACGGAACAGGAGGTTAAAGGTGCTGATTCTCCACGGAGGGAGATTGCTACTAACGTGGCTGGAATGGCGAACCCGAGCACAAGGAGATGAGAAATGAGGTGCGTTTTAGAAACCTTTCCCGATCACACGGTGTACCATCTTCTGGGTTTCTCATGCATGTTTTCGATGTAGGAAGATGCCCTTGAACCTGGAGATTTGGGACCCATGGGATGGGTACCATGCAGTATTACTTTAAAGGGTCTGCGTTTGCTCACCCAACCTCACCAAACCTCTCAGCCCCAAGAGTGTCCACCCTTATGTCTCAATCAGCTGTGGGTCTAGAGATGGTCAATCCAGGTGGCATCACAGCCCCTGAACGAATTTTGTAAGAATTTCTCTCTCTTTCACTGTCTTTGTTTCACGGGATTTTAAAAGTAATTGATTTTTATAATGGGGTTTAGCTGCTTTTCACTGCTCTGTTTATGCTGCTTTACACCCACTTGACTCATTTACAGAGAGATATCAATACATAGCTTTGAAGATTCTTCCTAGTCAGGTATATTCTTGGGCGGTGAATAGGGGGTGTCGAGTCCAGTTCACTGAGCAAGGAGTAGGTCTTGTCTATTACATATTGGGTTTATTGAACGGTATCTGAGCTAATTTGAAACCCTTGTTTTCTCCCTCACCCGACCTCACCTTTCCCGTTAAGCAGCCATAGTGTGTTTTGTAAACGTGTGTCTCTGTTCTGTTTTGTAATTCAGTTCAAGTGTAGCGGTTTTTACATTCCCTCTATAAGTGATATCTTATGATAAGTGTCGTTTTCTGGTTGACTTATTTCACTTAGAATCGTCGTACCTAAATCCACTCATCATGCTGCTACTAGCCTTATGACGTTGATTTCTTGGCTGAGTGATATTCCATTGTACATAAGGACCACAACTTCTTTATCCATTTTTCTCTTTCCTGGGATATTTAAGGTGTAACGAAGTGGAGGTTCTTGTCAACAGAGCAGCCCTAAACTTTGGGGTGCCTGTGTCTTGCTGATTTTTACTTTTCCCAATTTATACACCCATGAGTGGAAGTGCCCTATGCTCTCTAAGCTGAGTTTTTTAGAGGTTTCAGGACACACCGTACACTTCTCCAGAGTGGCTGTTGGCAATTTACATCCCGCCCATCAGCGTAGCAAGGCTCCCGTTTCTCCATGGCCTGTCCTGCATTTCTGGTTTTGACACTTTATTCAGCATGGCCCTTTTGACCAATGGGAAGCGAGACTTCTTTGTAGCGCTGATTTGCCTTTCCAGGTTGCTTGGTTGGCCAAAAAGGGCGTATGCGTTTTTTCCTGAATATATTCAGGAAAAAACGCATACGCCCTTTTTGGCCAAGGGCATCATGGTCGAGGTTTTGCCGCCTTTCCTGTGCTTTAAAGGCGATTCGAATCTACCTCCTGAAATCTGTTTCCTGCAATTCTGCCTTGCTTTCAAATCCTCTTCGTTGCCTTCCCTCAATATATTTGTGGACAAGAGTTATCATTTCTAACTCTGCAGGTTTGTGAATTGCAGTGCCCCTGAGCTCCATTTTTCAACTCGCTTTCTTCGGAGCTGGCCGCAAAAGCGCAGGATTGCTTCAGGCCCTATTCTGGTTCCGGGCGGCAGGCTGAGCCTGTGGTTAATTCTTCTTCCTGATGGGAAAATAGAGTGACCTGTGCCTGTCCCAACACCTAGAGCTAGTCTCTCATTGGTTCCCCCTCTTCCCGTTCATCCTCAGGACAAATTGCAACCTGTACGGAACAGGAGGTTAAAGGTGCTGATTCTCCACGGAGGGAGATTGCTACTAACGCGGCTGGAATGGCGAACCCGAGCACAAGGAGATGAGAAATGAGGTGCGTTTTAGAAACCTTTCCCGATCACACGGTGTACCATCTTCTGGGTTTCTCATGCATGTTTTCGATGTAGGAAGATGCCCTTGAACCTGGAGATTTGGGACCCATGGGATGGGTACCACGCAGTGTTACTTTAAAGGGTCTGCGTTTGCTCACCCAACCTCACCAAAACTCTCAGCCCCAAGAGTGTCCACCCTTATGTCTCAATCAGCTGTGGGTCTAGAGATGGTCAATCCAGGTGGCATCACAGCCCCTGAACGAATTTTGTAAGAATTTCTCTCTCTTTCACTGTCTTTGTTTCACGGGATTTTAAAAGTAATTGATTTTTATAATGGGGTTTAGCTGCTTTTCACTGCTCTGTTTATGCTGCTTTACACCCACTTGACTCATTTACAGAGAGATATCAATACATAGCTTTGAAGATTCTTCCTAGTCAGGTATATTCTTGGGCGGTGAATAGGGGGTGTCGAGTCCAGTTCACTGAGCAAGGAGTAGGTCTTGTCTATTACATATTGGGTTTATGGAACGGTATCTGAGCTAATTTGAAACCCTTGTTTTCTCCCTCACCCGACCTCACCTTTCCCGTTAAGCAGCCATAGTGTGTTTTGTAAACGTGTGACGCTGTTCTGTTTTGTAATTCAGTTCAAGTGTAGCGGTTTTTACATTCCCTCTCTAAGTGATATCTTATGATAAGTGTCTTTTTCTGTGTGACTTATTTCACTTAGAATCGTCGTACCTAAATCCTCTCATCATGCTGCTACTAGCCTTATGACGTTAATTTCATGGCTGAGTGATATGCCATTGTACATAAGGACCACAACTTCCTTATCCATTTTTCTCTTTCCTGGGATATTTAAGGTGTAACGAAGTGGAGGTTCTTGTCAACAGAGCAGCCCTAAACTTTGGGGTGCCTGTGTCTTGCTGATTTTTAGTTTTCCCAATTTATACGCCCATGAGTGGAAGTGCCTTATGCTCTCTATGCTGAGTTCTTTAGATGTTTCAGGAAACACCGTACACTTCTCCAGAGTGGCTGTTGGCAATTTACATCCCACCCATCAGCGTAGTAAGGCTCCCGTTTCTCCATGGCCTGTCCTGCATTTCTGGTTTTGACACTTTATTCAGCATGGCCCTTTTGACCGATGGGAAGCGAGACTTCTTTGTAGCGCTGATTTGCCTTTCCAGGTTGCTTGGTTGGCCAAAAAGGGCGTATGCGTTTTTTCCTGAATATATTCAGGAAAAAACGCATACGCCCTTTTTGGCCAAGGGCATCATGATCGAGGTTTTGCCGCTTTTCCTGTGCTTTAAAGGCGATTCGACTCTACCTCCTGAAATCTGTTTCCTGCAATTCTGCCTTGCTTTCAAATCCTCCTCGTTGCCTTCCCTCAATATATTTGTGGACGAGAGTTATCATTTATAACTCTGCAGGTTTGTGAATTGCAGTGCCCCTGAGCTCGATTTTTCAACTCGTTTTTTTGGGAGCTGGCCGCAAAAGCACAGGATTGCTTCAGGCCCTGTTCTGCTTCCGGGCGGCAGGCTGAGCCTGTGGTTAATTCTTCTTCCTGATGGGAAAATAGAGTGACCTGTGCCTGTCCCAACACCTAGAGCTAGTCTCTCACTGGTTCCCCCTCTTCCCGTTCATCCTCAGGACAATTTGCAACCTGTACGGAACAGGAGGTTGAAGGTGCTGATTCTCGAAGGAGGGAGATTGCTAGTAAAGCGGCTGTAATGGCCAACCCGAGCACAAGGAGATGAGAAATGAGGTGCGTTTTCGAAACCTTTCCCGATCACACGGTGTACCATCTTCTGGGTTTCTCATGCATGTTTTTGTTATAGGAAGATGCCCTTGAACTTGGAGATTTGGGACCCATGGGATGGGTACCACGCAGTATTACTTTAAAGGGCCTGCGTTTCCTCAACCAACCTGACCAAACCTCTCAGCCCCAAGAGTGTCCACCCTTATGTCTCAATCAGCTGTGGGTCTAGAGATGGTCAATCCAGGTGGCATCACAGCCCCTGAACGAATATTGTAAGAATTTCTCTCTCTTTCACTGTCTTTGTTTCACGGGTTTTTAAAAGTAATTGATTTTTATAATGGGGTTTAGCTGCTTTTCACTGCTGTTTTTATGCTGCTTTACACCCACTTGACTCACTTACAGAGAGATATCAATACATAGCTTTGAAGATTCTTCCTAGTCAGATATATTCTTGGGCGGTGAATAGGGGGTTTTTGCGTCCAGTTCACTGAGCAAGGAGTAGGTCTTGTCTATTACATATTGGGTTTATTGAACGGTATCTGAGCTAATTTGAAACCCTTGTTTTCTGCCTCACCCGACCTCACCTTTCCCGTTAAGCAGCCATAGTGTGTTTTGTAAACGTGTGTCTCTGTTCTGTTTTGTAATTCAGTTCAAGTGTAGCGGTTTTTACATTCCCTCTATAAGTGATATCTTATGATAAGTGTCGTTTTCTGGTTGACTTATTTCACTTAGAATCGTCGTACCTAAATCCACTCATCATGCTGCTACTAGCCTTATGACGTTGATTTCCTGGCTGAGTGATATTCCATTGTACATAAGGACCACAACTTCTTTATCCATTTTTTTCTTTCCTGGGATATTTAAGGTGTAACGAAGTGGAGGTTCTTGTCAACAGAGCAGCCCTAAACTTTGGGGTGCCTGTGTCTTGCTGATTTTTACTTTTCCCAATTTATACACCCATGAGTGGAAGTGCCCTATGCTCTCTAAGCTGAGTTTTTTAGAGGTTTCAGGACACACCGTACACTTCTCCAGAGTGGCTGTTGGCAATTTACATCCCGCCCATCAGCGTAGCAAGGCTCCCGTTTCTCCATGGCCTGTCCTGCATTTCTGGTTTTGACACTTTATTCAGCATGGCCCTTTTGACCGATGGGAAGCGAGACTTCTTTGTAGCGCTGATTTGCCTTTCCAGGTTGCTTGGTTGGCCAAAAAGGGCGTATGCGTTTTTTCCTGAATATATTCAGGAAAAAACGCATACGCCCTTTTTGGCCAAGGGCATCATGGTCGAGGTTTTGCCGCCTTTCCTGTGCTTTAAAGGCGATTCGAATCTACCTCCTGAAATCTGTTTCCTGCAATTCTGCCTTGCTTTCAAATCCTCTTCGTTGCCTTCCCTCAATATATTTGTGGACGAGAGTTATCATTTCTAACTCTGCAGGTTTGTGAATTGCAGTGCCCCTGAGCTCCATTTTTCAACTCGCTTTCTTCGGAGCTGGCCGCAAAAGCGCAGGATTGCTTCAGGCCCTATTCTGGTTCCGGGCGGCAGGCTGAGCCTGTGGTTAATTCTTCTTCCTGATGGGAAAATAGAGTGACCTGTGCCTGTCCCAACACCTAGAGCTAGTCTCTCATTGGTTCCCCCTCTTCCCGTTCATCCTCAGGACAAATTGCAACCTGTACGGAACAGGAGGTTAAAGGTGCTGATTCTCCACGGAGGGAGATTGCTACTAACGCGGCTGGAATGGCGAACCCGAGCACAAGGAGATGAGAAATGAGGTGCGTTTTAGAAACCTTTCCCGATCACACGGTGTACCATCTTCTGGGTTTCTCATGCATGTTTTCGATGTAGGAAGATGCCCTTGAACCTGGAGATTTGGGACCCATGGGATGGGTACCACGCAGTGTTACTTTAAAGGGTCTGCGTTTGCTCACCCAACCTCACCAAAACTCTCAGCCCCAAGAGTGTCCACCCTTATGTCTCAATCAGCTGTGGGTCTAGAGATGGTCAATCCAGGTGGCATCACAGCCCCTGAACGAATTTTGTAAGAATTTCTCTCTCTTTCACTGTCTTTGTTTCACGGGATTTTAAAAGTAATTGATTTTTATAATGGGGTTTAGCTGCTTTTCACTGCTCTGTTTATGCTGCTTTACACCCACTTGACTCATTTACAGAGAGATATCAATACATAGCTTTGAAGATTCTTCCTAGTCAGGTATATTCTTGGGCGGTGAATAGGGGGTGTCGAGTCCAGTTCACTGAGCAAGGAGTAGGTCTTGTCTATTACATATTGGGTTTATGGAACGGTATCTGAGCTAATTTGAAACCCTTGTTTTCTCCCTCACCCGACCTCACCTTTCCCGTTAAGCAGCCATAGTGTGTTTTGTAAACGTGTGACGCTGTTCTGTTTTGTAATTCAGTTCAAGTGTAGCGGTTTTTACATTCCCTCTCTAAGTGATATCTTATGATAAGTGTCTTTTTCTGTGTGACTTATTTCACTTAGAATCGTCGTACCTAAATCCTCTCATCATGCTGCTACTAGCCTTATGACGTTAATTTCATGGCTGAGTGATATGCCATTGTACATAAGGACCACAACTTCCTTATCCATTTTTCTCTTTCCTGGGATATTTAAGGTGTAACGAAGTGGAGGTTCTTGTCAACAGAGCAGCCCTAAACTTTGGGGTGCCTGTGTCTTGCTGATTTTTAGTTTTCCCAATTTATACGCCCATGAGTGGAAGTGCCTTATGCTCTCTATGCTGAGTTCTTTAGATGTTTCAGGAAACACCGTACACTTCTCCAGAGTGGCTGTTGGCAATTTACATCCCACCCATCAGCGTAGTAAGGCTCCCGTTTCTCCATGGCCTGTCCTGCATTTCTGGTTTTGACACTTTATTCAGCATGGCCCTTTTGACCGATGGGAAGCGAGACTTCTTTGTAGCGCTGATTTGCCTTTCCAGGTTGCTTGGTTGGCCAAAAAGGGCGTATGCGTTTTTTCCTGAATATATTCAGGAAAAAACGCATACGCCCTTTTTGGCCAAGGGCATCATGGTCGAGGTTTTGCCGCTTTTCCTGTGCTTTAAAGGCGATTCGACTCTACCTCCTGAAATCTGTTTCCTGCAATTCTGCCTTGCTTTCAAATCCTCCTCGTTGCCTTCCCTCAATATATTTGTGGACGAGAGTTATCATTTCTAACTCTGCAGGTTTGTGAATTGCAGTGCCCCTGAGCTCGATTTTTCAACTCGCTTTTTTGGGAGCTGGCCGCAAAAGCACAGGATTGCTTCAGGCCCTGTTCTGCTTCCGGGCGACAGGCTGAGCCTGTGGTTAATTCTTCTTCCTGATGGGAAAATAGAGTGACCTGTGCCTGTCCCAACACCTAGAGCTAGTCTCTCACTGGTTCCCCCTCTTCCCGTTCATCCTCAGGACAATTTGCAACCTGTACGGAACAGGAGGTTGAAGGTGCTGATTCTCGAAGGAGGGAGATTGCTAGTAAAGCGGCTGTAATGGCCAACCCGAGCACAAGGAGATGAGAAATGAGGTGCGTTTTCGAAACCTTTCCCGATCACACGGTGTACCATCTTCTGGGTTTCTCATGCATGTTTTTGTTATAGGAAGATGCCCTTGAACTTGGAGATTTGGGACCCATGGGATGGGTACCACGCAGTATTACTTTAAAGGGCCTGCGTTTCCTCAACCAACCTGACCAAACCTCTCAGCCACAAGAGTGTCCACCCTTATGTCTCAATCAGCTGTGGGTCTAGAGATGGTCAATCCAGGTGGCATCACAGCCCCTGAACGAATATTGTAAGAATTTCTCTCTCTTTCACTGTCTTTGTTTCACGGGTTTTTAAAAGTAATTGATTTTTATAATGGGGTTTAGCTGCTTTTCACTGCTGTTTTTATGCTGCTTTACACCCACTTGACTCACTTACAGAGAGATATCAATACATAGCTTTGAAGATTCTTCCTAGTCAGATATATTCTTGGGCGGTGAATAGGGGGTTTTTGCGTCCAGTTCACTGAGCAAGGAGTAGGTCTTGTCTATTACATATTGGGTTTATTGAACGGTATCTGAGCTAATTTGAAACCCTTGTTTTCTGCCTCACCCGACCTCACCTTTCCCGTTAAGCAGCCATAGTGTGTTTTGTAAACGTGTGTCTCTGTTCTGTTTTGTAATTCAGTTCAAGTGTAGCGGTTTTTACATTCCCTCTATAAGTGATATCTTATGATAAGTGTCGTTTTCTGGTTGACTTATTTCACTTAGAATCGTCGTACCTAAATCCACTCATCATGCTGCTACTAGCCTTATGACGTTGATTTCCTGGCTGAGTGATATTCCATTGTACATAAGGACCACAACTTCTTTATCCATTTTTTTCTTTCCTGGGATATTTAAGGTGTAACGAAGTGGAGGTTCTTGTCAACAGAGCAGCCCTAAACTTTGGGGTGCCTGTGTCTTGCTGATTTTTACTTTTCCCAATTTATACACCCATGAGTGGAAGTGCCCTATGCTCTCTAAGCTGAGTTTTTTAGAGGTTTCAGGACACACCGTACACTTCTCCAGAGTGTCTGTTGGCAATTTACATCACGCCCATCAGCGTAGCAAGGCTCCCGTTTCTCCATGGCCTGTCCTGCATTTCTGGTTTTGACACTTTATTCAGCATGGCCCTTTTGACCGATGGGAAGCGAGACTTCTTTGTAGCGCTGATTTGCCTTTCCAGGTTGCTTGGTTGGCCAAAAAGGGCGTATGCGTTTTTTCCTGAATATATTCAGGAAAAAACGCATACGCCCTTTTTGGCCAAGGGCATCATGGTCGAGGTTTTGCCGCCTTTCCTGTGCTTTAAAGGCGATTCGAATCTACCTCCTGAAATCTGTTTCCTGCAATTCTGCCTTGCTTTCAAATCCTCTTCGTTGCCTTCCCTCAATATATTTGTGGACGAGAGTTATCATTTCTAACTCTGCAGGTTTGTGAATTGCAGTGCCCCTGAGCTCCATTTTTCAACTCGCTTTCTTCGGAGCTGGCCGCAAAAGCGCAGGATTGCTTCAGGCCCTATTCTGGTTCCGGGCGGCAGGCTGAGCCTGTGGTTAATTCTTCTTCCTGATGGGAAAATAGAGTGACCTGTGCCTGTCCCAACACCTAGAGCTAGTCTCTCATTGGTTCCCCCTCTTCCCGTTCATCCTCAGGACAAATTGCACCCTGTACGGAACAGGAGGTTAAAGGTGCTGATTCTCCACGGAGGGAGATTGCTACTAACGCGGCTGGAATGGCGAACCCGAGCACAAGGAGATGAGAAATGAGGTGCGTTTTAGAAACCTTTCCCGATCACACGGTGTACCATCTTCTGGGTTTCTCATGCATGTTTTCGATGTAGGAAGATGCCCTTGAACCTGGAGATTTGGGACCCATGGGATGGGTACCACGCAGTATTACTTTAAAGGGTCTGCGTTTGCTCACCCAACCTCACCAAACCTCTCAGCCCCAAGAGTGTCCACCCTTATGTCTCAATCAGCTGTGGGTCTAGAGATGGTCAATCCAGGTGGCATCACAGCCCCTGAACGAATTTTGTAAGAATTTCTCTCTCTTTCACTGTCTTTGTTTCACGGGATTTTAAAAGTAATTGATTTTTATAATGGGGTTTAGCTGCTTTTCACTGCTCTGTTTATGCTGCTTTACACCCACTTGACTCATTTACAGAGAGATATCAATACATAGCTTTGAAGATTCTTCCTAGTCAGGTATATTCTTGGGCGGTGAATAGGGGGTGTCGAGTCCAGTTCACTGAGCAAGGAGTAGGTCTTGTCTATTACATATTGGGTTTATGGAACGGTATCTGAGCTAATTTGAAACCCTTGTTTTCTCCCTCACCCGACCTCACCTTTCCCGTTAAGCAGCCATAGTGTGTTTTGTAAACGTGTGTCTCTGTTCTGTTTTGTAATTCAGTTCAAGTGTAGCGGTTTTTACATTCCCTCTATAAGTGATATCTTATGATAAGTGTCGTTTTCTGGTTGACTTATTTCACTTAGAATCGTCGTACCTAAATCCACTCATCATGCTGCTACTAGCCTTATGACGTTGATTTCCTGGCTGAGTGATATTCCATTGTACATAAGGACCACAACTTCTTTATCCATTTTTTTCTTTCCTGGGATATTTAAGGTGTAACGAAGTGGAGGTTCTTGTCAACAGAGCAGCCCTAAACTTTGGGGTGCCTGTGTCTTGCTGATTTTTACTTTTCCCAATTTATACACCCATGAGTGGAAGTGCCCTATGCTCTCTAAGCTGAGTTTTTTAGAGGTTTCAGGACACACCGTACACTTCTCCAGAGTGGCTGTTGGCAATTTACATCCCGCCCATCAGCGTAGCAAGGCTCCCGTTTCTCCATGGCCTGTCCTGCATTTCTGGTTTTGACACTTTATTCAGCATGGCCCTTTTGACCGATGGGAAGCGAGACTTCTTTGTAGCGCTGATTTGCCTTTCCAGGTTGCTTGGTTGGCCAAAAAGGGCGTATGCGTTTTTTCCTGAATATATTCAGGAAAAAACGCATACGCCCTTTTTGGCCAAGGGCATCATGGTCGAGGTTTTGCCGCCTTTCCTGTGCTTTAAAGGCGATTCGAATCTACCTCCTGAAATCTGTTTCCTGCAATTCTGCCTTGCTTTCAAATCCTCTTCGTTGCCTTCCCTCAATATATTTGTGGACGAGAGTTATCATTTCTAACTCTGCAGGTTTGTGAATTGCAGTGCCCCTGAGCTCCATTTTTCAACTCGCTTTCTTCGGAGCTGGCCGCAAAAGCGCAGGATTGCTTCAGGCCCTATTCTGGTTCCGGGCGGCAGGCTGAGCCTGTGGTTAATTCTTCTTCCTGATGGGAAAATAGAGTGACCTGTGCCTGTCCCAACACCTAGAGCTAGTCTCTCATTGGTTCCCCCTCTTCCCGTTCATCCTCAGGACAAATTGCAACCTGTACGGAACAGGAGGTTAAAGGTGCTGATTCTCCACGGAGGGAGATTGCTACTAACGCGGCTGGAATGGCGAACCCGAGCACAAGGAGATGAGAAATGAGGTGCGTTTTAGAAACCTTTCCCGATCACACGGTGTACCATCTTCTGGGTTTCTCATGCATGTTTTCGATGTAGGAAGATGCCCTTGAACCTGGAGATTTGGGACCCATGGGATGGGTACCACGCAGTGTTACTTTAAAGGGTCTGCGTTTGCTCACCCAACCTCACCAAAACTCTCAGCCCCAAGAGTGTCCACCCTTATGTCTCAATCAGCTGTGGGTCTAGAGATGGTCAATCCAGGTGGCATCACAGCCCCTGAACGAATTTTGTAAGAATTTCTCTCTCTTTCACTGTCTTTGTTTCACGGGATTTTAAAAGTAATTGATTTTTATAATGGGGTTTAGCTGCTTTTCACTGCTCTGTTTATGCTGCTTTACACCCACTTGACTCATTTACAGAGAGATATCAATACATAGCTTTGAAGATTCTTCCTAGTCAGGTATATTCTTGGGCGGTGAATAGGGGGTGTCGAGTCCAGTTCACTGAGCAAGGAGTAGGTCTTGTCTATTACATATTGGGTTTATGGAACGGTATCTGAGCTAATTTGAAACCCTTGTTTTCTCCCTCACCCGACCTCACCTTTCCCGTTAAGCAGCCATAGTGTGTTTTGTAAACGTGTGACGCTGTTCTGTTTTGTAATTCAGTTCAAGTGTAGCGGTTTTTACATTCCCTCTCTAAGTGATATCTTATGATAAGTGTCTTTTTCTGTGTGACTTATTTCACTTAGAATCGTCGTACCTAAATCCTCTCATCATGCTGCTACTAGCCTTATGACGTTAATTTCATGGCTGAGTGATATGCCATTGTACATAAGGACCACAACTTCCTTATCCATTTTTCTCTTTCCTGGGATATTTAAGGTGTAACGAAGTGGAGGTTCTTGTCAACAGAGCAGCCCTAAACTTTGGGGTGCCTGTGTCTTGCTGATTTTTAGTTTTCCCAATTTATACGCCCATGAGTGGAAGTGCCTTATGCTCTCTATGCTGAGTTCTTTAGATGTTTCAGGAAACACCGTACACTTCTCCAGAGTGGCTGTTGGCAATTTACATCCCGCCCATCAGCGTAGTAAGGCTCCCTTTTCTCCATGGCCTGTCCTGCATTTCTGGTTTTGACACTTTATTCAGCATGGCCCTTTTGACCGATGGGAAGCGAGACTTCTTTGTAGCGCTGATTTGCCTTTCCAGGTTGCTTGGTTGGCCAAAAAGGGCGTATGCGTTTTTTCCTGAATATATTCAGGAAAAAACGCATACGCCCTTTTTGGCCAAGGGCATCATGGTCGAGGTTTTGCCGCTTTTCCTGTGCTTTAAAGGCGATTCGACTCTACCTCCTGAAATCTGTTTCCTGCAATTCTGCCTTGCTTTCAAATCCTCCTCGTTGCCTTCCCTCAATATATTTGTGGACGAGAGTTATCATTTATAACTCTGCAGGTTTGTGAATTGCAGTGCCCCTGAGCTCGATTTTTCAACTCGCTTTTTTGGGAGCTGGCCGCAAAAGCACAGGATTGCTTCAGGCCCTGTTCTGCTTCCGGGCGACAGGCTGAGCCTGTGGTTAATTCTTCTTCCTGATGGGAAAATAGAGTGACCTGTGCCTGTCCCAACACCTAGAGCTAGTCTCTCACTGGTTCCCCCTCTTCCCGTTCATCCTCAGGACAATTTGCAACCTGTACGGAACAGGAGGTTGAAGGTGCTGATTCTCGAAGGAGGGAGATTGCTAGTAAAGCGGCTGTAATGGCCAACCCGAGCACAAGGAGATGAGAAATGAGGTGCGTTTTCGAAACCTTTCCCGATCACACGGTGTACCATCTTCTGGGTTTCTCATGCATGTTTTTGTTATAGGAAGATGCCCTTGAACTTGGAGATTTGGGACCCATGGGATGGGTACCACGCAGTATTACTTTAAAGGGCCTGCGTTTCCTCAACCAACCTGACCAAACCTCTCAGCCACAAGAGTGTCCACCCTTATGTCTCAATCAGCTGTGGGTCTAGAGATGGTCAATCCAGGTGGCATCACAGCCCCTGAACGAATATTGTAAGAATTTCTCTCTCTTTCACTGTCTTTGTTTCACGGGTTTTTAAAAGTAATTGATTTTTATAATGGGGTTTAGCTGCTTTTCACTGCTGTTTTTATGCTGCTTTACACCCACTTGACTCACTTACAGAGAGATATCAATACATAGCTTTGAAGATTCTTCCTAGTCAGATATATTCTTGGGCGGTGAATAGGGGGTTTTTGCGTCCAGTTCACTGAGCAAGGAGTAGGTCTTGTCTATTACATATTGGGTTTATTGAACGGTATCTGAGCTAATTTGAAACCCTTGTTTTCTGCCTCACCCGACCTCACCTTTCCCGTTAAGCAGCCATAGTGTGTTTTGTAAACGTGTGTCTCTGTTCTGTTTTGTAATTCAGTTCAAGTGTAGCGGTTTTTACATTCCCTCTATAAGTGATATCTTATGATAAGTGTCGTTTTCTGGTTGACTTATTTCACTTAGAATCGTCGTACCTAAATCCACTCATCATGCTGCTACTAGCCTTATGACGTTGATTTCCTGGCTGAGTGATATTCCATTGTACATAAGGACCACAACTTCTTTATCCATTTTTTTCTTTCCTGGGATATTTAAGGTGTAACGAAGTGGAGGTTCTTGTCAACAGAGCAGCCCTAAACTTTGGGGTGCCTGTGTCTTGCTGATTTTTACTTTTCCCAATTTATACACCCATGAGTGGAAGTGCCCTATGCTCTCTAAGCTGAGTTTTTTAGAGGTTTCAGGACACACCGTACACTTCTCCAGAGTGTCTGTTGGCAATTTACATCACGCCCATCAGCGTAGCAAGGCTCCCGTTTCTCCATGGCCTGTCCTGCATTTCTGGTTTTGACACTTTATTCAGCATGGCCCTTTTGACCGATGGGAAGCGAGACTTCTTTGTAGCGCTGATTTGCCTTTCCAGGTTGCTTGGTTGGCCAAAAAGGGCGTATGCGTTTTTTCCTGAATATATTCAGGAAAAAACGCATACGCCCTTTTTGGCCAAGGGCATCATGGTCGAGGTTTTGCCGCCTTTCCTGTGCTTTAAAGGCGATTCGAATCTACCTCCTGAAATCTGTTTCCTGCAATTCTGCCTTGCTTTCAAATCCTCTTCGTTGCCTTCCCTCAATATATTTGTGGACGAGAGTTATCATTTCTAACTCTGCAGGTTTGTGAATTGCAGTGCCCCTGAGCTCCATTTTTCAACTCGCTTTCTTCGGAGCTGGCCGCAAAAGCGCAGGATTGCTTCAGGCCCTATTCTGGTTCCGGGCGGCAGGCTGAGCCTGTGGTTAATTCTTCTTCCTGATGGGAAAATAGAGTGACCTGTGCCTGTCCCAACACCTAGAGCTAGTCTCTCATTGGTTCCCCCTCTTCCCGTTCATCCTCAGGACAAATTGCACCCTGTACGGAACAGGAGGTTAAAGGTGCTGATTCTCCACGGAGGGAGATTGCTACTAACGCGGCTGGAATGGCGAACCCGAGCACAAGGAGATGAGAAATGAGGTGCGTTTTAGAAACCTTTCCCGATCACACGGTGTACCATCTTCTGGGTTTCTCATGCATGTTTTCGATGTAGGAAGATGCCCTTGAACCTGGAGATTTGGGACCCATGGGATGGGTACCACGCAGTATTACTTTAAAGGGTCTGCGTTTGCTCACCCAACCTCACCAAACCTCTCAGCCCCAAGAGTGTCCACCCTTATGTCTCAATCAGCTGTGGGTCTAGAGATGGTCAATCCAGGTGGCATCACAGCCCCTGAACGAATTTTGTAAGAATTTCTCTCTCTTTCACTGTCTTTGTTTCACGGGATTTTAAAAGTAATTGATTTTTATAATGGGGTTTAGCTGCTTTTCACTGCTCTGTTTATGCTGCTTTACACCCACTTGACTCATTTACAGAGAGATATCAATACATAGCTTTGAAGATTCTTCCTAGTCAGGTATATTCTTGGGCGGTGAATAGGGGGTGTCGAGTCCAGTTCACTGAGCAAGGAGTAGGTCTTGTCTATTACATATTGGGTTTATGGAACGGTATCTGAGCTAATTTGAAACCCTTGTTTTCTCCCTCACCCGACCTCACCTTTCCCGTTAAGCAGCCATAGTGTGTTTTGTAAACGTGTGTCTCTGTTCTGTTTTGTAATTCAGTTCAAGTGTAGCGGTTTTTACATTCCCTCTATAAGTGATATCTTATGATAAGTGTCGTTTTCTGGTTGACTTATTTCACTTAGAATCGTCGTACCTAAATCCACTCATCATGCTGCTACTAGCCTTATGACGTTGATTTCCTGGCTGAGTGATATTCCATTGTACATAAGGACCACAACTTCTTTATCCATTTTTTTCTTTCCTGGGATATTTAAGGTGTAACGAAGTGGAGGTTCTTGTCAACAGAGCAGCCCTAAACTTTGGGGTGCCTGTGTCTTGCTGATTTTTACTTTTCCCAATTTATACACCCATGAGTGGAAGTGCCCTATGCTCTCTAAGCTGAGTTTTTTAGAGGTTTCAGGACACACCGTACACTTCTCCAGAGTGGCTGTTGGCAATTTACATCCCGCCCATCAGCGTAGCAAGGCTCCCGTTTCTCCATGGCCTGTCCTGCATTTCTGGTTTTGACACTTTATTCAGCATGGCCCTTTTGACCGATGGGAAGCGAGACTTCTTTGTAGCGCTGATTTGCCTTTCCAGGTTGCTTGGTTGGCCAAAAAGGGCGTATGCGTTTTTTCCTGAATATATTCAGGAAAAAACGCATACGCCCTTTTTGGCCAAGGGCATCATGGTCGAGGTTTTGCCGCCTTTCCTGTGCTTTAAAGGCGATTCGAATCTACCTCCTGAAATCTGTTTCCTGCAATTCTGCCTTGCTTTCAAATCCTCTTCGTTGCCTTCCCTCAATATATTTGTGGACGAGAGTTATCATTTCTAACTCTGCAGGTTTGTGAATTGCAGTGCCCCTGAGCTCCATTTTTCAACTCGCTTTCTTCGGAGCTGGCCGCAAAAGCGCAGGATTGCTTCAGGCCCTATTCTGGTTCCGGGCGGCAGGCTGAGCCTGTGGTTAATTCTTCTTCCTGATGGGAAAATAGAGTGACCTGTGCCTGTCCCAACACCTAGAGCTAGTCTCTCATTGGTTCCCCCTCTTCCCGTTCATCCTCAGGACAAATTGCAACCTGTACGGAACAGGAGGTTAAAGGTGCTGATTCTCCACGGAGGGAGATTGCTACTAACGCGGCTGGAATGGCGAACCCGAGCACAAGGAGATGAGAAATGAGGTGCGTTTTAGAAACCTTTCCCGATCACACGGTGTACCATCTTCTGGGTTTCTCATGCATGTTTTCGATGTAGGAAGATGCCCTTGAACCTGGAGATTTGGGACCCATGGGATGGGTACCACGCAGTGTTACTTTAAAGGGTCTGCGTTTGCTCACCCAACCTCACCAAAACTCTCAGCCCCAAGAGTGTCCACCCTTATGTCTCAATCAGCTGTGGGTCTAGAGATGGTCAATCCAGGTGGCATCACAGCCCCTGAACGAATTTTGTAAGAATTTCTCTCTCTTTCACTGTCTTTGTTTCACGGGATTTTAAAAGTAATTGATTTTTATAATGGGGTTTAGCTGCTTTTCACTGCTCTGTTTATGCTGCTTTACACCCACTTGACTCATTTACAGAGAGATATCAATACATAGCTTTGAAGATTCTTCCTAGTCAGGTATATTCTTGGGCGGTGAATAGGGGGTGTCGAGTCCAGTTCACTGAGCAAGGAGTAGGTCTTGTCTATTACATATTGGGTTTATGGAACGGTATCTGAGCTAATTTGAAACCCTTGTTTTCTCCCTCACCCGACCTCACCTTTCCCGTTAAGCAGCCATAGTGTGTTTTGTAAACGTGTGACGCTGTTCTGTTTTGTAATTCAGTTCAAGTGTAGCGGTTTTTACATTCCCTCTCTAAGTGATATCTTATGATAAGTGTCTTTTTCTGTGTGACTTATTTCACTTAGAATCGTCGTACCTAAATCCTCTCATCATGCTGCTACTAGCCTTATGACGTTAATTTCATGGCTGAGTGATATGCCATTGTACATAAGGACCACAACTTCCTTATCCATTTTTCTCTTTCCTGGGATATTTAAGGTGTAACGAAGTGGAGGTTCTTGTCAACAGAGCAGCCCTAAACTTTGGGGTGCCTGTGTCTTGCTGATTTTTAGTTTTCCCAATTTATACGCCCATGAGTGGAAGTGCCTTATGCTCTCTATGCTGAGTTCTTTAGATGTTTCAGGAAACACCGTACACTTCTCCAGAGTGGCTGTTGGCAATTTACATCCCGCCCATCAGCGTAGTAAGGCTCCCTTTTCTCCATGGCCTGTCCTGCATTTCTGGTTTTGACACTTTATTCAGCATGGCCCTTTTGACCGATGGGAAGCGAGACTTCTTTGTAGCGCTGATTTGCCTTTCCAGGTTGCTTGGTTGGCCAAAAAGGGCGTATGCGTTTTTTCCTGAATATATTCAGGAAAAAACGCATACGCCCTTTTTGGCCAAGGGCATCATGGTCGAGGTTTTGCCGCTTTTCCTGTGCTTTAAAGGCGATTCGACTCTACCTCCTGAAATCTGTTTCCTGCAATTCTGCCTTGCTTTCAAATCCTCCTCGTTGCCTTCCCTCAATATATTTGTGGACGAGAGTTATCATTTATAACTCTGCAGGTTTGTGAATTGCAGTGCCCCTGAGCTCGATTTTTCAACTCGCTTTTTTGGGAGCTGGCCGCAAAAGCACAGGATTGCTTCAGGCCCTGTTCTGCTTCCGGGCGACAGGCTGAGCCTGTGGTTAATTCTTCTTCCTGATGGGAAAATAGAGTGACCTGTGCCTGTCCCAACACCTAGAGCTAGTCTCTCACTGGTTCCCCCTCTTCCCGTTCATCCTCAGGACAATTTGCAACCTGTACGGAACAGGAGGTTGAAGGTGCTGATTCTCGAAGGAGGGAGATTGCTAGTAAAGCGGCTGTAATGGCCAACCCGAGCACAAGGAGATGAGAAATGAGGTGCGTTTTCGAAACCTTTCCCGATCACACGGTGTACCATCTTCTGGGTTTCTCATGCATGTTTTTGTTATAGGAAGATGCCCTTGAACTTGGAGATTTGGGACCCATGGGATGGGTACCACGCAGTATTACTTTAAAGGGCCTGCGTTTCCTCAACCAACCTGACCAAACCTCTCAGCCACAAGAGTGTCCACCCTTATGTCTCAATCAGCTGTGGGTCTAGAGATGGTCAATCCAGGTGGCATCACAGCCCCTGAACGAATATTGTAAGAATTTCTCTCTCTTTCACTGTCTTTGTTTCACGGGTTTTTAAAAGTAATTGATTTTTATAATGGGGTTTAGCTGCTTTTCACTGCTGTTTTTATGCTGCTTTACACCCACTTGACTCACTTACAGAGAGATATCAATACATAGCTTTGAAGATTCTTCCTAGTCAGATATATTCTTGGGCGGTGAATAGGGGGTTTTTGCGTCCAGTTCACTGAGCAAGGAGTAGGTCTTGTCTATTACATATTGGGTTTATTGAACGGTATCTGAGCTAATTTGAAACCCTTGTTTTCTGCCTCACCCGACCTCACCTTTCCCGTTAAGCAGCCATAGTGTGTTTTGTAAACGTGTGTCTCTGTTCTGTTTTGTAATTCAGTTCAAGTGTAGCGGTTTTTACATTCCCTCTATAAGTGATATCTTATGATAAGTGTCGTTTTCTGGTTGACTTATTTCACTTAGAATCGTCGTACCTAAATCCACTCATCATGCTGCTACTAGCCTTATGACGTTGATTTCCTGGCTGAGTGATATTCCATTGTACATAAGGACCACAACTTCTTTATCCATTTTTTTCTTTCCTGGGATATTTAAGGTGTAACGAAGTGGAGGTTCTTGTCAACAGAGCAGCCCTAAACTTTGGGGTGCCTGTGTCTTGCTGATTTTTACTTTTCCCAATTTATACACCCATGAGTGGAAGTGCCCTATGCTCTCTAAGCTGAGTTTTTTAGAGGTTTCAGGACACACCGTACACTTCTCCAGAGTGGCTGTTGGCAATTTACATCACGCCCATCAGCGTAGCAAGGCTCCCGTTTCTCCATGGCCTGTCCTGCATTTCTGGTTTTGACACTTTATTCAGCATGGCCCTTTTGACCGATGGGAAGCGAGACTTCTTTGTAGCGCTGATTTGCCTTTCCAGGTTGCTTGGTTGGCCAAAAAGGGCGTATGCGTTTTTTCCTGAATATATTCAGGAAAAAACGCATACGCCCTTTTTGGCCAAGGGCATCATGGTCGAGGTTTTGCCGCCTTTCCTGTGCTTTAAAGGCGATTCGAATCTACCTCCTGAAATCTGTTTCCTGCAATTCTGCCTTGCTTTCAAATCCTCTTCGTTGCCTTCCCTCAATATATTTGTGGACGAGAGTTATCATTTCTAACTCTGCAGGTTTGTGAATTGCAGTGCCCCTGAGCTCCATTTTTCAACTCGCTTTCTTCGGAGCTGGCCGCAAAAGCGCAGGATTGCTTCAGGCCCTATTCTGGTTCCGGGCGGCAGGCTGAGCCTGTGGTTAATTCTTCTTCCTGATGGGAAAATAGAGTGACCTGTGCCTGTCCCAACACCTAGAGCTAGTCTCTCATTGGTTCCCCCTCTTCCCGTTCATCCTCAGGACAAATTGCACCCTGTACGGAACAGGAGGTTAAAGGTGCTGATTCTCCACGGAGGGAGATTGCTACTAACGCGGCTGGAATGGCGAACCCGAGCACAAGGAGATGAGAAATGAGGTGCGTTTTAGAAACCTTTCCCGATCACACGGTGTACCATCTTCTGGGTTTCTCATGCATGTTTTCGATGTAGGAAGATGCCCTTGAACCTGGAGATTTGGGACCCATGGGATGGGTACCACGCAGTATTACTTTAAAGGGTCTGCGTTTGCTCACCCAACCTCACCAAACCTCTCAGCCCCAAGAGTGTCCACCCTTATGTCTCAATCAGCTGTGGGTCTAGAGATGGTCAATCCAGGTGGCATCACAGCCCCTGAACGAATTTTGTAAGAATTTCTCTCTCTTTCACTGTCTTTGTTTCACGGGATTTTAAAAGTAATTGATTTTTATAATGGGGTTTAGCTGCTTTTCACTGCTCTGTTTATGCTGCTTTACACCCACTTGACTCATTTACAGAGAGATATCAATACATAGCTTTGAAGATTCTTCCTAGTCAGGTATATTCTTGGGCGGTGAATAGGGGGTGTCGAGTCCAGTTCACTGAGCAAGGAGTAGGTCTTGTCTATTACATATTGGGTTTATGGAACGGTATCTGAGCTAATTTGAAACCCTTGTTTTCTCCCTCACCCGACCTCACCTTTCCCGTTAAGCAGCCATAGTGTGTTTTGTAAACGTGTGACGCTGTTCTGTTTTGTAATTCAGTTCAAGTGTAGCGGTTTTTACATTCCCTCTCTAAGTGATATCTTATGATAAGTGTCTTTTTCTGTGTGACTTATTTCACTTAGAATCGTCGTACCTAAATCCTCTCATCATGCTGCTACTAGCCTTATGACGTTAATTTCATGGCTGAGTGATATGCCATTGTACATAAGGACCACAACTTCCTTATCCATTTTTCTCTTTCCTGGGATATTTAAGGTGTAACGAAGTGGAGGTTCTTGTCAACAGAGCAGCCCTAAACTTTGGGGTGCCTGTGTCTTGCTGATTTTTACTTTTCCCAATTTATACGCCCATGAGTGGAAGTGCCTTATGCTCTCTATGCTGAGTTCTTTAGATGTTTCAGGACACACCGTACACTTCTCCAGAGTGGCTGTTGGCAATTTACATCCCGCCCATCAGCGTAGTAAGGCTCCCGTTTCTCCATGGCCTGTCCTGCATTTCTGGTTTTGACACTTTATTCAGCATGGCCCTTTTGACCGATGGGAAGCGAGACTTCTTTGTAGCGCTGATTTGCCTTTCCAGGTTGCTTGGTTGGCCAAAAAGGGCGTATGCGTTTTTTCCTGAATATATTCAGGAAAAAACGCATACGCCCTTTTTGGCCAAGGGCATCATGGTCGAGGTTTTGCCGCTTTTCCTGTGCTTTAAAGGCGATTCGACTCTACCTCCTGAAATCTGTTTCCTGCAATTCTGCCTTGCTTTCAAATCCTCCTCGTTGCCTTCCCTCAATATATTTGTGGACGAGAGTTATCATTTATAACTCTGCAGGTTTGTGAATTGCAGTGCCCCTGAGCTCGATTTTTCAACTCGTTTTTTTGGGAGCTGGCCGCAAAAGCACAGGATTGCTTCAGGCCCTGTTCTGCTTCCGGGCGGCAGGCTGAGCCTGTGGTTAATTCTTCTTCCTGATGGGAAAATAGAGTGACCTGTGCCTGTCCCAACACCTAGAGCTAGTCTCTCACTGGTTCCCCCTCTTCCCGTTCATCCTCAGGACAATTTGCAACCTGTACGGAACAGGAGGTTGAAGGTGCTGATTCTCGAAGGAGGGAGATTGCTAGTAAAGCGGCTGTAATGGCCAACCCGAGCACAAGGAGATGAGAAATGAGGTGCGTTTTCGAAACCTTTCCCGATCACACGGTGTACCATCTTCTGGGTTTCTCATGCATGTTTTTGTTATAGGAAGATGCCCTTGAACTTGGAGATTTGGGACCCATGGGATGGGTACCACGCAGTATTACTTTAAAGGGCCTGCGTTTCCTCAACCAACCTGACCAAACCTCTCAGCCACAAGAGTGTCCACCCTTATGTCTCAATCAGCTGTGGGTCTAGAGATGGTCAATCCAGGTGGCATCACAGCCCCTGAACGAATATTGTAAGAATTTCTCTCTCTTTCACTGTCTTTGTTTCACGGGTTTTTAAAAGTAATTGATTTTTATAATGGGGTTTAGCTGCTTTTCACTGCTGTTTTTATGCTGCTTTACACCCACTTGACTCACTTACAGAGAGATATCAATACATAGCTTTGAAGATTCTTCCTAGTCAGATATATTCTTGGGCGGTGAATAGGGGGTTTTTGCGTCCAGTTCACTGAGCAAGGAGTAGGTCTTGTCTATTACATATTGGGTTTATTGAACGGTATCTGAGCTAATTTGAAACCCTTGTTTTCTGCCTCACCCGACCTCACCTTTCCCGTTAAGCAGCCATAGTGTGTTTTGTAAACGTGTGTCTCTGTTCTGTTTTGTAATTCAGTTCAAGTGTAGCGGTTTTTACATTCCCTCTATAAGTGATATCTTATGATAAGTGTCGTTTTCTGGTTGACTTATTTCACTTAGAATCGTCGTACCTAAATCCACTCATCATGCTGCTACTAGCCTTATGACGTTGATTTCCTGGCTGAGTGATATTCCATTGTACATAAGGACCACAACTTCTTTATCCATTTTTTTCTTTCCTGGGATATTTAAGGTGTAACGAAGTGGAGGTTCTTGTCAACAGAGCAGCCCTAAACTTTGGGGTGCCTGTGTCTTGCTGATTTTTACTTTTCCCAATTTATACACCCATGAGTGGAAGTGCCCTATGCTCTCTAAGCTGAGTTTTTTAGAGGTTTCAGGACACACCGTACACTTCTCCAGAGTGGCTGTTGGCAATTTACATCACGCCCATCAGCGTAGCAAGGCTCCCGTTTCTCCATGGCCTGTCCTGCATTTCTGGTTTTGACACTTTATTCAGCATGGCCCTTTTGACCGATGGGAAGTGAGACTTCTTTGTAGCGCTGATTTGCCTTTCCAGGTTGCTTGGTTGGCCAAAAAGGGCGTATGCGTTTTTTCCTGAATATATTCAGGAAAAAACGCATACGCCCTTTTTGGCCAAGGGCATCATGGTCGAGGTTTTGCCGCCTTTCCTGTGCTTTAAAGGCGATTCGAATCTACCTCCTGAAATCTGTTTCCTGCAATTCTGCCTTGCTTTCAAATCCTCTTCGTTGCCTTCCCTCAATATATTTGTGGACGAGAGTTATCATTTCTAACTCTGCAGGTTTGTGAATTGCAGTGCCCCTGAGCTCCATTTTTCAACTCGCTTTCTTCGGAGCTGGCCGCAAAAGCGCAGGATTGCTTCAGGCCCTATTCTGGTTCAGGGCGGCAGGCTGAGCCTGTGGTTAATTCTTCTTCCTGATGGGAAAATAGAGTGACCTGTGCCTGTCCCAACACCTAGAGCTAGTCTCTCACTGGTTCCCCCTCTTCCCGTTCATCCTCAGGACAAATTGCAACCTGTACGGAACAGGAGGTTAAAGGTGCTGATTCTCCACGGAGGGAGATTGCTACTAACGCGGCTGGAATGGCGAACCCGAGCACAAGGAGATGAGAAATGAGGTGCGTTTTAGAAACCTTTCCCGATCACACGGTGTACCATCTTCTGGGTTTCTCATGCATGTTTTCGATGTAGGAAGATGCCCTTGAACCTGGAGATTTGGGACCCATGGGATGGGTACCACGCAGTGTTACTTTAAAGGGTCTTCGTTTGCTCACCCAACCTCACCAAACCTCTCAGCCCCAAGAGTGTCCACCCTTATGTCTCAATCAGCTGTGGGTCTAGAGATGGTCAATCCAGGTGGCATCACAGCCCCTGAACGAATTTTGTAAGAATTTCTCTCTCTTTCACTGTCTTTGTTTCACGGGATTTTAAAAGTAATTGATTTTTATAATGGGGTTTAGCTGCTTTTCACTGCTCTGTTTATGCTGCTTTACACCCACTTGACTCATTTACAGAGAGATATCAATACATAGCTTTGAAGATTCTTCCTAGTCAGGTATATTCTTGGGCGGTGAATAGGGGGTGTCGAGTCCAGTTCACTGAGCAAGGAGTAGGTCTTGTCTATTACATATTGGGTTTATGGAACGGTATCTGAGCTAATTTGAAACCCTTGTTTTCTCCCTCACCCGACCTCACCTTTCCCGTTAAGCAGCCATAGTGTGTTTTGTAAACGTGTGACGCTGTTCTGTTTTGTAATTCAGTTCAAGTGTAGCGGTTTTTACATTCCCTCTCTAAGTGATATCTTATGATAAGTGTCTTTTTCTGTGTGACTTATTTCACTTAGAATCGTCGTACCTAAATCCTCTCATCATGCTGCTACTAGCCTTATGACGTTAATTTCATGGCTGAGTGATATGCCATTGTACATAAGGACCACAACTTCCTTATCCATTTTTCTCTTTCCTGGGATATTTAAGGTGTAACGAAGTGGAGGTTCTTGTCAACAGAGCAGCCCTAAACTTTGGGGTGCCTGTGTCTTGCTGATTTTTAGTTTTCCCAATTTATACGCCCATGAGTGGAAGTGCCTTATGCTCTCTATGCTGAGTTCTTTAGATGTTTCAGGACACACCGTACACTTCTCCAGAGTGGCTGTTGGCAATTTACATCCCGCCCATCAGTGTAGTAAGGCTCCCGTTTCTCCATGGCCTGTCCTGCATTTCTGGTTTTGACACTTTATTCAGCATGGCCCTTTTGTCCGATGGGAAGCGAGACTTCTTTGTAGCGCTGATTTGCCTTTCCAGGTTGCTTGGTTGGCCAAAAAGGGCGTATGCGTTTTTTCCTGAATATATTCAGGAAAAAACGCATACGCCCTTTTTGGCCAAGGGCATCATGGTCGAGGTTTTGCCGCTTTTCCTGTGCTTTAAAGGCGATTCGACTCTACCTCCTGAAATCTGTTTCCTGCAATTCTGCCTTGCTTTCAAATCCTCCTCGTTGCCTTCCCTCAATATATTTGTGGACGAGAGTTATCATTTCTAACTCTGCAGGTTTGTGAATTGCAGTGCCCCTGAGCTCGATTTTTCAACTCGTTTTTTTGGGAGCTGGCCGCAAAAGCACAGGATTGCTTCAGGCCCTGTTCTGCTTCCGGGCGGCAGGCTGAGCCTGTGGTTAATTCTTCTTCCTGATGGGAAAATAGAGTGACCTGTGCCTGTCCCAACACCTAGAGCTAGTCTCTCACTGGTTCCCCCTCTTCCCGTTCATCCTCAGGACAATTTGCAACCTGTACGGAACAGGAGGTTGAAGGTGCTGATTCTCGAAGGAGGGAGATTGCTAGTAAAGCGGCTGTAATGGCCAACCCGAGCACAAGGAGATGAGAAATGAGGTGCGTTTTCGAAACCTTTCCCGATCACACGGTGTACCATCTTCTGGGTTTCTCATGCATGTTTTTGTTATAGGAAGATGCCCTTGAACTTGGAGATTTGGGACCCATGGGATGGGTACCACGCAGTATTACTTTAAAGGGCCTGCGTTTCCTCAACCAACCTGACCAAACCTCTCAGCCACAAGAGTGTCCACCCTTATGTCTCAATCAGCTGTGGGTCTAGAGATGGTCAATCCAGGTGGCATCACAGCCCCTGAACGAATATTGTAAGAATTTCTCTCTCTTTCACTGTCTTTGTTTCACGGGTTTTTAAAAGTAATTGATTTTTATAATGGGGTTTAGCTGCTTTTCACTGCTGTTTTTATGCTGCTTTACACCCACTTGACTCACTTACAGAGAGATATCAATACATAGCTTTGAAGATTCTTCCTAGTCAGATATATTCTTGGGCGGTGAATAGGGGGTTTTTGCGTCCAGTTCACTGAGCAAGGAGTAGGTCTTGTCTATTACATATTGGGCTTATTGAACGGTATCTGAGCTAATTTGAAACCCTTGTTTTCTGCCTCACCCGACCTCAGCTTTCCCGTTAAGAAGCCATAGTGTGTTTTGTAAACGTGTGTCTCTGTTCTGTTTTGTAATTCAGTTCAAGTGTAGCGGTTTTTACATTCCCTCTATAAGTGATATCTTATGATAAGTGTCGTTTTCTGGTTGACTTATTTCACTTAGAATCGTCGTACCTAAATCCACTCATCATGCTGCTACTAGCCTTATGACGTTGATTTCCTGGCTGAGTGATATTCCATTGTACATAAGGACCACAACTTCTTTATCCATTTTTTTTCTTTCCTGGGATATTTAAGGTGTAACGAAGTGGAGGTTCTTGTCAACAGAGCAGCCCTAAACTTTGGGGTGCCTGTGTCTTGCTGATTTTTACTTTTCCCAATTTATACACCCATGAGTGGAAGTGCCCTATGCTCTCTAAGCTGAGTTTTTTAGAGGTTTCAGGACACACCGTACACTTCTCCAGAGTGGCTGTTGGCAATTTACATGCCGCCCATCAGCGTAGCAAGGCTCCCGTTTCTCCATGGCCTGTCCTGCATTTCTGGTTTTGACACTTTATTCAGCATGGCCCTTTTGACCGATGGGAAGCGAGACTTCTTTGTAGCGCTGATTTGCCTTTCCAGGTTGCTTGGTTGGCCAAAAAGGGCGTATGCGTTTTTTCCTGAATATATTCAGGAAAAAACGCATACGCCCTTTTTGGCCAAGGGCATCATGGTCGAGGTTTTGCCGCCTTTCCTGTGCTTTAAAGGCGATTCGAATCTACCTCCTGAAATCTGTTTCCTGCAATTCTGCCTTGCTTTCAAATCCTCTTCGTTGCCTTCCCTCAATATATTTGTGGACGAGAGTTATCATTTCTAACTCTGCAGGTTTGTGAATTGCAGTGCCCCTGAGCTCCATTTTTCAACTCGCTTTCTTCGGAGCTGGCCGCAAAAGCGCAGGATTGCTTCAGGCCCTATTCTGGTTCCGGGCGGCAGGCTGAGCCTGTGGTTAATTCTTCTTCCTGATGGGAAAATAGAGTGACCTGTGCCTGTCCCAACACCTAGAGCTAGTCTCTCATTGGTTCCCCCTCTTCCCGTTCATCCTCAGGACAAATTGCACCCTGTACGGAACAGGAGGTTAAAGGTGCTGATTCTCCACGGAGGGAGATTGCTACTAACGCGGCTGGAATGGCGAACCCGAGCACAAGGAGATGAGAAATGAGGTGCGTTTTAGAAACCTTTCCCGATCACACGGTGTACCATCTTCTGGGTTTCTCATGCATGTTTTCGATGTAGGAAGATGCCCTTGAACCTGGAGATTTGGGACCCATGGGATGGGTACCACGCAGTATTACTTTAAAGGGTCTGCGTTTGCTCACCCAACCTCACCAAACCTCTCAGCCCCAAGAGTGTCCACCCTTATGTCTCAATCAGCTGTGGGTCTAGAGATGGTCAATCCAGGTGGCATCACAGCCCCTGAACGAATTTTGTAAGAATTTCTCTCTCTTTCACTGTCTTTGTTTCACGGGATTTTAAAAGTAATTGATTTTTATAATGGGGTTTAGCTGCTTTTCACTGCTCTGTTTATGCTGCTTTACACCCACTTGACTCATTTACAGAGAGATATCAATACATAGCTTTGAAGATTCTTCCTAGTCAGGTATATTCTTGGGCGGTGAATAGGGGGTGTCGAGTCCAGTTCACTGAGCAAGGAGTAGGTCTTGTCTATTACATATTGGGTTTATGGAACGGTATCTGAGCTAATTTGAAACCCTTGTTTTCTCCCTCACCCGACCTCACCTTTCCCGTTAAGCAGCCATAGTGTGTTTTGTAAACGTGTGACGCTGTTCTGTTTTGTAATTCAGTTCAAGTGTAGCGGTTTTTACATTCCCTCTCTAAGTGATATCTTATGATAAGTGTCTTTTTCTGTGTGACTTATTTCACTTAGAATCGTCGTACCTAAATCCTCTCATCATGCTGCTACTAGCCTTATGACGTTAATTTCATGGCTGAGTGATATGCCATTGTACATAAGGACCACAACTTCCTTATCCATTTTTCTCTTTCCTGGGATATTTAAGGTGTAACGAAGTGGAGGTTCTTGTCAACAGAGCAGCCCTAAACTTTGGGGTGCCTGTGTCTTGCTGATTTTTACTTTTCCCAATTTATACGCCCATGAGTGGAAGTGCCTTATGCTCTCTATGCTGAGTTCTTTAGATGTTTCAGGACACACCGTACACTTCTCCAGAGTGGCTGTTGGCAATTTACATCCCGCCCATCAGCGTAGTAAGGCTCCCGTTTCTCCATGGCCTGTCCTGCATTTCTGGTTTTGACACTTTATTCAGCATGGCCCTTTTGACCGATGGGAAGCGAGACTTCTTTGTAGCGCTGATTTGCCTTTCCAGGTTGCTTGGTTGGCCAAAAAGGGCGTATGCGTTTTTTCCTGAATATATTCAGGAAAAAACGCATACGCCCTTTTTGGCCAAGGGCATCATGGTCGAGGTTTTGCCGCTTTTCCTGTGCTTTAAAGGCGATTCGACTCTACCTCCTGAAATCTGTTTCCTGCAATTCTGCCTTGCTTTCAAATCCTCCTCGTTGCCTTCCCTCAATATATTTGTGGACGAGAGTTATCATTTCTAACTCTGCAGGTTTGTGAATTGCAGTGCCCCTGAGCTCGATTTTTCAACTCGTTTTTTTGGGAGCTGGCCGCAAAAGCACAGGATTGCTTCAGGCCCTGTTCTGCTTCCGGGCGGCAGGCTGAGCCTGTGGTTAATTCTTCTTCCTGATGGGAAAATAGAGTGACCTGTGCCTGTCCCAACACCTAGAGCTAGTCTCTCACTGGTTCCCCCTCTTCCCGTTCATCCTCAGGACAATTTGCAACCTGTACGGAACAGGAGGTTGAAGGTGCTGATTCTCGAAGGAGGGAGATTGCTAGTAAAGCGGCTGTAATGGCCAACCCGAGCACAAGGAGATGAGAAATGAGGTGCGTTTTCGAAACCTTTCCCGATCACACGGTGTACCATCTTCTGGGTTTCTCATGCATGTTTTTGTTATAGGAAGATGCCCTTGAACTTGGAGATTTGGGACCCATGGGATGGGTACCACGCAGTATTACTTTAAAGGGCCTGCGTTTCCTCAACCAACCTGACCAAACCTCTCAGCCACAAGAGTGTCCACCCTTATGTCTCAATCAGCTGTGGGTCTAGAGATGGTCAATCCAGGTGGCATCACAGCCCCTGAACGAATATTGTAAGAATTTCTCTCTCTTTCACTGTCTTTGTTTCACGGGTTTTTAAAAGTAATTGATTTTTATAATGGGGTTTAGCTGCTTTTCACTGCTGTTTTTATGCTGCTTTACACCCACTTGACTCACTTACAGAGAGATATCAATACATAGCTTTGAAGATTCTTCCTAGTCAGATATATTCTTGGGCGGTGAATAGGGGGTTTTTGCGTCCAGTTCACTGAGCAAGGAGTAGGTCTTGTCTATTACATATTGGGTTTATTGAACGGTATCTGAGCTAATTTGAAACCCTTGTTTTCTGCCTCACCCGACCTCACCTTTCCCGTTAAGCAGCCATAGTGTGTTTTGTAAACGTGTGTCTCTGTTCTGTTTTGTAATTCAGTTCAAGTGTAGCGGTTTTTACATTCCCTCTATAAGTGATATCTTATGATAAGTGTCGTTTTCTGGTTGACTTATTTCACTTAGAATCGTCGTACCTAAATCCACTCATCATGCTGCTACTAGCCTTATGACGTTGATTTCCTGGCTGAGTGATATTCCATTGTACATAAGGACCACAACTTCTTTATCCATTTTTTTCTTTCCTGGGATATTTAAGGTGTAACGAAGTGGAGGTTCTTGTCAACAGAGCAGCCCTAAACTTTGGGGTGCCTGTGTCTTGCTGATTTTTACTTTTCCCAATTTATACACCCATGAGTGGAAGTGCCCTATGCTCTCTAAGCTGAGTTTTTTAGAGGTTTCAGGACACACCGTACACTTCTCCAGAGTGGCTGTTGGCAATTTACATCACGCCCATCAGCGTAGCAAGGCTCCCGTTTCTCCATGGCCTGTCCTGCATTTCTGGTTTTGACACTTTATTCAGCATGGCCCTTTTGACCGATGGGAAGTGAGACTTCTTTGTAGCGCTGATTTGCCTTTCCAGGTTGCTTGGTTGGCCAAAAAGGGCGTATGCGTTTTTTCCTGAATATATTCAGGAAAAAACGCATACGCCCTTTTTGGCCAAGGGCATCATGGTCGAGGTTTTGCCGCCTTTCCTGTGCTTTAAAGGCGATTCGAATCTACCTCCTGAAATCTGTTTCCTGCAATTCTGCCTTGCTTTCAAATCCTCTTCGTTGCCTTCCCTCAATATATTTGTGGACGAGAGTTATCATTTCTAACTCTGCAGGTTTGTGAATTGCAGTGCCCCTGAGCTCCATTTTTCAACTCGCTTTCTTCGGAGCTGGCCGCAAAAGCGCAGGATTGCTTCAGGCCCTATTCTGGTTCCGGGCGGCAGGCTGAGCCTGTGGTTAATTCTTCTTCCTGATGGGAAAATAGAGTGACCTGTGCCTGTCCCAACACCTAGAGCTAGTCTCTCACTGGTTCCCCCTCTTCCCGTTCATCCTCAGGACAAATTGCAACCTGTACGGAACAGGAGGTTAAAGGTGCTGATTCTCCACGGAGGGAGATTGCTACTAACGCGGCTGGAATGGCGAACCCGAGCACAAGGAGATGAGAAATGAGGTGCGTTTTAGAAACCTTTCCCGATCACACGGTGTACCATCTTCTGGGTTTCTCATGCATGTTTTCGATGTAGGAAGATGCCCTTGAACCTGGAGATTTGGGACCCATGGGATGGGTACCACGCAGTGTTACTTTAAAGGGTCTGCGTTTGCTCACCCAACCTCACCAAACCTCTCAGCCCCAAGAGTGTCCACCCTTATGTCTCAATCAGCTGTGGGTCTAGAGATGGTCAATCCAGGTGGCATCACAGCCCCTGAACGAATTTTGTAAGAATTTCTCTCTCTTTCACTGTCTTTGTTTCACGGGATTTTAAAAGTAATTGATTTTTATAATGGGGTTTAGCTGCTTTTCACTGCTCTGTTTATGCTGCTTTACACCCACTTGACTCATTTACAGAGAGATATCAATACATAGCTTTGAAGATTCTTCCTAGTCAGGTATATTCTTGGGCGGTGAATAGGGGGTGTCGAGTCCAGTTCACTGAGCAAGGAGTAGGTCTTGTCTATTACATATTGGGTTTATGGAACGGTATCTGAGCTAATTTGAAACCCTTGTTTTCTCCCTCACCCGACCTCACCTTTCCCGTTAAGCAGCCATAGTGTGTTTTGTAAACGTGTGACGCTGTTCTGTTTTGTAATTCAGTTCAAGTGTAGCGGTTTTTACATTCCCTCTCTAAGTGATATCTTATGATAAGTGTCTTTTTCTGTGTGACTTATTTCACTTAGAATCGTCGTACCTAAATCCTCTCATCATGCTGCTACTAGCCTTATGACGTTAATTTCATGGCTGAGTGATATGCCATTGTACATAAGGACCACAACTTCCTTACCCATTTTTCTCTTTCCTGGGATATTTAAGGTGTAACGAAGTGGAGGTTCTTGTCAACAGAGCAGCCCTAAACTTTGGGGTGCCTGTGTCTTGCTGATTTTTAGTTTTCCCAATTTATACGCCCATGAGTGGAAGTGCCTTATGCTCTCTATGCTGAGTTCTTTAGATGTTTCAGGACACACCGTACACTTCTCCAGAGTGGCTGTTGGCAATTTACATCCCGCCCATCAGCGTAGTAAGGCTCCCGTTTCTCCATGGCCTGTCCTGCATTTCTGGTTTTGACACTTTATTCAGCATGGCCCTTTTGACCGATGGGAAGCGAGACTTCTTTGTAGCGCTGATTTGCCTTTCCAGGTTGCTTGGTTGGCCAAAAAGGGCGTATGCGTTTTTTCCTGAATATATTCAGGAAAAAACGCATACGCCCTTTTTGGCCAAGGGCATCATGGTCGAGGTTTTGCCGCCTTTCCTGTGCTTTAAAGGCGATTCGACTCTACCTCCTGAAATCTGTTTCCTGCAATTCTGCCTTGCTTTCAAATCCTCCTCGTTGCCTTCCCTCAATATATTTGTGGACGAGAGTTATCATTTCTAACTCTGCAGGTTTGTGAATTGCAGTGCCCCTGAGCTCGATTTTTCAACTCGTTTTTTTGGGATCTGGCCGCAAAAGCACAGGATTGCTTCAGGCCCTGTTCTGCTTCCGGGCGGCAGGCTGAGCCTGTGGTTAATTCTTCTTCCTGATGGGAAAATAGAGTGACCTGTGCCTGTCCCAACACCTAGAGCTAGTCTCTCACTGGTTCCCCCTCTTCCCGTTCATCCTCAGGACAATTTGCAACCTGTACGGAACAGGAGGTTGAAGGTGCTGATTCTCGAAGGAGGGAGATTGCTAGTAAAGCGGCTGTAATGGCCAACCCGAGCACAAGGAGATGAGAAATGAGGTGCGTTTTCGAAACCTTTCCCGATCACACGGTGTACCATCTTCTGGGTTTCTCATGCATGTTTTTGTTATAGGAAGATGCCCTTGAACTTGGAGATTTGGGACCCATGGGATGGGTACCACGCAGTATTACTTTAAAGGGCCTGCGTTTCCTCAACCAACCTGACCAAACCTCTCAGCCCCAAGAGTGTCCACCCTTATGTCTCAATCAGCTGTGGGTCTAGAGATGGTCAATCCAGGTGGCATCACAGCCCCTGAACGAATATTGTAAGAATTTCTCTCTCTTTCACTGTCTTTGTTTCACGGGTTTTTAAAAGTAATTGATTTTTATAATGGGGTTTAGCTGCTTTTCACTGCTGTTTTTATGCTGCTTTACACCCACTTGACTCACTTACAGAGAGATATCAATACATAGCTTTGAAGATTCTTCCTAGTCAGATATATTCTTGGGCGGTGAATAGGGGGTTTTTGCGTCCAGTTCACTGAGCAAGGAGTAGGTCTTGTCTATTACATATTGGGTTTATTGAACGGTATCTGAGCTAATTTGAAACCCTTGTTTTCTGCCTCACCCGACCTCACCTTTCCCGTTAAGCAGCCATAGTGTGTTTTGTAAACGTGTGTCTCTGTTCTGTTTTGTAATTCAGTTCAAGTGTAGCGGTTTTTACATTCCCTCTCTAAGTGATATCTTATGATAAGTGTCGTTTTCTGATTGACTTATTTCACTTAGAATCGTCGTACCTAAATCCACTCATCATGCTGCTACTAGCCTTATGACGTTGATTTCCTGGCTGAGTGATATTCCATTGTACATAAGGACCACAACTTCTTTATCCATTTTTTTCTTTCCTGGGATATTTAAGGTGTAACGAAGTGGAGGTTCTTGTCAACAGAGCAGCCCTAAACTTTGGGGTGCCTGTGTCTTGCTGATTTTTACTTGTCCCAATTTATACACCCATGAGTGGAAGTGCCCTATGCTCTCTAAGCTGAGTTTTTTAGAGGTTTCAGGACACACCGTACACTTCTCCAGAGTGGCTGTTGGCAATTTACATCGCGCCCATCAGCGTAGCAAGGCTCCCGTTTCTCCATGGCCTGTCCTGCATTTCTGGTTTTGACACTTTATTCAGCATGGCCCTTTTGACCGATGGGAAGCGAGACTTCTTTGTAGCGCTGATTTGCCTTTCCAGGTTGCTTGGTTGGCCAAAAAGGGCGTATGCGTTTTTTCCTGAATATATTCAGGAAAAAACGCATACGCCCTTTTTGGCCAAGGGCATCATGGTCGAGGTTTTGCCGCCTTTCCTGTGCTTTAAAGGCGATTCGAATCTACCTCCTGAAATCTGTTTCCTGCAATTCTGCCTTGCTTTCAAATCCTCTTCGTTGCCTTCCCTCAATATATTTGTGGACGAGAGTTATCATTTCTAACTCTGCAGGTTTGTGAATTGCAGTGCCCCTGAGCTCCATTTTTCAACTCGCTTTCTTCGGAGCTGGCCGCAAAAGCGCAGGATTGCTTCAGGCCCTATTCTGGTTCCGGGCGGCAGGCTGAGCCTGTGGTTAATTCTTCTTCCTGATGGGAAAATAGAGTGACCTGTGCCTGTCCCAACACCTAGAGCTAGTCTCTCATTGGTTCCCCCTCTTCCCGTTCATCCTCAGGACAAATTGCAACCTGTACGGAACAGGAGGTTAAAGGTGCTGATTCTCCACGGAGGGAGATTGCTACTAACGTGGCTGGAATGGCGAACCCGAGCACAAGGAGATGAGAAATGAGGTGCGTTTTAGAAACCTTTCCCGATCACATGGTCTACCATCTTCTGGGTTTCTCATGCATGTTTTCGATGTAGGAAGATGCCCTTGAACCTGGAGATTTGGGACCCATGGGATGGGTACCATGCAGTATTACTTTAAAGGGTCTGCGTTTGCTCACCCAACCTCACCAAACCTCTCAGCCCCAAGAGTGTCCACCCTTATGTCTCAATCAGCTGTGGGTCTAGAGATGGTCAATCCAGGTGGCATCACAGCCCCTGAACGAATTTTGTAAGAATTTCTCTCTCTTTCACTGTCTTTGTTTCACGGGTTTTTAAAAGTAATTGATTTTTATAATGGGGTTTAGCTGCCTTTCACTGCTGTGTTTATGCCGCTTTACACCCACTTGACTCACTTACAGAGGGATATCAATACATTGGTGTTAAGATTCTTACTAGTCAGATATATTCTTTGGCGGTGAACAGGGGGTGTTGAGTCCAGTTCACTGAGCAAGGAGTAGGTCTTGTCTATTACATATTGGGTTTATGGAACGGTATCTGAGCTAATTTGAAACCCTTGTTTTATGCATCACCCACCTCACCTTTCCCGTTAAGCAGCCATAGTGTGTCTTCTAAACGTGTGACGCTGTTCTGTTTTGTAATTCCGTTCAAGTGTAGCGGTTTTTGCATTCCCTCTCTAAGTGATATCTTATGATAAGTGTCTTTTTCTGTGTGACTTATTTCACTTAGAATCGTCGTACCTAAATCCTCTCATCATGCTGCTACTAGCCTTATGACGTTAATTTCATGGCTGAGTGATATGCCATTGTACATAAGGACCACAACTTCCTTATCCATGTTTCTCTTTCCTGGGATATTTAAGGTGTAACGAAGTGGAGGTTCTTGTCAACAGAGCAGCCCTAAACTTTGGGGTGCCTGTGTCTTGCTGATTTTTAGTTTTCCCAATTTATACGCCCATGAGTGGAAGTGCCCTATGCTCTCTAAGCTGAGTTTTTTAGATGTTTCAGGACACACCGTACACTTCTCCAGAGTGGCTGTTGACAATTTACATCCCGCGCATCAGCGTAGCAAGGCTCCCGTTTCACCATGGCCTGTCCTGCATTTCTGGTTTTGACACTTTATTCAGCACGGCCGTTTTGACAGAAGGGAAGCGAGACTTCTTTGTAGCGCTGATTTGCCTTTCCAGGTTGCTTGGTTGGCCAAAAAGGGCGTCTGCGTTTTTTCCTGAATATATTCAGGAAAAAACGCAGACGCCCTTTTTGGCCAAGGGCATCATGGTCGAGGTTTTGCCGCTTTTCCTGTGCTTTAAAGGCGATTCGAATCTACCTCCTGAAATCTGTTTCCTGCAATTCTGACTTGCTTTCAAATCCTCTTCGTTGCCTTTCCTCAATATATTTGTGGACGAGAGTTATCATTTATAACTCTGCAGGTTTGTGAATTGCAGTGCCCCTGAGCTCCATTTTTCAACTCGTTTTCTTGGGAGCTGGCCACAAAAGCGTAGGATTGCTTCAGGCCCTATTCTGGTTCCGGGCGGCAGGCTGAGCCTGTGGTTAATTCTTCTTCCTGATGGGAAAATAGAGTGACCTGTGCCTGTCCCAACACCTAGACCTAGTCTCTCATTGGTTCCCCCTCTTCCCGTTCATCCTCAGGACAAATTGCAACCTGTACGGAACAGGAGGTTAAAGGTGCTGATTCTCCACGGAGGGAGATTGCTACTAACGCGGCTGGAATGGCGAACCCGAGCACAAGGAGATGAGAAATGAGGTGCGTTTTAGAAACCTTTCCCGATCACACGGTGTACCATCTTCTGGGTTTCTCATGCATGTTTTCGATGTAGGAAGATGCCCTTGAACCTGGAGATTTGGGACCCATGGGATGGGTACCACGCAGTGTTACTTTAAAGGGTCTGCGTTTGCTCACCCAACCTCACCAAACCTCTCAGCCCCAAGAGTGTCCACCCTTATGTCTCAATCAGCTGTGGGTCTAGAGATGGTCAATCCAGGTGGCATCACAGCCCCTGAACGAATTTTGTAAGAATTTCTCTCTCTTTCACTGTCTTTGTTTCACGGGATTTTAAAAGTAATTGATTTTTATAATGGGGTTTAGCTGCTTTTCACTGCTCTGTTTATGCTGCTTTACACCCACTTGACTCATTTACAGAGAGATATCAATACATAGCTTTGAAGATTCTTCCTAGTCAGGTATATTCTTGGGCGGTGAATAGGGGGTGTCGAGTCCAGTTCACTGAGCAAGGAGTAGGTCTTGTCTATTACATATTGGGTTTATGGAACGGTATCTGAGCTAATTTGAAACCCTTGTTTTCTCCCTCACCCGACCTCACCTTTCCCGTTAAGCAGCCATAGTGTGTTTTGTAAACGTGTGTCTCTGTTCTGTTTTGTAATTCAGTTCAAGTGTAGCGGTTTTTACATTCCCTCTCTAAGTGATATCTTATGATAAGTGTCGTTTTGTGATTGACTTATTTCACTTAGAATCGTCGTACCTAAATCCACTCATCATGCTGCTACTAGCCTTATGACGTTGATTTCCTGGCTGAGTGATATTCCATTGTACATAAGGACCACAACTTCTTTATCCATTTTTTTCTTTCCTGGGATATTTAAGGTGTAACGAAGTGGAGGTTCTTGTCAACAGAGCAGCCCTAAACTTTGGGGTGCCTGTGTCTTGCTGATTTTTACTTGTCCCAATTTATACACCCATGAGTGGAAGTGCCCTATGCTCTCTAAGCTGAGTTTTTTAGAGGTTTCAGGACACACCGTACACTTCTCCAGAGTGGCTGTTGGCAATTTACATCGCGCCCATCAGCGTAGCAAGGCTCCCGTTTCTCCATGGCCTGTCCTGCATTTCTGGTTTTGACACTTTATTCAGCATGGCCCTTTTGACCGATGGGAAGCGAGACTTCTTTGTAGCGCTGATTTGCCTTTCCAGGTTGCTTGGTTGGCCAAAAAGGGCGTATGCGTTTTTTCCTGAATATATTCAGGAAAAAACGCATACGCCCTTTTTGGCCAAGGGCATCATGGTCGAGGTTTTGCCGCCTTTCCTGTGCTTTAAAGGCGATTCGAATCTACCTCCTGAAATCTGTTTCCTGCAATTCTGCCTTGCTTTCAAATCCTCTTCGTTGCCTTCCCTCAATATATTTGTGGACGAGAGTTATCATTTCTAACTCTGCAGGTTTGTGAATTGCAGTGCCCCTGAGCTCCATTTTTCAACTCGCTTTCTTCGGAGCTGGCCGCAAAAGCGCAGGATTGCTTCAGGCCCTATTCTGGTTCCGGGCGGCAGGCTGAGCCTGTGGTTAATTCTTCTTCCTGATGGGAAAATAGAGTGACCTGTGCCTGTCCCAACACCTAGAGCTAGTCTCTCATTGGTTCCCCCTCTTCCCGTTCATCCTCAGGACAAATTGCAACCTGTACGGAACAGGAGGTTAAAGGTGCTGATTCTCCACGGAGGGAGATTGCTACTAACGTGGCTGGAATGGCGAACCCGAGCACAAGGAGATGAGAAATGAGGTGCGTTTTAGAAACCTTTCCCGATCACATGGTGTACCATCTTCTGGGTTTCTCATGCATGTTTTCGATGTAGGAAGATGCCCTTGAACCTGGAGATTTGGGACCCATGGGATGGGTACCATGCAGTATTACTTTAAAGGGTCTGCGTTTGCTCACCCAACCTCACCAAACCTCTCAGCCCCAAGAGTGTCCACCCTTATGTCTCAATCAGCTGTGGGTCTAGAGATGGTCAATCCAGGTGGCATCACAGCCCCTGAACGAATTTTGTAAGAATTTCTCTCTCTTTCACTGTCTTTGTTTCACGGGTTTTTAAAAGTAATTGATTTTTATAATGGGGTTTAGCTGCCTTTCACTGCTGTGTTTATGCCGCTTTACACCCACTTGACTCACTTACAGAGGGATATCAATACATTGGTGTTAAGATTCTTACTAGTCAGATATATTCTTGGGCGGTGAACAGGGGGTGTTGAGTCCAGTTCACTGAGCAAGGAGTAGGTCTTGTCTATTACATATTGGGTTTATGGAACGGTATCTGAGCTAATTTGAAACCCTTGTTTTATGCATCACCCACCTCACCTTTCCCGTTAAGCAGCCATAGTGTGTCTTCTAAACGTGTGACGCTGTTCTGTTTTGTAATTCCGTTCAAGTGTAGCGGTTTTTGCATTCCCTCTCTAAGTGATATCTTATGATAAGTGTCTTTTTCTGTGTGACTTATTTCACTTAGAATCGTCGTACCTAAATCCTCTCATCATGCTGCTACTAGCCTTATGACGTTAATTTCATGGCTGAGTGATATGCCATTGTACATAAGGACCACAACTTCCTTATCCATGTTTCTCTTTCCTGGGATATTTAAGGTGTAACGAAGTGGAGGTTCTTGTCAACAGAGCAGCCCTAAACTTTGGGGTGCCTGTGTCTTGCTGATTTTTAGTTTTCCCAATTTATACGCCCATGAGTGGAAGTGCCCTATGCTCTCTAAGCTGAGTTTTTTAGATGTTTCAGGACACACCGTACACTTCTCCAGAGTGGCTGTTGACAATTTACATCCCGCGCATCAGCGTAGCAAGGCTCCCGTTTCACCATGGCCTGTCCTGCATTTCTGGTTTTGACACTTTATTCAGCACGGCCGTTTTGACAGAAGGGAAGCGAGACTTCTTTGTAGCGCTGATTTGCCTTTCCAGGTTGCTTGGTTGGCCAAAAAGGGCGTCTGCGTTTTTTCCTGAATATATTCAGGAAAAAACGCAGACGCCCTTTTTGGCCAAGGGCATCATGGTCGAGGTTTTGCCGCTTTTCCTGTGCTTTAAAGACGATTCGAATCTACCTCCTGAAATCTGTTTCCTGCAATTCTGACTTGCTTTCAAATCCTCTTCGTTGCCTTTCCTCAATATATTTGTGGACGAGAGTTATCATTTATAACTCTGCAGGTTTGTGAATTGCAGTGCCCCTGAGCTCCATTTTTCAACTCGTTTTCTTGGGAGCTGGCCACAAAAGCGTAGGATTGCTTCAGGCCCTATTCTGGTTCCGGGCGGCAGGCTGAGCCTGTGGTTAATTCTTCTTCCTGATGGGAAAATAGAGTGACCTGTGCCTGTCCCAACACCTAGACCTAGTCTCTCATTGGTTCCCCCTCTTCCCGTTCATCCTCAGGACAAATTGCAACCTGTACGGAACAGGAGGTTAAAGGTGCTGATTCTCCACGGAGGGAGATTGCTACTAACGCGGCTGGAATGGCGAACCCGAGCACAAGGAGATGAGAAATGAGGTGCGTTTTAGAAACCTTTCCCGATCACACGGTGTACCATCTTCTGGGTTTCTCATGCATGTTTTCGATGTAGGAAGATGCCCTTGAACCTGGAGATTTGGGACCCATGGGATGGGTACCACGCAGTGTTACTTTAAAGGGTCTGCGTTTGCTCACCCAACCTCACCAAACCTCTCAGCCCCAAGAGTGTCCACCCTTATGTCTCAATCAGCTGTGGGTCTAGAGATGGTCAATCCAGGTGGCATCACAGCCCCTGAACGAATTTTGTAAGAATTTCTCTCTCTTTCACTGTCTTTGTTTCACGGGATTTTAAAAGTAATTGATTTTTATAATGGGGTTTAGCTGCTTTTCACTGCTCTGTTTATGCTGCTTTACACCCACTTGACTCATTTACAGAGAGATATCAATACATAGCTTTGAAGATTCTTCCTAGTCAGGTATATTCTTGGGCGGTGAATAGGGGGTGTCGAGTCCAGTTCACTGAGCAAGGAGTAGGTCTTGTCTATTACATATTGGGTTTATGGAACGGTATCTGAGCTAATTTGAAACCCTTGTTTTCTCCCTCACCCGACCTCACCTTTCCCGTTAAGCAGCCATAGTGTGTTTTGTAAACGTGTGACGCTGTTCTGTTTTGTAATTCAGTTCAAGTGTAGCGGTTTTTACATTCCCTCTCTAAGTGATATCTTATGATAAGTGTCTTTTTCTGTGTGACTTATTTCACTTAGAATCGTCGTACCTAAATCCTCTCATCATGCTGCTACTAGCCTTATGACGTTAATTTCATGGCTGAGTGATATGCCATTGTACATAAGGACCACAACTTCCTTATCCATTTTTCTCTTTCCTGGGATATTTAAGGTGTAACGAAGTGGAGGTTCTTGTCAACAGAGCAGCCCTAAACTTTGGGGTGCCTGTGTCTTGCTGATTTTTAGTTTTCCCAATTTATACGCCCATGAGTGGAAGTGCCTTATGCTCTCTATGCTGAGTTCTTTAGATGTTTCAGGAAACACCGTACACTTCTCCAGAGTGGCTGTTGGCAATTTACATCCCGCCCATCAGCGTGGTAAGGCTCCCGTTTCTCCATGGCCTGTCCTGCATTTCTGGTTTTGACACTTTATTCAGCATGGCCCTTTTGACCGATGGGAAGCGAGACTTCTTTGTAGCGCTGATTTGCCTTTCCAGGTTGCTTGGTTGGCCAAAAAGGGCGTATGCGTTTTTTCCTGAATATATTCAGGAAAAAACGCATACGCCCTTTTTGGCCAAGGGCATCATGGTCGAGGTTTTGCCGCTTTTCCTGTGCTTTAAAGGCGATTCGACTCTACCTCCTGAAATCTGTTTCCTGCAATTCTGCCTTGCTTTCAAATCCTCCTCGTTGCCTTCCCTCAATATATTTGTGGACGAGAGTTATCATTTATAACTCTGCAGGTTTGTGAATTGCAGTGCCCCTGAGCTCGATTTTTCAACTCGTTTTTTTGGGAGCTGGCCGCAAAAGCACAGGATTGCTTCAGGCCCTGTTCTGCTTCCGGGCGGCAGGCTGAGCCTGTGGTTAATTCTTCTTCCTGATGGGAAAATAGAGTGACCTGTGCCTGTCCCAACACCTAGAGCTAGTCTCTCCTGGTTCCCCCTCTTCCCGTTCATCCTCAGGACAATTTGCAACCTGTACGGAACAGGAGGTTGAAGGTGCTGATTCTCGAAGGAGGGAGATTGCTAGTAAAGTGGCTGTAATGGCCAACCCGAGCACAAGGAGATGAGAAATGAGGTGCGTTTTCGAAACCTTTCCCGATCACACGGTGTACCATCTTCTGGGTTTCTCATGCATGTTTTTGTTATAGGAAGATGCCCTTGAACTTGGAGATTTGGGACCCATGGGATGGGTACCACGCAGTATTACTTTAAAGGGCCTGCGTTTCCTCAACCAACCTGACCAAACCTCTCAGCCACAAGAGTGTCCACCCTTATGTCTCAATCAGCTGTGGGTCTAGAGATGGTCAATCCAGGTGGCATCACAGCCCCTGAACGAATATTGTAAGAATTTCTCTCTCTTTCACTGTCTTTGTTTCACGGGTTTTTAAAAGTAATTGATTTTTATAATGGGGTTTAGCTGCTTTTCACTGCTGTTTTTATGCTGCTTTACACCCACTTGACTCACTTACAGAGAGATATCAATACATAGCTTTGAAGATTCTTCCTAGTCAGATATATTCTTGGGCGGTGAATAGGGGGTTTTTGCGTCCAGTTCACTGAGCAAGGAGTAGGTCTTGTCTATTACATATTGGGTTTATTGAACGGTATCTGAGCTAATTTGAAACCCTTGTTTTCTGCCTCACCCGACCTCTCCTTTCCCGTTAAGCAGCCATAGTGTGTTTTGTAAACGTGTGTCTCTGTTCTGTTTTGTAATTCAGTTCAAGTGTAGCGGTTTTTACATTCCCTCTATAAGTGATATCTTATGATAAGTGTCGTTTTCTGGTTGACTTATTTCACTTAGAATCGTCGTACCTAAATCCACTCATCATGCTGCTACTAGCCTTATGACGTTGATTTCCTGGCTGAGTGATATTCCATTGTACATAAGGACCACAACTTCTTTATCCATTTTTTTCTTTCCTGGGATATTTAAGGTGTAACGAAGTGGAGGTTCTTGTCAACAGAGCAGCCCTAAACTTTGGGGTGCCTGTGTCTTGCTGATTTTTACTTTTCCCAATTTATACACCCATGAGTGGAAGTGCCCTATGCTCTCTAAGCTGAGTTTTTTAGAGGTTTCAGGACACACCGTACACTTCTCCAGAGTGGCTGTTGGCAATTTACATCCCGCCCATCAGCGTAGCAAGGCTCCCGTTTCTCCATGGCCTGTCCTGCATTTCTGGTTTTGACACTTTATTCAGCATGGCCCTTTTGACCGATGGGAAGCGAGACTTCTTTGTAGCGCTGATTTGCCTTTCCAGGTTGCTTGGTTGGCCAAAAAGGGCGTATGCGTTTTTTCCTGAATATATTCAGGAAAAAACGCATACGCCCTTTTTGGCCAAGGGCATCATGGTCGAGGTTTTGCCGCCTTTCCTGTGCTTTAAAGGCGATTCGAATCTACCTCCTGAAATCTGTTTCCTGCAATTCTGCCTTGCTTTCAAATCCTCTTCGTTGCCTTCCCTCAATATATTTGTGGACGAGAGTTATCATTTCTAACTCTGCAGGTTTGTGAATTGCAGTGCCCCTGAGCTCCATTTTTCAACTCGCTTTCTTGGGAGCTGGCCGCAAAAGCGCAGGATTGCTTCAGGCCCTATTCTGGTTCCGGGCGGCAGGCTGAGCCTGTGGTTAATTCTTCTTCCTGATGGGAAAATAGAGTGACCTGTGCCTGTCCCAACACCTAGAGCTAGTCTCTCATTGGTTCCCCCTCTTCCCGTTCATCCTCAGGACAAATTGCAACCTGTACGGAACAGGAGGTTAAAGGTGCTGATTCTCCACGGAGGGAGATTGCTACTAACGCGGCTGGAATGGCGAACCCGAGCACAAGGAGATGAGAAATGAGGTGCGTTTTAGAAACCTTTCCCGATCACACGGTGTACCATCTTCTGGGTTTCTCATGCATGTTTTCGATGTAGGAAGATGCCCTTGAACCTGGAGATTTGGGACCCATGGGATGGGTACCACGCAGTGTTACTTTAAAGGGTCTGCGTTTGCTCACCCAACCTCACCAAAACTCTCAGCCCCAAGAGTGTCCACCCTTATGTCTCAATCAGCTGTGGGTCTAGAGATGGTCAATCCAGGTGGCATCACAGCCCCTGAACGAATTTTGTAAGAATTTCTCTCTCTTTCACTGTCTTTGTTTCACGGGATTTTAAAAGTAATTGATTTTTATAATGGGGTTTAGCTGCTTTTCACTGCTCTGTTTATGCTGCTTTACACCCACTTGACTCATTTACAGAGAGATATCAATACATAGCTTTGAAGATTCTTCCTAGTCAGGTATATTCTTGGGCGGTGAATAGGGGGTGTCGAGTCCAGTTCACTGAGCAAGGAGTAGGTCTTGTCTATTACATATTGGGTTTATGGAACGGTATCTGAGCTAATTTGAAACCCTTGTTTTCTCCCTCACCCGACCTCACCTTTCCCGTTAAGCAGCCATAGTGTGTTTTGTAAACGTGTGACGCTGTTCTGTTTTGTAATTCAGTTCAAGTGTAGCGGTTTTTACATTCCCTCTCTAAGTGATATCTTATGATAAGTGTCTTTTTCTGTGTGACTTATTTCACTTAGAATCGTCGTACCTAAATCCTCTCATCATGCTGCTACTAGCCTTATGACGTTAATTTCATGGCTGAGTGATATGCCATTGTACATAAGGACCACAACTTCCTTATCCATTTTTCTCTTTCCTGGGATATTTAAGGTGTAACGAAGTGGAGGTTCTTGTCAACAGAGCAGCCCTAAACTTTGGGGTGCCTGTGTCTTGCTGATTTTTAGTTTTCCCAATTTATACGCCCATGAGTGGAAGTGCCTTATGCTCTCTATGCTGAGTTCTTTAGATGTTTCAGGAAACACCGTACACTTCTCCAGAGTGGCTGTTGGCAATTTACATCCCGCCCATCAGCGTAGTAAGGCTCCCTTTTCTCCATGGCCTGTCCTGCATTTCTGGTTTTGACACTTTATTCAGCATGGCCCTTTTGACCGATGGGAAGCGAGACTTCTTTGTAGCGCTGATTTGCCTTTCCAGGTTGCTTGGTTGGCCAAAAAGGGCGTATGCGTTTTTTCCTGAATATATTCAGGAAAAAACGCATACGCCCTTTTTGGCCAAGGGCATCATGGTCGAGGTTTTGCCGCTTTTCCTGTGCTTTAAAGGCGATTCGACTCTACCTCCTGAAATCTGTTTCCTGCAATTCTGCCTTGCTTTCAAATCCTCCTCGTTGCCTTCCCTCAATATATTTGTGGACGAGAGTTATCATTTATAACTCTGCAGGTTTGTGAATTGCAGTGCCCCTGAGCTCGATTTTTCAACTCGCTTTTTTGGGAGCTGGCCGCAAAAGCACAGGATTGCTTCAGGCCCTGTTCTGCTTCCGGGCGACAGGCTGAGCCTGTGGTTAATTCTTCTTCCTGATGGGAAAATAGAGTGACCTGTGCCTGTCCCAACACCTAGAGCTAGTCTCTCACTGGTTCCCCCTCTTCCCGTTCATCCTCAGGACAATTTGCAACCTGTACGGAACAGGAGGTTGAAGGTGCTGATTCTCGAAGGAGGGAGATTGCTAGTAAAGCGGCTGTAATGGCCAACCCGAGCACAAGGAGATGAGAAATGAGGTGCGTTTTCGAAACCTTTCCCGATCACACGGTGTACCATCTTCTGGGTTTCTCATGCATGTTTTTGTTATAGGAAGATGCCCTTGAACTTGGAGATTTGGGACCCATGGGATGGGTACCACGCAGTATTACTTTAAAGGGCCTGCGTTTCCTCAACCAACCTGACCAAACCTCTCAGCCACAAGAGTGTCCACCCTTATGTCTCAATCAGCTGTGGGTCTAGAGATGGTCAATCCAGGTGGCATCACAGCCCCTGAACGAATATTGTAAGAATTTCTCTCTCTTTCACTGTCTTTGTTTCACGGGTTTTTAAAAGTAATTGATTTTTATAATGGGGTTTAGCTGCTTTTCACTGCTGTTTTTATGCTGCTTTACACCCACTTGACTCACTTACAGAGAGATATCAATACATAGCTTTGAAGATTCTTCCTAGTCAGATATATTCTTGGGCGGTGAATAGGGGGTTTTTGCGTCCAGTTCACTGAGCAAGGAGTAGGTCTTGTCTATTACATATTGGGTTTATTGAACGGTATCTGAGCTAATTTGAAACCCTTGTTTTCTGCCTCACCCGACCTCACCTTTCCCGTTAAGCAGCCATAGTGTGTTTTGTAAACGTGTGTCTCTGTTCTGTTTTGTAATTCAGTTCAAGTGTAGCGGTTTTTACATTCCCTCTATAAGTGATATCTTATGATAAGTGTCGTTTTCTGGTTGACTTATTTCACTTAGAATCGTCGTACCTAAATCCACTCATCATGCTGCTACTAGCCTTATGACGTTGATTTCCTGGCTGAGTGATATTCCATTGTACATAAGGACCACAACTTCTTTATCCATTTTTTTCTTTCCTGGGATATTTAAGGTGTAACGAAGTGGAGGTTCTTGTCAACAGAGCAGCCCTAAACTTTGGGGTGCCTGTGTCTTGCTGATTTTTACTTTTCCCAATTTATACACCCATGAGTGGAAGTGCCCTATGCTCTCTAAGCTGAGTTTTTTAGAGGTTTCAGGACACACCGTACACTTCTCCAGAGTGTCTGTTGGCAATTTACATCACGCCCATCAGCGTAGCAAGGCTCCCGTTTCTCCATGGCCTGTCCTGCATTTCTGGTTTTGACACTTTATTCAGCATGGCCCTTTTGACCGATGGGAAGCGAGACTTCTTTGTAGCGCTGATTTGCCTTTCCAGGTTGCTTGGTTGGCCAAAAAGGGCGTATGCGTTTTTTCCTGAATATATTCAGGAAAAAACGCATACGCCCTTTTTGGCCAAGGGCATCATGGTCGAGGTTTTGCCGCCTTTCCTGTGCTTTAAAGGCGATTCGAATCTACCTCCTGAAATCTGTTTCCTGCAATTCTGCCTTGCTTTCAAATCCTCTTCGTTGCCTTCCCTCAATATATTTGTGGACGAGAGTTATCATTTCTAACTCTGCAGGTTTGTGAATTGCAGTGCCCCTGAGCTCCATTTTTCAACTCGCTTTCTTCGGAGCTGGCCGCAAAAGCGCAGGATTGCTTCAGGCCCTATTCTGGTTCCGGGCGGCAGGCTGAGCCTGTGGTTAATTCTTCTTCCTGATGGGAAAATAGAGTGACCTGTGCCTGTCCCAACACCTAGAGCTAGTCTCTCATTGGTTCCCCCTCTTCCCGTTCATCCTCAGGACAAATTGCACCCTGTACGGAACAGGAGGTTAAAGGTGCTGATTCTCCACGGAGGGAGATTGCTACTAACGCGGCTGGAATGGCGAACCCGAGCACAAGGAGATGAGAAATGAGGTGCGTTTTAGAAACCTTTCCCGATCACACGGTGTACCATCTTCTGGGTTTCTCATGCATGTTTTCGATGTAGGAAGATGCTCTTGAACCTGGAGATTTGGGACCCATGGGATGGGTACCACGCAGTATTACTTTAAAGGGTCTGCGTTTGCTCACCCAACCTCACCAAACCTCTCAGCCCCAAGAGTGTCCACCCTTATGTCTCAATCAGCTGTGGGTCTAGAGATGGTCAATCCAGGTGGCATCACAGCCCCTGAACGAATTTTGTAAGAATTTCTCTCTCTTTCACTGTCTTTGTTTCACGGGATTTTAAAAGTAATTGATTTTTATAATGGGGTTTAGCTGCTTTTCACTGCTCTGTTTATGCTGCTTTACACCCACTTGACTCATTTACAGAGAGATATCAATACATAGCTTTGAAGATTCTTCCTAGTCAGGTATATTCTTGGGCGGTGAATAGGGGGTGTCGAGTCCAGTTCACTGAGCAAGGAGTAGGTCTTGTCTATTACATATTGGGTTTATGGAACGGTATCTGAGCTAATTTGAAACCCTTGTTTTCTCCCTCACCCGACCTCACCTTTCCCGTTAAGCAGCCATAGTGTGTTTTGTAAACGTGTGACGCTGTTCTGTTTTGTAATTCAGTTCAAGTGTAGCGGTTTTTACATTCCCTCTCTAAGTGATATCTTATGATAAGTGTCTTTTTCTGTGTGACTTATTTCACTTAGAATCGTCGTACCTAAATCCTCTCATCATGCTGCTACTAGCCTTATGACGTTAATTTCATGGCTGAGTGATATGCCATTGTACATAAGGACCACAACTTCCTTATCCATTTTTCTCTTTCCTGGGATATTTAAGGTGTAACGAAGTGGAGGTTCTTGTCAACAGAGCAGCCCTAAACTTTGGGGTGCCTGTGTCTTGCTGATTTTTAGTTTTCCCAATTTATACGCCCATGAGTGGAAGTGCCTTATGCTCTCTATGCTGAGTTCTTTAGATGTTTCAGGACACACCGTACACTTCTCCAGAGTGGCTGTTGGCAATTTACATCCCGCCCATCAGCGTAGTAAGGCTCCCGTTTCTCCATGGCCTGTCCTGCATTTCTGGTTTTGACACTTTATTCAGCATGGCCCTTTTGACCGATGGGAAGCGAGACTTCTTTGTAGCGCTGATTTGCCTTTCCAGGTTGCTTGGTTGGCCAAAAAGGGCGTATGCGTTTTTTCCTGAATATATTCAGGAAAAAACGCATACGCCCTTTTTGGCCAAGGGCATCATGGTCGAGGTTTTGCCGCTTTTCCTGTGCTTTAAAGGCGATTCGACTCTACCTCCTGAAATCTGTTTCCTGCAATTCTGCCTTGCTTTCAAATCCTCCTCGTTGCCTTCCCTCAATATATTTGTGGACGAGAGTTATCATTTCTAACTCTGCAGGTTTGTGAATTGCAGTGCCCCTGAGCTCGATTTTTCAACTCGCTTTTTTGGGAGCTGGCCGCAAAAGCACAGGATTGCTTCAGGCCCTGTTCTGCTTCCGGGCGACAGGCTGAGCCTGTGGTTAATTCTTCTTCCTGATGGGAAAATAGAGTGACCTGTGCCTGTCCCAACACCTAGAGCTAGTCTCTCACTGGTTCCCCCTCTTCCCGTTCATCCTCAGGACAATTTGCAACCTGTACGGAACAGGAGGTTGAAGGTGCTGATTCTCGAAGGAGGGAGATTGCTAGTAAAGCGGCTGTAATGGCCAACCCGAGCACAAGGAGATGAGAAATGAGGTGCGTTTTCGAAACCTTTCCCGATCACACGGTGTACCATCTTCTGGGTTTCTCATGCATGTTTTTGTTATAGGAAGATGCCCTTGAACTTGGAGATTTGGGACCCATGGGATGGGTACCACGCAGTATTACTTTAAAGGGCCTGCGTTTCCTCAACCAACCTGACCAAACCTCTCAGCCACAAGAGTGTCCACCCTTATGTCTCAATCAGCTGTGGGTCTAGAGATGGTCAATCCAGGTGGCATCACAGCCCCTGAACGAATATTGTAAGAATTTCTCTCTCTTTCACTGTCTTTGTTTCACGGGTTTTTAAAAGTAATTGATTTTTATAATGGGGTTTAGCTGCTTTTCACTGCTGTTTTTATGCTGCTTTACACCCACTTGACTCACTTACAGAGAGATATCAATACATAGCTTTGAAGATTCTTCCTAGTCAGATATATTCTTGGGCGGTGAATAGGGGGTTTTTGCGTCCAGTTCACTGAGCAAGGAGTAGGTCTTGTCTATTACATATTGGGTTTATTGAACGGTATCTGAGCTAATTTGAAACCCTTGTTTTCTGCCTCACCCGACCTCACCTTTCCCGTTAAGCAGCCATAGTGTGTTTTGTAAACGTGTGTCTCTGTTCTGTTTTGTAATTCAGTTCAAGTGTAGCGGTTTTTACATTCCCTCTATAAGTGATATCTTATGATAAGTGTCGTTTTCTGGTTGACTTATTTCACTTAGAATCGTCGTACCTAAATCCACTCATCATGCTGCTACTAGCCTTATGACGTTGATTTCCTGGCTGAGTGATATTCCATTGTACATAAGGACCACAACTTCTTTATCCATTTTTTTCTTTCCTGGGATATTTAAGGTGTAACGAAGTGGAGGTTCTTGTCAACAGAGCAGCCCTAAACTTTGGGGTGCCTGTGTCTTGCTGATTTTTACTTTTCCCAATTTATACACCCATGAGTGGAAGTGCCCTATGCTCTCTAAGCTGAGTTTTTTAGAGGTTTCAGGACACACCGTACACTTCTCCAGAGTGGCTGTTGGCAATTTACATCACGCCCATCAGCGTAGCAAGGCTCCCGTTTCTCCATGGCCTGTCCTGCATTTCTGGTTTTGACACTTTATTCAGCATGGCCCTTTTGACCGATGGGAAGTGAGACTTCTTTGTAGCGCTGATTTGCCTTTCCAGGTTGCTTGGTTGGCCAAAAAGGGCGTATGCGTTTTTTCCTGAATATATTCAGGAAAAAACGCATACGCCCTTTTTGGCCAAGGGCATCATGGTCGAGGTTTTGCCGCCTTTCCTGTGCTTTAAAGGCGATTCGAATCTACCTCCTGAAATCTGTTTCCTGCAATTCTGCCTTGCTTTCAAATCCTCTTCGTTGCCTTCCCTCAATATATTTGTGGACGAGAGTTATCATTTCTAACTCTGCAGGTTTGTGAATTGCAGTGCCCCTGAGCTCCATTTTTCAACTCGCTTTCTTCGGAGCTGGCCGCAAAAGCGCAGGATTGCTTCAGGCCCTATTCTGGTTCAGGGCGGCAGGCTGAGCCTGTGGTTAATTCTTCTTCCTGATGGGAAAATAGAGTGACCTGTGCCTGTCCCAACACCTAGAGCTAGTCTCTCACTGGTTCCCCCTCTTCCCGTTCATCCTCAGGACAAATTGCAACCTGTACGGAACAGGAGGTTAAAGGTGCTGATTCTCCACGGAGGGAGATTGCTACTAACGCGGCTGGAATGGCGAACCCGAGCACAAGGAGATGAGAAATGAGGTGCGTTTTAGAAACCTTTCCCGATCACACGGTGTACCATCTTCTGGGTTTCTCATGCATGTTTTCGATGTAGGAAGATGCCCTTGAACCTGGAGATTTGGGACCCATGGGATGGGTACCACGCAGTGTTACTTTAAAGGGTCTTCGTTTGCTCACCCAACCTCACCAAACCTCTCAGCCCCAAGAGTGTCCACCCTTATGTCTCAATCAGCTGTGGGTCTAGAGATGGTCAATCCAGGTGGCATCACAGCCCCTGAACGAATTTTGTAAGAATTTCTCTCTCTTTCACTGTCTTTGTTTCACGGGATTTTAAAAGTAATTGATTTTTATAATGGGGTTTAGCTGCTTTTCACTGCTCTGTTTATGCTGCTTTACACCCACTTGACTCATTTACAGAGAGATATCAATACATAGCTTTGAAGATTCTTCCTAGTCAGGTATATTCTTGGGCGGTGAATAGGGGGTGTCGAGTCCAGTTCACTGAGCAAGGAGTAGGTCTTGTCTATTACATATTGGGTTTATGGAACGGTATCTGAGCTAATTTGAAACCCTTGTTTTCTCCCTCACCCGACCTCACCTTTCCCGTTAAGCAGCCATAGTGTGTTTTGTAAACGTGTGACGCTGTTCTGTTTTGTAATTCAGTTCAAGTGTAGCGGTTTTTACATTCCCTCTCTAAGTGATATCTTATGATAAGTGTCTTTTTCTGTGTGACTTATTTCACTTAGAATCGTCGTACCTAAATCCTCTCATCATGCTGCTACTAGCCTTATGACGTTAATTTCATGGCTGAGTGATATGCCATTGTACATAAGGACCACAACTTCCTTATCCATTTTTCTCTTTCCTGGGATATTTAAGGTGTAACGAAGTGGAGGTTCTTGTCAACAGAGCAGCCCTAAACTTTGGGGTGCCTGTGTCTTGCTGATTTTTAGTTTTCCCAATTTATACGCCCATGAGTGGAAGTGCCTTATGCTCTCTATGCTGAGTTCTTTAGATGTTTCAGGACACACCGTACACTTCTCCAGAGTGGCTGTTGGCAATTTACATCCCGCCCATCAGTGTAGTAAGGCTCCCGTTTCTCCATGGCCTGTCCTGCATTTCTGGTTTTGACACTTTATTCAGCATGGCCCTTTTGTCCGATGGGAAGCGAGACTTCTTTGTAGCGCTGATTTGCCTTTCCAGGTTGCTTGGTTGGCCAAAAAGGGCGTATGCGTTTTTTCCTGAATATATTCAGGAAAAAACGCATACGCCCTTTTTGGCCAAGGGCATCATGGTCGAGGTTTTGCCGCTTTTCCTGTGCTTTAAAGGCGATTCGACTCTACCTCCTGAAATCTGTTTCCTGCAATTCTGCCTTGCTTTCAAATCCTCCTCGTTGCCTTCCCTCAATATATTTGTGGACGAGAGTTATCATTTCTAACTCTGCAGGTTTGTGAATTGCAGTGCCCCTGAGCTCGATTTTTCAACTCGTTTTTTTGGGAGCTGGCCGCAAAAGCACAGGATTGCTTCAGGCCCTGTTCTGCTTCCGGGCGGCAGGCTGAGCCTGTGGTTAATTCTTCTTCCTGATGGGAAAATAGAGTGACCTGTGCCTGTCCCAACACCTAGAGCTAGTCTCTCACTGGTTCCCCCTCTTCCCGTTCATCCTCAGGACAATTTGCAACCTGTACGGAACAGGAGGTTGAAGGTGCTGATTCTCGAAGGAGGGAGATTGCTAGTAAAGCGGCTGTAATGGCCAACCCGAGCACAAGGAGATGAGAAATGAGGTGCGTTTTCGAAACCTTTCCCGATCACACGGTGTACCATCTTCTGGGTTTCTCATGCATGTTTTTGTTATAGGAAGATGCCCTTGAACTTGGAGATTTGGGACCCATGGGATGGGTACCACGCAGTATTACTTTAAAGGGCCTGCGTTTCCTCAACCAACCTGACCAAACCTCTCAGCCACAAGAGTGTCCACCCTTATGTCTCAATCAGCTGTGGGTCTAGAGATGGTCAATCCAGGTGGCATCACAGCCCCTGAACGAATATTGTAAGAATTTCTCTCTCTTTCACTGTCTTTGTTTCACGGGTTTTTAAAAGTAATTGATTTTTATAATGGGGTTTAGCTGCTTTTCACTGCTGTTTTTATGCTGCTTTACACCCACTTGACTCACTTACAGAGAGATATCAATACATAGCTTTGAAGATTCTTCCTAGTCAGATATATTCTTGGGCGGTGAATAGGGGGTTTTTGCGTCCAGTTCACTGAGCAAGGAGTAGGTCTTGTCTATTACATATTGGGCTTATTGAACGGTATCTGAGCTAATTTGAAACCCTTGTTTTCTGCCTCACCCGACCTCAGCTTTCCCGTTAAGAAGCCATAGTGTGTTTTGTAAACGTGTGTCTCTGTTCTGTTTTGTAATTCAGTTCAAGTGTAGCGGTTTTTACATTCCCTCTATAAGTGATATCTTATGATAAGTGTCGTTTTCTGGTTGACTTATTTCACTTAGAATCGTCGTACCTAAATCCACTCATCATGCTGCTACTAGCCTTATGACGTTGATTTCCTGGCTGAGTGATATTCCATTGTACATAAGGACCACAACTTCTTTATCCATTTTTTTTCTTTCCTGGGATATTTAAGGTGTAACGAAGTGGAGGTTCTTGTCAACAGAGCAGCCCTAAACTTTGGGGTGCCTGTGTCTTGCTGATTTTTACTTTTCCCAATTTATACACCCATGAGTGGAAGTGCCCTATGCTCTCTAAGCTGAGTTTTTTAGAGGTTTCAGGACACACCGTACACTTCTCCAGAGTGGCTGTTGGCAATTTACATGCCGCCCATCAGCGTAGCAAGGCTCCCGTTTCTCCATGGCCTGTCCTGCATTTCTGGTTTTGACACTTTATTCAGCATGGCCCTTTTGACCGATGGGAAGCGAGACTTCTTTGTAGCGCTGATTTGCCTTTCCAGGTTGCTTGGTTGGCCAAAAAGGGCGTATGCGTTTTTTCCTGAATATATTCAGGAAAAAACGCATACGCCCTTTTTGGCCAAGGGCATCATGGTCGAGGTTTTGCCGCCTTTCCTGTGCTTTAAAGGCGATTCGAATCTACCTCCTGAAATCTGTTTCCTGCAATTCTGCCTTGCTTTCAAATCCTCTTCGTTGCCTTCCCTCAATATATTTGTGGACGAGAGTTATCATTTCTAACTCTGCAGGTTTGTGAATTGCAGTGCCCCTGAGCTCCATTTTTCAACTCGCTTTCTTCGGAGCTGGCCGCAAAAGCGCAGGATTGCTTCAGGCCCTATTCTGGTTCCGGGCGGCAGGCTGAGCCTGTGGTTAATTCTTCTTCCTGATGGGAAAATAGAGTGACCTGTGCCTGTCCCAACACCTAGAGCTAGTCTCTCATTGGTTCCCCCTCTTCCCGTTCATCCTCAGGACAAATTGCACCCTGTACGGAACAGGAGGTTAAAGGTGCTGATTCTCCACGGAGGGAGATTGCTACTAACGCGGCTGGAATGGCGAACCCGAGCACAAGGAGATGAGAAATGAGGTGCGTTTTAGAAACCTTTCCCGATCACACGGTGTACCATCTTCTGGGTTTCTCATGCATGTTTTCGATGTAGGAAGATGCCCTTGAACCTGGAGATTTGGGACCCATGGGATGGGTACCACGCAGTATTACTTTAAAGGGTCTGCGTTTGCTCACCCAACCTCACCAAACCTCTCAGCCCCAAGAGTGTCCACCCTTATGTCTCAATCAGCTGTGGGTCTAGAGATGGTCAATCCAGGTGGCATCACAGCCCCTGAACGAATTTTGTAAGAATTTCTCTCTCTTTCACTGTCTTTGTTTCACGGGATTTTAAAAGTAATTGATTTTTATAATGGGGTTTAGCTGCTTTTCACTGCTCTGTTTATGCTGCTTTACACCCACTTGACTCATTTACAGAGAGATATCAATACATAGCTTTGAAGATTCTTCCTAGTCAGGTATATTCTTGGGCGGTGAATAGGGGGTGTCGAGTCCAGTTCACTGAGCAAGGAGTAGGTCTTGTCTATTACATATTGGGTTTATGGAACGGTATCTGAGCTAATTTGAAACCCTTGTTTTCTCCCTCACCCGACCTCACCTTTCCCGTTAAGCAGCCATAGTGTGTTTTGTAAACGTGTGACGCTGTTCTGTTTTGTAATTCAGTTCAAGTGTAGCGGTTTTTACATTCCCTCTCTAAGTGATATCTTATGATAAGTGTCTTTTTCTGTGTGACTTATTTCACTTAGAATCGTCGTACCTAAATCCTCTCATCATGCTGCTACTAGCCTTATGACGTTAATTTCATGGCTGAGTGATATGCCATTGTACATAAGGACCACAACTTCCTTATCCATTTTTCTCTTTCCTGGGATATTTAAGGTGTAACGAAGTGGAGGTTCTTGTCAACAGAGCAGCCCTAAACTTTGGGGTGCCTGTGTCTTGCTGATTTTTACTTTTCCCAATTTATACGCCCATGAGTGGAAGTGCCTTATGCTCTCTATGCTGAGTTCTTTAGATGTTTCAGGACACACCGTACACTTCTCCAGAGTGGCTGTTGGCAATTTACATCCCGCCCATCAGCGTAGTAAGGCTCCCGTTTCTCCATGGCCTGTCCTGCATTTCTGGTTTTGACACTTTATTCAGCATGGCCCTTTTGACCGATGGGAAGCGAGACTTCTTTGTAGCGCTGATTTGCCTTTCCAGGTTGCTTGGTTGGCCAAAAAGGGCGTATGCGTTTTTTCCTGAATATATTCAGGAAAAAACGCATACGCCCTTTTTGGCCAAGGGCATCATGGTCGAGGTTTTGCCGCTTTTCCTGTGCTTTAAAGGCGATTCGACTCTACCTCCTGAAATCTGTTTCCTGCAATTCTGCCTTGCTTTCAAATCCTCCTCGTTGCCTTCCCTCAATATATTTGTGGACGAGAGTTATCATTTCTAACTCTGCAGGTTTGTGAATTGCAGTGCCCCTGAGCTCGATTTTTCAACTCGTTTTTTTGGGAGCTGGCCGCAAAAGCACAGGATTGCTTCAGGCCCTGTTCTGCTTCCGGGCGGCAGGCTGAGCCTGTGGTTAATTCTTCTTCCTGATGGGAAAATAGAGTGACCTGTGCCTGTCCCAACACCTAGAGCTAGTCTCTCACTGGTTCCCCCTCTTCCCGTTCATCCTCAGGACAATTTGCAACCTGTACGGAACAGGAGGTTGAAGGTGCTGATTCTCGAAGGAGGGAGATTGCTAGTAAAGCGGCTGTAATGGCCAACCCGAGCACAAGGAGATGAGAAATGAGGTGCGTTTTCGAAACCTTTCCCGATCACACGGTGTACCATCTTCTGGGTTTCTCATGCATGTTTTTGTTATAGGAAGATGCCCTTGAACTTGGAGATTTGGGACCCATGGGATGGGTACCACGCAGTATTACTTTAAAGGGCCTGCGTTTCCTCAACCAACCTGACCAAACCTCTCAGCCACAAGAGTGTCCACCCTTATGTCTCAATCAGCTGTGGGTCTAGAGATGGTCAATCCAGGTGGCATCACAGCCCCTGAACGAATATTGTAAGAATTTCTCTCTCTTTCACTGTCTTTGTTTCACGGGTTTTTAAAAGTAATTGATTTTTATAATGGGGTTTAGCTGCTTTTCACTGCTGTTTTTATGCTGCTTTACACCCACTTGACTCACTTACAGAGAGATATCAATACATAGCTTTGAAGATTCTTCCTAGTCAGATATATTCTTGGGCGGTGAATAGGGGGTTTTTGCGTCCAGTTCACTGAGCAAGGAGTAGGTCTTGTCTATTACATATTGGGTTTATTGAACGGTATCTGAGCTAATTTGAAACCCTTGTTTTCTGCCTCACCCGACCTCACCTTTCCCGTTAAGCAGCCATAGTGTGTTTTGTAAACGTGTGTCTCTGTTCTGTTTTGTAATTCAGTTCAAGTGTAGCGGTTTTTACATTCCCTCTATAAGTGATATCTTATGATAAGTGTCGTTTTCTGGTTGACTTATTTCACTTAGAATCGTCGTACCTAAATCCACTCATCATGCTGCTACTAGCCTTATGACGTTGATTTCCTGGCTGAGTGATATTCCATTGTACATAAGGACCACAACTTCTTTATCCATTTTTTTCTTTCCTGGGATATTTAAGGTGTAACGAAGTGGAGGTTCTTGTCAACAGAGCAGCCCTAAACTTTGGGGTGCCTGTGTCTTGCTGATTTTTACTTGTCCCAATTTATACACCCATGAGTGGAAGTGCCCTATGCTCTCTAAGCTGAGTTTTTTAGAGGTTTCAGGACACACCGTACACTTCTCCAGAGTGGCTGTTGGCAATTTACATCACGCCCATCAGCGTAGCAAGGCTCCCGTTTCTCCATGGCCTGTCCTGCATTTCTGGTTTTGACACTTTATTCAGCATGGCCCTTTTGACCGATGGGAAGTGAGACTTCTTTGTAGCGCTGATTTGCCTTTCCAGGTTGCTTGGTTGGCCAAAAAGGGCGTATGCGTTTTTTCCTGAATATATTCAGGAAAAAACGCATACGCCCTTTTTGGCCAAGGGCATCATGGTCGAGGTTTTGCCGCCTTTCCTGTGCTTTAAAGGCGATTCGAATCTACCTCCTGAAATCTGTTTCCTGCAATTCTGCCTTGCTTTCAAATCCTCTTCGTTGCCTTCCCTCAATATATTTGTGGACGAGAGTTATCATTTCTAACTCTGCAGGTTTGTGAATTGCAGTGCCCCTGAGCTCCATTTTTCAACTCGCTTTCTTCGGAGCTGGCCGCAAAAGCGCAGGATTGCTTCAGGCCCTATTCTGGTTCCGGGCGGCAGGCTGAGCCTGTGGTTAATTCTTCTTCCTGATGGGAAAATAGAGTGACCTGTGCCTGTCCCAACACCTAGAGCTAGTCTCTCACTGGTTCCCCCTCTTCCCGTTCATCCTCAGGACAAATTGCAACCTGTACGGAACAGGAGGTTAAAGGTGCTGATTCTCCACGGAGGGAGATTGCTACTAACGCGGCTGGAATGGCGAACCCGAGCACAAGGAGATGAGAAATGAGGTGCGTTTTAGAAACCTTTCCCGATCACACGGTGTACCATCTTCTGGGTTTCTCATGCATGTTTTCGATGTAGGAAGATGCCCTTGAACCTGGAGATTTGGGACCCATGGGATGGGTACCACGCAGTGTTACTTTAAAGGGTCTGCGTTTGCTCACCCAACCTCACCAAACCTCTCAGCCCCAAGAGTGTCCACCCTTATGTCTCAATCAGCTGTGGGTCTAGAGATGGTCAATCCAGGTGGCATCACAGCCCCTGAACGAATTTTGTAAGAATTTCTCTCTCTTTCACTGTCTTTGTTTCACGGGATTTTAAAAGTAATTGATTTTTATAATGGGGTTTAGCTGCTTTTCACTGCTCTGTTTATGCTGCTTTACACCCACTTGACTCATTTACAGAGAGATATCAATACATAGCTTTGAAGATTCTTCCTAGTCAGGTATATTCTTGGGCGGTGAATAGGGGGTGTCGAGTCCAGTTCACTGAGCAAGGAGTAGGTCTTGTCTATTACATATTGGGTTTATGGAACGGTATCTGAGCTAATTTGAAACCCTTGTTTTCTCCCTCACCCGACCTCACCTTTCCCGTTAAGCAGCCATAGTGTGTTTTGTAAACGTGTGACGCTGTTCTGTTTTGTAATTCAGTTCAAGTGTAGCGGTTTTTACATTCCCTCTCTAAGTGATATCTTATGATAAGTGTCTTTTTCTGTGTGACTTATTTCACTTAGAATCGTCGTACCTAAATCCTCTCATCATGCTGCTACTAGCCTTATGACGTTAATTTCATGGCTGAGTGATATGCCATTGTACATAAGGACCACAACTTCCTTACCCATTTTTCTCTTTCCTGGGATATTTAAGGTGTAACGAAGTGGAGGTTCTTGTCAACAGAGCAGCCCTAAACTTTGGGGTGCCTGTGTCTTGCTGATTTTTAGTTTTCCCAATTTATACGCCCATGAGTGGAAGTGCCTTATGCTCTCTATGCTGAGTTCTTTAGATGTTTCAGGACACACCGTACACTTCTCCAGAGTGGCTGTTGGCAATTTACATCCCGCCCATCAGCGTAGTAAGGCTCCCGTTTCTCCATGGCCTGTCCTGCATTTCTGGTTTTGACACTTTATTCAGCATGGCCCTTTTGACCGATGGGAAGCGAGACTTCTTTGTAGCGCTGATTTGCCTTTCCAGGTTGCTTGGTTGGCCAAAAAGGGCGTATGCGTTTTTTCCTGAATATATTCAGGAAAAAACGCATACGCCCTTTTTGGCCAAGGGCATCATGGTCGAGGTTTTGCCGCCTTTCCTGTGCTTTAAAGGCGATTCGACTCTACCTCCTGAAATCTGTTTCCTGCAATTCTGCCTTGCTTTCAAATCCTCCTCGTTGCCTTCCCTCAATATATTTGTGGACGAGAGTTATCATTTCTAACTCTGCAGGTTTGTGAATTGCAGTGCCCCTGAGCTCGATTTTTCAACTCGTTTTTTTGGGATCTGGCCGCAAAAGCACAGGATTGCTTCAGGCCCTGTTCTGCTTCCGGGCGGCAGGCTGAGCCTGTGGTTAATTCTTCTTCCTGATGGGAAAATAGAGTGACCTGTGCCTGTCCCAACACCTAGAGCTAGTCTCTCACTGGTTCCCCCTCTTCCCGTTCATCCTCAGGACAATTTGCAACCTGTACGGAACAGGAGGTTGAAGGTGCTGATTCTCGAAGGAGGGAGATTGCTAGTAAAGCGGCTGTAATGGCCAACCCGAGCACAAGGAGATGAGAAATGAGGTGCGTTTTCGAAACCTTTCCCGATCACACGGTGTACCATCTTCTGGGTTTCTCATGCATGTTTTTGTTATAGGAAGATGCCCTTGAACTTGGAGATTTGGGACCCATGGGATGGGTACCACGCAGTATTACTTTAAAGGGCCTGCGTTTCCTCAACCAACCTGACCAAACCTCTCAGCCCCAAGAGTGTCCACCCTTATGTCTCAATCAGCTGTGGGTCTAGAGATGGTCAATCCAGGTGGCATCACAGCCCCTGAACGAATATTGTAAGAATTTCTCTCTCTTTCACTGTCTTTGTTTCACGGGTTTTTAAAAGTAATTGATTTTTATAATGGGGTTTAGCTGCTTTTCACTGCTGTTTTTATGCTGCTTTACACCCACTTGACTCACTTACAGAGAGATATCAATACATAGCTTTGAAGATTCTTCCTAGTCAGATATATTCTTGGGCGGTGAATAGGGGGTTTTTGCGTCCAGTTCACTGAGCAAGGAGTAGGTCTTGTCTATTACATATTGGGTTTATTGAACGGTATCTGAGCTAATTTGAAACCCTTGTTTTCTGCCTCACCCGACCTCACCTTTCCCGTTAAGCAGCCATAGTGTGTTTTGTAAACGTGTGTCTCTGTTCTGTTTTGTAATTCAGTTCAAGTGTAGCGGTTTTTACATTCCCTCTCTAAGTGATATCTTATGATAAGTGTCGTTTTCTGATTGACTTATTTCACTTAGAATCGTCGTACCTAAATCCACTCATCATGCTGCTACTAGCCTTATGACGTTGATTTCCTGGCTGAGTGATATTCCATTGTACATAAGGACCACAACTTCTTTATCCATTTTTTTCTTTCCTGGGATATTTAAGGTGTAACGAAGTGGAGGTTCTTGTCAACAGAGCAGCCCTAAACTTTGGGGTGCCTGTGTCTTGCTGATTTTTACTTGTCCCAATTTATACACCCATGAGTGGAAGTGCCCTATGCTCTCTAAGCTGAGTTTTTTAGAGGTTTCAGGACACACCGTACACTTCTCCAGAGTGGCTGTTGGCAATTTACATCGCGCCCATCAGCGTAGCAAGGCTCCCGTTTCTCCATGGCCTGTCCTGCATTTCTGGTTTTGACACTTTATTCAGCATGGCCCTTTTGACCGATGGGAAGCGAGACTTCTTTGTAGCGCTGATTTGCCTTTCCAGGTTGCTTGGTTGGCCAAAAAGGGCGTATGCGTTTTTTCCTGAATATATTCAGGAAAAAACGCATACGCCCTTTTTGGCCAAGGGCATCATGGTCGAGGTTTTGCCGCCTTTCCTGTGCTTTAAAGGCGATTCGAATCTACCTCCTGAAATCTGTTTCCTGCAATTCTGCCTTGCTTTCAAATCCTCTTCGTTGCCTTCCCTCAATATATTTGTGGACGAGAGTTATCATTTCTAACTCTGCAGGTTTGTGAATTGCAGTGCCCCTGAGCTCCATTTTTCAACTCGCTTTCTTCGGAGCTGGCCGCAAAAGCGCAGGATTGCTTCAGGCCCTATTCTGGTTCCGGGCGGCAGGCTGAGCCTGTGGTTAATTCTTCTTCCTGATGGGAAAATAGAGTGACCTGTGCCTGTCCCAACACCTAGAGCTAGTCTCTCATTGGTTCCCCCTCTTCCCGTTCATCCTCAGGACAAATTGCAACCTGTACGGAACAGGAGGTTAAAGGTGCTGATTCTCCACGGAGGGAGATTGCTACTAACGTGGCTGGAATGGCGAACCCGAGCACAAGGAGATGAGAAATGAGGTGCGTTTTAGAAACCTTTCCCGATCACATGGTCTACCATCTTCTGGGTTTCTCATGCATGTTTTCGATGTAGGAAGATGCCCTTGAACCTGGAGATTTGGGACCCATGGGATGGGTACCATGCAGTATTACTTTAAAGGGTCTGCGTTTGCTCACCCAACCTCACCAAACCTCTCAGCCCCAAGAGTGTCCACCCTTATGTCTCAATCAGCTGTGGGTCTAGAGATGGTCAATCCAGGTGGCATCACAGCCCCTGAACGAATTTTGTAAGAATTTCTCTCTCTTTCACTGTCTTTGTTTCACGGGTTTTTAAAAGTAATTGATTTTTATAATGGGGTTTAGCTGCCTTTCACTGCTGTGTTTATGCCGCTTTACACCCACTTGACTCACTTACAGAGGGATATCAATACATTGGTGTTAAGATTCTTACTAGTCAGATATATTCTTGGGCGGTGAACAGGGGGTGTTGAGTCCAGTTCACTGAGCAAGGAGTAGGTCTTGTCTATTACATATTGGGTTTATGGAACGGTATCTGAGCTAATTTGAAACCCTTGTTTTATGCATCACCCACCTCACCTTTCCCGTTAAGCAGCCATAGTGTGTCTTCTAAACGTGTGACGCTGTTCTGTTTTGTAATTCCGTTCAAGTGTAGCGGTTTTTGCATTCCCTCTCTAAGTGATATCTTATGATAAGTGTCTTTTTCTGTGTGACTTATTTCACTTAGAATCGTCGTACCTAAATCCTCTCATCATGCTGCTACTAGCCTTATGACGTTAATTTCATGGCTGAGTGATATGCCATTGCACATAAGGACCACAACTTCCTTATCCATGTTTCTCTTTCCTGGGATATTTAAGGTGTAACGAAGTGGAGGTTCTTGTCAACAGAGCAGCCCTAAACTTTGGGGTGCCTGTGTCTTGCTGATTTTTAGTTTTCCCAATTTATACGCCCATGAGTGGAAGTGCCCTATGCTCTCTAAGCTGAGTTTTTTAGATGTTTCAGGACACACCGTACACTTCTCCAGAGTGGCTGTTGACAATTTACATCCCGCGCATCAGCGTAGCAAGGCTCCCGTTTCACCATGGCCTGTCCTGCATTTCTGGTTTTGACACTTTATTCAGCACGGCCGTTTTGACAGAAGGGAAGCGAGACTTCTTTGTAGCGCTGATTTGCCTTTCCAGGTTGCTTGGTTGGCCAAAAAGGGCATCTGCGTTTTTTCCTGAATATATTCAGGAAAAAACGCAGACGCCCTTTTTGGCCAAGGGCATCATGGTCGAGGTTTTGCCGCTTTTCCTGTGCTTTAAAGGCGATTCGAATCTACCTCCTGAAATCTGTTTCCTGCAATTCTGACTTGCTTTCAAATCCTCTTCGTTGCCTTTCCTCAATATATTTGTGGACGAGAGTTATCATTTATAACTCTGCAGGTTTGTGAATTGCAGTGCCCCTGAGCTCCATTTTTCAACTCGTTTTCTTGGGAGCTGGCCACAAAAGCGTAGGATTGCTTCAGGCCCTATTCTAGTTCCGGGCGGCAGGCTGAGCCTGTGGTTAATTCTTCTTCCTGATGGGAAAATAGAGTGACCTGTGCCTGTCCCAACACCTAGACCTAGTCTCTCATTGGTTCCCCCTCTTCCCGTTCATCCTCAGGACAAATTGCAACCTGTACGGAACAGGAGGTTAAAGGTGCTGATTCTCCACGGAGGGAGATTGCTACTAACGCGGCTGGAATGGCGAACCCGAGCACAAGGAGATGAGAAATGAGGTGCGTTTTAGAAACCTTTCCCGATCACACGGTGTACCATCTTCTGGGTTTCTCATGCATGTTTTCGATGTAGGAAGATGCCCTTGAACCTGGAGATTTGGGACCCATGGGATGGGTACCACGCAGTGTTACTTTAAAGGGTCTGCGTTTGCTCACCCAACCTCACCAAACCTCTCAGCCCCAAGAGTGTCCACCCTTATGTCTCAATCAGCTGTGGGTCTAGAGATGGTCAATCCAGGTGGCATCACAGCCCCTGAACGAATTTTGTAAGAATTTCTCTCTCTTTCACTGTCTTTGTTTCACGGGATTTTAAAAGTAATTGATTTTTATAATGGGGTTTAGCTGCTTTTCACTGCTCTGTTTATGCTGCTTTACACCCACTTGACTCATTTACAGAGAGATATCAATACATAGCTTTGAAGATTCTTCCTAGTCAGGTATATTCTTGGGCGGTGAATAGGGGGTGTCGAGTCCAGTTCACTGAGCAAGGAGTAGGTCTTGTCTATTACATATTGGGTTTATGGAACGGTATCTGAGCTAATTTGAAACCCTTGTTTTCTCCCTCACCCGACCTCACCTTTCCCGTTAAGCAGCCATAGTGTGTTTTGTAAACGTGTGACGCTGTTCTGTTTTGTAATTCAGTTCAAGTGTAGCGGTTTTTACATTCCCTCTCTAAGTGATATCTTATGATAAGTGTCGTTTTCTGATTGACTTATTTCACTTAGAATCGTCGTACCTAAATCCACTCATCATGCTGCTACTAGCCTTATGACGTTGATTTCCTGGCTGAGTGATATTCCATTGTACATAAGGACCACAACTTCTTTATCCATTTTTTTCTTTCCTGGGATATTTAAGGTGTAACGAAGTGGAGGTTCTTGTCAACAGAGCAGCCCTAAACTTTGGGGTGCCTGTGTCTTGCTGATTTTTACTTGTCCCAATTTATACACCCATGAGTGGAAGTGCCCTATGCTCTCTAAGCTGAGTTTTTTAGAGGTTTCAGGACACACCGTACACTTCTCCAGAGTGGCTGTTGGCAATTTACATCGCGCCCATCAGCGTAGCAAGGCTCCCGTTTCTCCATGGCCTGTCCTGCATTTCTGGTTTTGACACTTTATTCAGCATGGCCCTTTTGACCGATGGGAAGTGAGACTTCTTTGTAGCGCTGATTTGCCTTTCCAGGTTGCTTGGTTGGCCAAAAAGGGCGTATGCGTTTTTTCCTGAATATATTCAGGAAAAAACGCATACGCCCTTTTTGGCCAAGGGCATCATGGTCGAGGTTTTGCCGCCTTTCCTGTGCTTTAAAGGCGATTCGAATCTACCTCCTGAAATCTGTTTCCTGCAATTCTGCCTTGCTTTCAAATCCTCTTCGTTGCCTTCCCTCAATATATTTGTGGACGAGAGTTATCATTTCTAACTCTGCAGGTTTGTGAATTGCAGTGCCCCTGAGCTCCATTTTTCAACTCGCTTTCTTCGGAGCTGGCCGCAAAAGCGCAGGATTGCTTCAGGCCCTATTCTGGTTCCGGGCGGCAGGCTGAGCCTGTGGTTAATTCTTCTTCCTGATGGGAAAATAGAGTGACCTGTGCCTGTCCCAACACCTAGAGCTAGTCTCTCACTGGTTCCCCCTCTTCCCGTTCATCCTCAGGACAAATTGCAACCTGTACGGAACAGGAGGTTAAAGGTGCTGATTCTCCACGGAGGGAGATTGCTACTAACGCGGCTGGAATGGCGAACCCGAGCACAAGGAGATGAGAAATGAGGTGCGTTTTAGAAACCTTTCCCGATCACACGGTGTACCATCTTCTGGGTTTCTCATGCATGTTTTCGATGTAGGAAGATGCCCTTGAACCTGGAGATTTGGGACCCATGGGATGGGTACCACGCAGTGTTACTTTAAAGGGTCTGCGTTTGCTCACCCAACCTCACCAAACCTCTCAGCCCCAAGAGTGTCCACCCTTATGTCTCAATCAGCTGTGGGTCTAGAGATGGTCAATCCAGGTGGCATCACAGCCCCTGAACGAATTTTGTAAGAATTTCTCTCTCTTTCACTGTCTTTGTTTCACGGGATTTTAAAAGTAATTGATTTTTATAATGGGGTTTAGCTGCTTTTCACTGCTCTGTTTATGCTGCTTTACACCCACTTGACTCATTTACAGAGAGATATCAATACATAGCTTTGAAGATTCTTCCTAGTCAGGTATATTCTTGGGCGGTGAATAGGGGGTGTCGAGTCCAGTTCACTGAGCAAGGAGTAGGTCTTGTCTATTACATATTGGGTTTATGGAACGGTATCTGAGCTAATTTGAAACCCTTGTTTTCTCCCTCACCCGACCTCACCTTTCCCGTTAAGCAGCCATAGTGTGTTTTGTAAACGTGTGACGCTGTTCTGTTTTGTAATTCAGTTCAAGTGTAGCGGTTTTTACATTCCCTCTCTAAGTGATATCTTATGATAAGTGTCTTTTTCTGTGTGACTTATTTCACTTAGAATCGTCGTACCTAAATCCTCTCATCATGCTGCTACTAGCCTTATGACGTTAATTTCATGGCTGAGTGATATGCCATTGTACATAAGGACCACAACTTCCTTACCCATTTTTCTCTTTCCTGGGATATTTAAGGTGTAACGAAGTGGAGGTTCTTGTCAACAGAGCAGCCCTAAACTTTGGGGTGCCTGTGTCTTGCTGATTTTTAGTTTTCCCAATTTATACGCCCATGAGTGGAAGTGCCTTATGCTCTCTATGCTGAGTTCTTTAGATGTTTCAGGACACACCGTACACTTCTCCAGAGTGGCTGTTGGCAATTTACATCCCGCCCATCAGCGTAGTAAGGCTCCCGTTTCTCCATGGCCTGTCCTGCATTTCTGGTTTTGACACTTTATTCAGCATGGCCCTTTTGACCGATGGGAAGCGAGACTTCTTTGTAGCGCTGATTTGCCTTTCCAGGTTGCTTGGTTGGCCAAAAAGGGCGTATGCGTTTTTTCCTGAATATATTCAGGAAAAAACGCATACGCCCTTTTTGGCCAAGGGCATCATGGTCGAGGTTTTGCCGCCTTTCCTGTGCTTTAAAGGCGATTCGACTCTACCTCCTGAAATCTGTTTCCTGCAATTCTGCCTTGCTTTCAAATCCTCCTCGTTGCCTTCCCTCAATATATTTGTGGACGAGAGTTATCATTTCTAACTCTTCAGGTTTGTGAATTGCAGTGCCCATGAGCTCGATTTTTCAACTCGTTTTTTTGGGATCTGGCCGCAAAAGCACAGGATTGCTTCAGGCCCTGTTCTGCTTCCGGGCGGCAGGCTGAGCCTGTGGTTAATTCTTCTTCCTGATGGGAAAATAGAGTGACCTGTGCCTGTCCCAACACCTAGAGCTAGTCTCTCACTGGTTCCCCCTCTTCCCGTTCATCCTCAGGACAATTTGCAACCTGTACGGAACAGGAGGTTGAAGGTGCTGATTCTCGAAGGAGGGAGATTGCTAGTAAAGCGGCTGTAATGGCCAACCCGAGCACAAGGAGATGAGAAATGAGGTGCGTTTTCGAAACCTTTCCCGATCACACGGTGTACCATCTTCTGGGTTTCTCATGCATGTTTTTGTTATAGGAAGATGCCCTTGAACTTGGAGATTTGGGACCCATGGGATGGGTACCACGCAGTATTACTTTAAAGGGCCTGCGTTTCCTCAACCAACCTGACCAAACCTCTCAGCCCCAAGAGTGTCCACCCTTATGTCTCAATCAGCTGTGGGTCTAGAGATGGTCAATCCAGGTGGCATCACAGCCCCTGAACGAATATTGTAAGAATTTCTCTCTCTTTCACTGTCTTTGTTTCACGGGTTTTTAAAAGTAATTGATTTTTATAATGGGGTTTAGCTGCTTTTCACTGCTGTTTTTATGCTGCTTTACACCCACTTGACTCACTTACAGAGAGATATCAATACATAGCTTTGAAGATTCTTCCTAGTCAGATATATTCTTGGGCGGTGAATAGGGGGTTTTTGCGTCCAGTTCACTGAGCAAGGAGTAGGTCTTGTCTATTACATATTGGGTTTATTGAACGGTATCTGAGCTAATTTGAAACCCTTGTTTTCTGCCTCACCCGACCTCACCTTTCCCGTTAAGCAGCCATAGTGTGTTTTGTAAACGTGTGTCTCTGTTCTGTTTTGTAATTCAGTTCAAGTGTAGCGGTTTTTACATTCCCTCTCTAAGTGATATCTTATGATAAGTGTCGTTTTCTGATTGACTTATTTCACTTAGAATCGTCGTACCTAAATCCACTCATCATGCTGCTACTAGCCTTATGACGTTGATTTCCTGGCTGAGTGATATTCCATTGTACATAAGGACCACAACTTCTTTATCCATTTTTTTCTTTCCTGGGATATTTAAGGTGTAACGAAGTGGAGGTTCTTGTCAACAGAGCAGCCCTAAACTTTGGGGTGCCTGTGTCTTGCTGATTTTTACTTGTCCCAATTTATACACCCATGAGTGGAAGTGCCCTATGCTCTCTAAGCTGAGTTTTTTAGAGGTTTCAGGACACACCGTACACTTCTCCAGAGTGGCTGTTGGCAATTTACATCGCGCCCATCAGCGTAGCAAGGCTCCCGTTTCTCCATGGCCTGTCCTGCATTTCTGGTTTTGACACTTTATTCAGCATGGCCCTTTTGACCGATGGGAAGCGAGACTTCTTTGTAGCGCTGATTTGCCTTTCCAGGTTGCTTGGTTGGCCAAAAAGGGCGTATGCGTTTTTTCCTGAATATATTCAGGAAAAAACGCATACGCCCTTTTTGGCCAAGGGCATCATGGTCGAGGTTTTGCCGCCTTTCCTGTGCTTTAAAGGCGATTCGAATCTACCTCCTGAAATCTGTTTCCTGCAATTCTGCCTTGCTTTCAAATCCTCTTCGTTGCCTTCCCTCAATATATTTGTGGACGAGAGTTATCATTTCTAACTCTGCAGGTTTGTGAATTGCAGTGCCCCTGAGCTCCATTTTTCAACTCGCTTTCTTCGGAGCTGGCCGCAAAAGCGCAGGATTGCTTCAGGCCCTATTCTGGTTCCGGGCGGCAGGCTGAGCCTGTGGTTAATTCTTCTTCCTGATGGGAAAATAGAGTGACCTGTGCCTGTCCCAACACCTAGAGCTAGTCTCTCATTGGTTCCCCCTCTTCCCGTTCATCCTCAGGACAAATTGCAACCTGTACGGAACAGGAGGTTAAAGGTGCTGATTCTCCACGGAGGGAGATTGCTACTAACGTGGCTGGAATGGCGAACCCGAGCACAAGGAGATGAGAAATGAGGTGCGTTTTAGAAACCTTTCCCGATCACATGGTCTACCATCTTCTGGGTTTCTCATGCATGTTTTCGATGTAGGAAGATGCCCTTGAACCTGGAGATTTGGGACCCATGGGATGGGTACCATGCAGTATTACTTTAAAGGGTCTGCGTTTGCTCACCCAACCTCACCAAACCTCTCAGCCCCAAGAGTGTCCACCCTTATGTCTCAATCAGCTGTGGGTCTAGAGATGGTCAATCCAGGTGGCATCACAGCCCCTGAACGAATTTTGTAAGAATTTCTCTCTCTTTCACTGTCTTTGTTTCACGGGTTTTTAAAAGTAATTGATTTTTATAATGGGGTTTAGCTGCCTTTCACTGCTGTGTTTATGCCGCTTTACACCCACTTGACTCACTTACAGAGGGATATCAATACATTGGTGTTAAGATTCTTACTAGTCAGATATATTCTTGGGCGGTGAACAGGGGGTGTTGAGTCCAGTTCACTGAGCAAGGAGTAGGTCTTGTCTATTACATATTGGGTTTATGGAACGGTATCTGAGCTAATTTGAAACCCTTGTTTTATGCATCACCCACCTCACCTTTCCCGTTAAGCAGCCATAGTGTGTCTTCTAAACGTGTGACGCTGTTCTGTTTTGTAATTCCGTTCAAGTGTAGCGGTTTTTGCATTCCCTCTCTAAGTGATATCTTATGATAAGTGTCTTTTTCTGTGTGACTTATTTCACTTAGAATCGTCGTACCTAAATCCTCTCATCATGCTGCTACTAGCCTTATGACGTTAATTTCATGGCTGAGTGATATGCCATTGCACATAAGGACCACAACTTCCTTATCCATGTTTCTCTTTCCTGGGATATTTAAGGTGTAACGAAGTGGAGGTTCTTGTCAACAGAGCAGCCCTAAACTTTGGGGTGCCTGTGTCTTGCTGATTTTTAGTTTTCCCAATTTATACGCCCATGAGTGGAAGTGCCCTATGCTCTCTAAGCTGAGTTTTTTAGATGTTTCAGGACACACCGTACACTTCTCCAGAGTGGCTGTTGACAATTTACATCCCGCGCATCAGCGTAGCAAGGCTCCCGTTTCACCATGGCCTGTCCTGCATTTCTGGTTTTGACACTTTATTCAGCACGGCCGTTTTGACAGAAGGGAAGCGAGACTTCTTTGTAGCGCTGATTTGCCTTTCCAGGTTGCTTGGTTGGCCAAAAAGGGCGTCTGCGTTTTTTCCTGAATATATTCAGGAAAAAACGCAGACGCCCTTTTTGGCCAAGGGCATCATGGTCGAGGTTTTGCCGCTTTTCCTGTGCTTTAAAGGCGATTCGAATCTACCTCCTGAAATCTGTTTCCTGCAATTCTGACTTGCTTTCAAATCCTCTTCGTTGCCTTTCCTCAATATATTTGTGGACGAGAGTTATCATTTATAACTCTGCAGGTTTGTGAATTGCAGTGCCCCTGAGCTCCATTTTTCAACTCGTTTTCTTGGGAGCTGGCCACAAAAGCGTAGGATTGCTTCAGGCCCTATTCTGGTTCCGGGCGGCAGGCTGAGCCTGTGGTTAATTCTTCTTCCTGATGGGAAAATAGAGTGACCTGTGCCTGTCCCAACACCTAGACCTAGTCTCTCATTGGTTCCCCCTCTTCCCGTTCATCCTCAGGACAAATTGCAACCTGTACGGAACAGGAGGTTAAAGGTGCTGATTCTCCACGGAGGGAGATTGCTACTAACGCGGCTGGAATGGCGAACCCGAGCACAAGGAGATGAGAAATGAGGTGCGTTTTAGAAACCTTTCCCGATCACACGGTGTACCATCTTCTGGGTTTCTCATGCATGTTTTCGATGTAGGAAGATGCCCTTGAACCTGGAGATTTGGGACCCATGGGATGGGTACCACGCAGTGTTACTTTAAAGGGTCTGCGTTTGCTCACCCAACCTCACCAAACCTCTCAGCCCCAAGAGTGTCCACCCTTATGTCTCAATCAGCTGTGGGTCTAGAGATGGTCAATCCAGGTGGCATCACAGCCCCTGAACGAATTTTGTAAGAATTTCTCTCTCTTTCACTGTCTTTGTTTCACGGGATTTTAAAAGTAATTGATTTTTATAATGGGGTTTAGCTGCTTTTCACTGCTCTGTTTATGCTGCTTTACACCCACTTGACTCATTTACAGAGAGATATCAATACATAGCTTTGAAGATTCTTCCTAGTCAGGTATATTCTTGGGCGGTGAATAGGGGGTGTCGAGTCCAGTTCACTGAGCAAGGAGTAGGTCTTGTCTATTACATATTGGGTTTATGGAACGGTATCTGAGCTAATTTGAAACCCTTGTTTTCTCCCTCACCCGACCTCACCTTTCCCGTTAAGCAGCCATAGTGTGTTTTGTAAACGTGTGACGCTGTTCTGTTTTGTAATTCAGTTCAAGTGTAGCGGTTTTTACATTCCCTCTCTAAGTGATATCTTATGATAAGTGTCGTTTTCTGATTGACTTATTTCACTTAGAATCGTCGTACCTAAATCCACTCATCATGCTGCTACTAGCCTTATGACGTTGATTTCCTGGCTGAGTGATATTCCATTGTACATAAGGACCACAACTTCTTTATCCATTTTTTTCTTTCCTGGGATATTTAAGGTGTAACGAAGTGGAGGTTCTTGTCAACAGAGCAGCCCTAAACTTTGGGGTGCCTGTGTCTTGCTGATTTTTACTTGTCCCAATTTATACACCCATGAGTGGAAGTGCCCTATGCTCTCTAAGCTGAGTTTTTTAGAGGTTTCAGGACACACCGTACACTTCTCCAGAGTGGCTGTTGGCAATTTACATCGCGCCCATCAGCGTAGCAAGGCTCCCGTTTCTCCATGGCCTGTCCTGCATTTCTGGTTTTGACACTTTATTCAGCATGGCCCTTTTGACCGATGGGAATCGAGACTTCTTTGTAGCGCTGATTTGCCTTTCCAGGTTGCTTGGTTGGCCAAAAAGGGCGTATGCGTTTTTTCCTGAATATATTCAGGAAAAAACGCATACGCCCTTTTTGGCCAAGGGCATCATGGTCGAGGTTTTGCCGCCTTTCCTGTGCTTTAAAGGCGATTCGAATCTACCTCCTGAAATCTGTTTCCTGCAATTCTGCCTTGCTTTCAAATCCTCTTCGTTGCCTTCCCTCAATATATTTGTGGACGAGAGTTATCATTTCTAACTCTGCAGGTTTGTGAATTGCAGTGCCCCTGAGCTCCATTTTTCAACTCGCTTTCTTCGGAGCTGGCCGCAAAAGCGCAGGATTGCTTCAGGCCCTATTCTGGTTCCGGGCGGCAGGCTGAGCCTGTGGTTAATTCTTCTTCCTGATGGGAAAATAGAGTGACCTGTGCCTGTCCCAACACCTAGAGCTAGTCTCTCATTGGTTCCCCCTCTTCCCGTTCATCCTCAGGACAAATTGCAACCTGTACGGAACAGGAGGTTAAAGGTGCTGATTCTCCACGGAGGGAGATTGCTACTAACGTGGCTGGAATGGCGAACCCGAGCACAAGGAGATGAGAAATGAGGTGCGTTTTAGAAACCTTTCCCGATCACATGGTGTACCATCTTCTGGGTTTCTCATGCATGTTTTCGATGTAGGAAGATGCCCTTGAACCTGGAGATTTGGGACCCATGGGATGGGTACCATGCAGTATTACTTTAAAGGGTCTGCGTTTGCTCACCCAACCTCACCAAACCTCTCAGCCCCAAGAGTGTCCACCCTTATGTCTCAATCAGCTGTGGGTCTAGAGATGGTCAATCCAGGTGGCATCACAGCCCCTGAACGAATTTTGTAAGAATTTCTCTCTCTTTCACTGTCTTTGTTTCACGGGTTTTTAAAAGTAATTGATTTTTATAATGGGGTTTAGCTGCCTTTCACTGCTGTGTTTATGCCGCTTTACACCCACTTGACTCACTTACAGAGGGATATCAATACATTGGTGTTACGATTCTTACTAGTCAGATATATTCTTGGGCGGTGAACAGGGGGTGTTGAGTCCAGTTCACTGAGCAAGGAGTAGGTCTTGTCTATTACATATTGGGTTTATGGAACGGTATCTGAGCTAATTTGAAACCCTTGTTTTATGCATCACCCACCTCACCTTTCCCGTTAAGCAGCCATAGTGTGTCTTCTAAACGTGTGACGCTGTTCTGTTTTGTAATTCCGTTCAAGTGTAGCGGTTTTTGCATTCCCTCTCTAAGTGATATCTTATGATAAGTGTCTTTTTCTGTGTGACTTATTTCACTTAGAATCGTCGTACCTAAATCCTCTCATCATGCTGCTACTAGCCTTATGACGTTAATTTCATGGCTGAGTGATATGCCATTGTACATAAGGACCACAACTTCCTTATCCATGTTTCTCTTTCCTGGGATATTTAAGGTGTAACGAAGTGGAGGTTCTTGTCAACAGAGCAGCCCTAAACTTTGGGGTGCCTGTGTCTTGCTGATTTTTAGTTTTCCCAATTTATACGCCCATGAGTGGAAGTGCCCTATGCTCTCTAAGCTGAGTTTTTTAGATGTTTCAGGACACACCGTACACTTCTCCAGAGTGGCTGTTGACAATTTACATCCCGCGCATCAGCGTAGCAAGGCTCCCGTTTCACCATGGCCTGTCCTGCATTTCTGGTTTTGACACTTTATTCAGCACGGCCGTTTTGACAGAAGGGAAGCGAGACTTCTTTGTAGCGCTGATTTGCCTTTCCAGGTTGCTTGGTTGGCCAAAAAGGGCGTCTGCGTTTTTTCCTGAATATATTCAGGAAAAAACGCAGACGCCCTTTTTGGCCAAGGGCATCATGGTCGAGGTTTTGCCGCTTTTCCTGTGCTTTAAAGGCGATTCGAATCTACCTCCTGAAATCTGTTTCCTGCAATTCTGACTTGCTTTCAAATCCTCTTCGTTGCCTTTCCTCAATATATTTGTGGACGAGAGTTATCATTTATAACTCTGCAGGTTTGTGAATTGCAGTGCCCCTGAGCTCCATTTTTCAACTCGTTTTCTTGGGAGCTGGCCACAAAAGCGTAGGATTGCTTCAGGCCCTATTCTGGTTCCGGGCGGCAGGCTGAGCCTGTGGTTAATTCTTCTTCCTGATGGGAAAATAGAGTGACCTGTGCCTGTCCCAACACCTAGACCTAGTCTCTCATTGGTTCCCCCTCTTCCCGTTCATCCTCAGGACAAATTGCAACCTGTACGGAACAGGAGGTTAAAGGTGCTGATTCTCCACGGAGGGAGATTGCTACTAACGTGGCTGGAATGGCGAACCCGAGCACAAGGAGATGAGAAATGAGGTGCGTTTTAGAAACCTTTCCCGATCACATGGTGTACCATCTTCTGGGTTTCTCATGCATGTTTTCGATGTAGGAAGATGCCCTTGAACCTGGAGATTTGGGACCCATGGGATGGGTACCATGCAGTATTACTTTAAAGGGTCTGCGTTTGCTCACCCAACCTCACCAAACCTCTCAGCCCCAAGAGTGTCCACCCTTATGTCTCAATCAGCTGTGGGTCTAGAGATGGTCAATCCAGGTGGCATCACAGCCCCTGAACGAATTTTGTAAGAATTTCTCTCTCTTTCACTGTCTTTGTTTCACGGGTTTTTAAAAGTAATTGATTTTTATAATGGGGTTTAGCTGCCTTTCACTGCTGTGTTTATGCCGCTTTACACCCACTTGACTCACTTACAGAGGGATATCAATACATTGGTGTTACGATTCTTACTAGTCAGATATATTCTTGGGCGGTGAACAGGGGGTGTTGAGTCCAGTTCACTGAGCAAGGAGTAGGTCTTGTCTATTACATATTGGGTTTATGGAACGGTATCTGAGCTAATTTGAAACCCTTGTTTTATGCATCACCCACCTCACCTTTCCCGTTAAGCAGCCATAGTGTGTCTTCTAAACGTGTGACGCTGTTCTGTTTTGTAATTCCGTTCAAGTGTAGCGGTTTTTGCATTCCCTCTCTAAGTGATATCTTATGATAAGTGTCTTTTTCTGTGTGACTTATTTCACTTAGAATCGTCGTACCTAAATCCTCTCATCATGCTGCTACTAGCCTTATGACGTTAATTTCATGGCTGAGTGATATGCCATTGTACATAAGGACCACAACTTCCTTATCCATGTTTCTCTTTCCTGGGATATTTAAGGTGTAACGAAGTGGAGGTTCTTGTCAACAGAGCAGCCCTAAACTTTGGGGTGCCTGTGTCTTGCTGATTTTTAGTTTTCCCAATTTATACGCCCATGAGTGGAAGTGCCCTATGCTCTCTAAGCTGAGTTTTTTAGATGTTTCAGGACACACCGTACACTTCTCCAGAGTGGCTGTTGACAATTTACATCCCGCGCATCAGCGTAGCAAGGCTCCCGTTTCACCATGGCCTGTCCTGCATTTCTGGTTTTGACACTTTATTCAGCACGGCCGTTTTGACAGAAGGGAAGCGAGACTTCTTTGTAGCGCTGATTTGCCTTTCCAGGTTGCTTGGTTGGCCAAAAAGGGCGTCTGCGTTTTTTCCTGAATATATTCAGGAAAAAACGCAGACGCCCTTTTTGGCCAAGGGCATCATGGTCGAGGTTTTGCCGCTTTTCCTGTGCTTTAAAGGCGATTCGAATCTACCTCCTGAAATCTGTTTCCTGCAATTCTGACTTGCTTTCAAATCCTCTTCGTTGCCTTTCCTCAATATATTTGTGGACGAGAGTTATCATTTATAACTCTGCAGGTTTGTGAATTGCAGTGCCCCTGAGCTCCATTTTTCAACTCGTTTTCTTGGGAGCTGGCCACAAAAGCGTAGGATTGCTTCAGGCCCTATTCTGGTTCCGGGCGGCAGGCTGAGCCTGTGGTTAATTCTTCTTCCTGATGGGAAAATAGAGTGACCTGTGCCTGTCCCAACACCTAGACCTAGTCTCTCATTGGTTCCCCCTCTTCCCGTTCATCCTCAGGACAAATTGCAACCTGTACGGAACAGGAGGTTAAAGGTGCTGATTCTCCACGGAGGGAGATTGCTACTAACGCGGCTGGAATGGCGAACCCGAGCACAAGGAGATGAGAAATGAGGTGCGTTTTAGAAACCTTTCCCGATCACACGGTGTACCATCTTCTGGGTTTCTCATGCATGTTTTCGATGTAGGAAGATGCCCTTGAACCTGGAGATTTGGGACCCATGGGATGGGTACCACGCAGTGTTACTTTAAAGGGTCTGCGTTTGCTCACCCAACCTCACCAAACCTCTCAGCCCCAAGAGTGTCCACCCTTATGTCTCAATCAGCTGTGGGTCTAGAGATGGTCAATCCAGGTGGCATCACAGCCCCTGAACGAATTTTGTAAGAATTTCTCTCTCTTTCACTGTCTTTGTTTCACGGGATTTTAAAAGTAATTGATTTTTATAATGGGGTTTAGCTGCTTTTCACTGCTCTGTTTATGCTGCTTTACACCCACTTGACTCATTTACAGAGAGATATCAATACATAGCTTTGAAGATTCTTCCTAGTCAGGTATATTCTTGGGCGGTGAATAGGGGGTGTCGAGTCCAGTTCACTGAGCAAGGAGTAGGTCTTGTCTATTACATATTGGGTTTATGGAACGGTATCTGAGCTAATTTGAAACCCTTGTTTTCTCCCTCACCCGACCTCACCTTTCCCGTTAAGCAGCCATAGTGTGTTTTGTAAACGTGTGACGCTGTTCTGTTTTGTAATTCAGTTCAAGTGTAGCGGTTTTTACATTCCCTCTCTAAGTGATATCTTATGATAAGTGTCTTTTTCTGTGTGACTTATTTCACTTAGAATCGTCGTACCTAAATCCTCTCATCATGCTGCTACTAGCCTTATGACGTTAATTTCATGGCTGAGTGATATGCCATTGTACATAAGGACCACAACTTCCTTATCCATTTTTCTCTTTCCTGGGATATTTAAGGTGTAACGAAGTGGAGGTTCTTGTCAACAGAGCAGCCCTAAACTTTGGGGTGCCTGTGTCTTGCTGATTTTTAGTTTTCCCAATTTATACGCCCATGAGTGGAAGTGCCTTATGCTCTCTATGCTGAGTTCTTTAGATGTTTCAGGAAACACCGTACACTTCTCCAGAGTGGCTGTTGGCAATTTACATCCCGCCCATCAGCGTGGTAAGGCTCCCGTTTCTCCATGGCCTGTCCTGCATTTCTGGTTTTGACACTTTATTCAGCATGGCCCTTTTGACCGATGGGAAGCGAGACTTCTTTGTAGCGCTGATTTGCCTTTCCAGGTTGCTTGGTTGGCCAAAAAGGGCGTATGCGTTTTTTCCTGAATATATTCAGGAAAAAACGCATACGCCCTTTTTGGCCAAGGGCATCATGGTCGAGGTTTTGCCGCTTTTCCTGTGCTTTAAAGGCGATTCGACTCTACCTCCTGAAATCTGTTTCCTGCAATTCTGCCTTGCTTTCAAATCCTCCTCGTTGCCTTCCCTCAATATATTTGTGGACGAGAGTTATCATTTATAACTCTGCAGGTTTGTGAATTGCAGTGCCCCTGAGCTCGATTTTTCAACTCGTTTTTTTGGGAGCTGGCCGCAAAAGCACAGGATTGCTTCAGGCCCTGTTCTGCTTCCGGGCGGCAGGCTGAGCCTGTGGTTAATTCTTCTTCCTGATGGGAAAATAGAGTGACCTGTGCCTGTCCCAACACCTAGAGCTAGTCTCTCACTGGTTCCCCCTCTTCCCGTTCATCCTCAGGACAATTTGCAACCTGTACGGAACAGGAGGTTGAAGGTGCTGATTCTCGAAGGAGGGAGATTGCTAGTAAAGTGGCTGTAATGGCCAACCCGAGCACAAGGAGATGAGAAATGAGGTGCGTTTTCGAAACCTTTCCCGATCACACGGTGTACCATCTTCTGGGTTTCTCATGCATGTTTTTGTTATAGGAAGATGCCCTTGAACTTGGAGATTTGGGACCCATGGGATGGGTACCACGCAGTATTACTTTAAAGGGCCTGCGTTTCCTCAACCAACCTGACCAAACCTCTCAGCCACAAGAGTGTCCACCCTTATGTCTCAATCAGCTGTGGGTCTAGAGATGGTCAATCCAGGTGGCATCACAGCCCCTGAACGAATATTGTAAGAATTTCTCTCTCTTTCACTGTCTTTGTTTCACGGGTTTTTAAAAGTAATTGATTTTTATAATGGGGTTTAGCTGCTTTTCACTGCTGTTTTTATGCTGCTTTACACCCACTTGACTCACTTACAGAGAGATATCAATACATAGCTTTGAAGATTCTTCCTAGTCAGATATATTCTTGGGCGGTGAATAGGGGGTTTTTGCGTCCAGTTCACTGAGCAAGGAGTAGGTCTTGTCTATTACATATTGGGTTTATTGAACGGTATCTGAGCTAATTTGAAACCCTTGTTTTCTGCCTCACCCGACCTCTCCTTTCCCGTTAAGCAGCCATAGTGTGTTTTGTAAACGTGTGTCTCTGTTCTGTTTTGTAATTCAGTTCAAGTGTAGCGGTTTTTACATTCCCTCTATAAGTGATATCTTATGATAAGTGTCGTTTTCTGGTTGACTTATTTCACTTAGAATCGTCGTACCTAAATCCACTCATCATGCTGCTACTAGCCTTATGACGTTGATTTCCTGGCTGAGTGATATTCCATTGTACATAAGGACCACAACTTCTTTATTATTTTTTTCTTTCCTGGGATATTTAAGGTGTAACGAAGTGGAGGTTCTTGTCAACAGAGCAGCCCTAAACTTTGGGGTGCCTGTGTCTTGCTGATTTTTACTTTTCCCAATTTATACACCCATGAGTGGAAGTGCCCTATGCTCTCTAAGCTGAGTTTTTTAGAGGTTTCAGGACACACCGTACACTTCTCCAGAGTGGCTGTTGGCAATTTACATCACGCCCATCAGCGTAGCAAGGCTCCCGTTTCTCCATGGCCTGTCCTGCATTTCTGGTTTTGACACTTTATTCAGCATGGCCCTTTTGACCGATGGGAAGCGAGACTTCTTTGTAGCGCTGATTTGCCTTTCCAGGTTGCTTGGTTGGCCAAAAAGGGCGTATGCGTTTTTTCCTGAATATATTCAGGAAAAAACGCATACGCCCTTTTTGGCCAAGGGCATCATGGTCGAGGTTTTGCCGCCTTTCCTGTGCTTTAAAGGCGATTCGAATCTACCTCCTGAAATCTGTTTCCTGCAATTCTGCCTTGCTTTCAAATCCTCTTCGTTGCCTTCCCTCAATATATTTGTGGACGAGAGTTATCATTTCTAACTCTGCAGGTTTGTGAATTGCAGTGCCCCTGAGCTCCATTTTTCAACTCGCTTTCTTCGGAGCTGGCCGCAAAAGCGCAGGATTGCTTCAGGCCCTATTCTGGTTCCGGGCGGCAGGCTGAGCCTGTGGTTAATTCTTCTTCCTGATGGGAAAATAGAGTGACCTGTGCCTGTCCCAACACCTAGAGCTAGTCTCTCATTGGTTCCCCCTCTTCCCGTTCATCCTCAGGACAAATTGCAACCTGTACGGAACAGGAGGTTAAAGGTGCTGATTCTCCACGGAGGGAGATTGCTACTAACGCGGCTGGAATGGCGAACCCGAGCACAAGGAGATGAGAAATGAGGTGCGTTTTAGAAACCTTTCCCGATCACACGGTGTACCATCTTCTGGGTTTCTCATGCATGTTTTCGATGTAGGAAGATGCCCTTGAACCTGGAGATTTGGGACCCATGGGATGGGTACCACGCAGTATTACTTTAAAGGGTCTGCGTTTGCTCACCCAACCTCACCAAACCTCTCAGCCCCAAGAGTGTCCACCCTTATGTCTCAATCAGCTGTGGGTCTAGAGATGGTCAATCCAGGTGGCATCACAGCCCCTGAACGAATTTTGTAAGAATTTCTCTCTCTTTCACTGTCTTTGTTTCACGGGATTTTAAAAGTAATTGATTTTTATAATGGGGTTTAGCTGCTTTTCACTGCTCTGTTTATGCTGCTTTACACCCACTTGACTCATTTACAGAGAGATATCAATACATAGCTTTGAAGATTCTTCCTAGTCAGGTATATTCTTGGGCGGTGAATAGGGGGTGTCGAGTCCAGTTCACTGAGCAAGGAGTAGGTCTTGTCTATTACATATTGGGTTTATGGAACGGTATCTGAGCTAATTTGAAACCCTTGTTTTCTCCCTCACCCGACCTCACCTTTCCCGTTAAGCAGCCATAGTGTGTTTTGTAAACGTGTGACGCTGTTCTGTTTTGTAATTCAGTTCAAGTGTAGCGGTTTTTACATTCCCTCTATAAGTGATATCTTATGATAAGTGTCTTTTTCTGTGTGACTTATTTCACTTAGAATCGTCGTACCTAAATCCTCTCATCATGCTGCTACTAGCCTTATGACGTTAATTTCATGGCTGAGTGATATGCCATTGTACATAAGGACCACAACTTCCTTATCCATTTTTCTCTTTCCTGGGATATTTAAGGTGTAACGAAGTGGAGGTTCTTGTCAACAGAGCAGCCCTAAACTTTGGGGTGCCTGTGTCTTGCTGATTTTTACTTTTCCCAATTTATACGCCCATGAGTGGAAGTGCCCTATGCTCTCTAAGCTGAGTTTTTTAGAGGTTTCAGGACACACCGTACACTTCTCCAGAGTGGCTGTTGGCAATTTACATCACGCCCATCAGCGTAGCAAGGCTCCCGTTTCTCCATGGCCTGTCCTGCATTTCTGGTTTTGACACTTTATTCAGCATGGCCCTTTTGACCGATGGGAAGCGAGACTTCTTTGTAGCGCTGATTTGCCTTTCCAGGTTGCTTGGTTGGCCAAAAAGGGCGTATGCGTTTTTTCCTGAATATATTCAGGAAAAAACGCATACGCCCTTTTTGGCCAAGGGCATCATGGTCGAGGTTTTGCCGCCTTTCCTGTGCTTTAAAGGCGATTCGAATCTACCTCCTGAAATCTGTTTCCTGCAATTCTGCCTTGCTTTCAAATCCTCTTCGTTGCCTTCCCTCAATATATTTGTGGACGAGAGTTATCATTTCTAACTCTGCAGGTTTGTGAATTGCAGTGCCCCTGAGCTCCATTTTTCAACTCGCTTTCTTCGGAGCTGGCCGCAAAAGCGCAGGATTGCTTCAGGCCCTATTCTGGTTCCGGGCGGCAGGCTGAGCCTGTGGTTAATTCTTCTTCCTGATGGGAAAATAGAGTGACCTGTGCCTGTCCCAACACCTAGAGCTAGTCTCTCATTGGTTCCCCCTCTTCCCGTTCATCCTCAGGACAAATTGCAACCTGTACGGAACAGGAGGTTAAAGGTGCTGATTCTCCACGGAGGGAGATTGCTACTAACGCGGCTGGAATGGCGAACCCGAGCACAAGGAGATGAGAAATGAGGTGCGTTTTAGAAACCTTTCCCGATCACACGGTGTACCATCTTCTGGGTTTCTCATGCATGTTTTCGATGTAGGAAGATGCCCTTGAACCTGGAGATTTGGGACCCATGGGATGGGTACCACGCAGTGTTACTTTAAAGGGTCTGCGTTTGCTCACCCAACCTCACCAAACCTCTCAGCCCCAAGAGTGTCCACCCTTATGTCTCAATCAGCTGTGGGTCTAGAGATGGTCAATCCAGGTGGCATCACAGCCCCTGAACGAATTTTGTAAGAATTTCTCTCTCTTTCACTGTCTTTGTTTCACGGGATTTTAAAAGTAATTGATTTTTATAATGGGGTTTAGCTGCTTTTCACTGCTCTGTTTATGCTGCTTTACACCCACTTGACTCATTTACAGAGAGATATCAATACATAGCTTTGAAGATTCTTCCTAGTCGGGTATATTCTTGGGCGGTGAATAGGGGGTGTCGAGTCCAGTTCACTGAGCAAGGAGTAGGTCTTGTCTATTACATATTGGATTTATGGAACGGTATCTGAGCTAATTTGAAACCCTTGTTTTCTCCCTCACCCGACCTCACCTTTCCCGTTAAGCAGCCATAGTGTGTTTTGTAAACGTGTGACGCTGTTCTGTTTTGTAATTCAGTTCAAGTGTAGCGGTTTTTACATTCCCTCTCTAAGTGATATCTTATGATAAGTGTCTTTTTCTGTGTGACTTATTTCACTTAGAATCGTCGTACCTAAATCCTCTCATCATGCTGCTACTAGCCTTATGACGTTAATTTCATGGCTGAGTGATATGCCATTGTACATAAGGACCACAACTTCCTTATCCATTTTTCTCTTTCCTGGGATATTTAAGGTGTAACGAAGTGGAGGTTCTTGTCAACAGAGCAGCCCTAAACTTTGGGGTGCCTGTGTCTTGCTGATTTTTACTTTTCCCAATTTATACGCCCATGAGTGGAAGTGCCCTATGCTCTCTAAGCTGAGTTTTTTAGAGGTTTCAGGACACACCGTACACTTCTCCAGAGTGGCTGTTGGCAATTTACATCACGCCCATCAGCGTAGCAAGGCTCCCGTTTCTCCATGGCCTGTCCTGCATTTCTGGTTTTGACACTTTATTCAGCATGGCCCTTTTGACCGATGGGAAGCGAGACTTCTTTGTAGCGCTGATTTGCCTTTCCAGGTTGCTTGGTTGGCCAAAAAGGGCGTATGCGTTTTTTCCTGAATATATTCAGGAAAAAACGCATACGCCCTTTTTGGCCAAGGGCATCATGGTCGAGGTTTTGCCGCCTTTCCTGTGCTTTAAAGGCGATTCGAATCTACCTCCTGAAATCTGTTTCCTGCAATTCTGCCTTGCTTTCAAATCCTCTTCGTTGCCTTCCCTCAATATATTTGTGGACGAGAGTTATCATTTCTAACTCTGCAGGTTTGTGAATTGCAGTGCCCCTGAGCTCCATTTTTCAACTCGCTTTCTTCGGAGCTGGCCGCAAAAGCGCAGGATTGCTTCAGGCCCTATTCTGGTTCCGGGCGGCAGGCTGAGCCTGTGGTTAATTCTTCTTCCTGATGGGAAAATAGAGTGACCTGTGCCTGTCCCAACACCTAGAGCTAGTCTCTCATTGGTTCCCCCTCTTCCCGTTCATCCTCAGGACAAATTGCAACCTGTACGGAACAGGAGGTTAAAGGTGCTGATTCTCCACGGAGGGAGATTGCTACTAACGCGGCTGGAATGGCGAACCCGAGCACAAGGAGATGAGAAATGAGGTGCGTTTTAGAAACCTTTCCCGATCACACGGTGTACCATCTTCTGGGTTTCTCATGCATGTTTTCGATGTAGGAAGATGCCCTTGAACCTGGAGATTTGGGACCCATGGGATGGGTACCACGCAGTATTACTTTAAAGGGTCTGCGTTTGCTCACCCAACCTCACCAAACCTCTCAGCCCCAAGAGTGTCCACCCTTATGTCTCAATCAGCTGTGGGTCTAGAGATGGTCAATCCAGGTGGCATCACAGCCCCTGAACGAATTTTGTAAGAATTTCTCTCTCTTTCACTGTCTTTGTTTCACGGGATTTTAAAAGTAATTGATTTTTATAATGGGGTTTAGCTGCTTTTCACTGCTCTGTTTATGCTGCTTTACACCCACTTGACTCATTTACAGAGAGATATCAATACATAGCTTTGAAGATTCTTCCTAGTCAGGTATATTCTTGGGCGGTGAATAGGGGGTGTCGAGTCCAGTTCACTGAGCAAGGAGTAGGTCTTGTCTATTACATATTGGGTTTATGGAACGGTATCTGAGCTAATTTGAAACCCTTGTTTTCTCCCTCACCCGACCTCACCTTTCCCGTTAAGCAGCCATAGTGTGTTTTGTAAACGTGTGACGCTGTTCTGTTTTGTAATTCAGTTCAAGTGTAGCGGTTTTTACATTCCCTCTATAAGTGATATCTTATGATAAGTGTCTTTTTCTGTGTGACTTATTTCACTTAGAATCGTCGTACCTAAATCCTCTCATCATGCTGCTACTAGCCTTATGACGTTAATTTCATGGCTGAGTGATATGCCATTGTACATAAGGACCACAACTTCCTTATCCATTTTTCTCTTTCCTGGGATATTTAAGGTGTAACGAAGTGGAGGTTCTTGTCAACAGAGCAGCCCTAAACTTTGGGGTGCCTGTGTCTTGCTGATTTTTACTTTTCCCAATTTATACGCCCATGAGTGGAAGTGCCCTATGCTCTCTAAGCTGAGTTTTTTAGAGGTTTCAGGACACACCGTACACTTCTCCAGAGTGGCTGTTGGCAATTTACATCACGCCCATCAGCGTAGCAAGGCTCCCGTTTCTCCATGGCCTGTCCTGCATTTCTGGTTTTGACACTTTATTCAGCATGGCCCTTTTGACCGATGGGAAGCGAGACTTCTTTGTAGCGCTGATTTGCCTTTCCAGGTTGCTTGGTTGGCCAAAAAGGGCGTATGCGTTTTTTCCTGAATATATTCAGGAAAAAACGCATACGCCCTTTTTGGCCAAGGGCATCATGGTCGAGGTTTTGCCGCCTTTCCTGTGCTTTAAAGGCGATTCGAATCTACCTCCTGAAATCTGTTTCCTGCAATTCTGCCTTGCTTTCAAATCCTCTTCGTTGCCTTCCCTCAATATATTTGTGGACGAGAGTTATCATTTCTAACTCTGCAGGTTTGTGAATTGCAGTGCCCCTGAGCTCCATTTTTCAACTCGCTTTCTTCGGAGCTGGCCGCAAAAGCGCAGGATTGCTTCAGGCCCTATTCTGGTTCCGGGCGGCAGGCTGAGCCTGTGGTTAATTCTTCTTCCTGATGGGAAAATAGAGTGACCTGTGCCTGTCCCAACACCTAGAGCTAGTCTCTCATTGGTTCCCCCTCTTCCCGTTCATCCTCAGGACAAATTGCAACCTGTACGGAACAGGAGGTTAAAGGTGCTGATTCTCCACGGAGGGAGATTGCTACTAACGCGGCTGGAATGGCGAACCCGAGCACAAGGAGATGAGAAATGAGGTGCGTTTTAGAAACCTTTCCCGATCACACGGTGTACCATCTTCTGGGTTTCTCATGCATGTTTTCGATGTAGGAAGATGCCCTTGAACCTGGAGATTTGGGACCCATGGGATGGGTACCACGCAGTGTTACTTTAAAGGGTCTGCGTTTGCTCACCCAACCTCACCAAACCTCTCAGCCCCAAGAGTGTCCACCCTTATGTCTCAATCAGCTGTGGGTCTAGAGATGGTCAATCCAGGTGGCATCACAGCCCCTGAACGAATTTTGTAAGAATTTCTCTCTCTTTCACTGTCTTTGTTTCACGGGATTTTAAAAGTAATTGATTTTTATAATGGGGTTTAGCTGCTTTTCACTGCTCTGTTTATGCTGCTTTACACCCACTTGACTCATTTACAGAGAGATATCAATACATAGCTTTGAAGATTCTTCCTAGTCAGGTATATTCTTGGGCGGTGAATAGGGGGTGTCGAGTCCAGTTCACTGAGCAAGGAGTAGGTCTTGTCTATTACATATTGGGTTTATGGAACGGTATCTGAGCTAATTTGAAACCCTTGTTTTCTCCCTCACCCGACCTCACCTTTCCCGTTAAGCAGCCATAGTGTGTTTTGTAAACGTGTGACGCTGTTCTGTTTTGTAATTCAGTTCAAGTGTAGCGGTTTTTACATTCCCTCTCTAAGTGATATCTTATGATAAGTGTCGTTTTCTGATTGACTTATTTCACTTAGAATCGTCGTACCTAAATCCACTCATCATGCTGCTACTAGCCTTATGACGTTGATTTCCTGGCTGAGTGATATTCCATTGTACATAAGGACCACAACTTCTTTATCCATTTTTTTCTTTCCTGGGATATTTAAGGTGTAACGAAGTGGAGGTTCTTGTCAACAGAGCAGCCCTAAACTTTGGGGTGCCTGTGTCTTGCTGATTTTTACTTGTCCCAATTTATACACCCATGAGTGGAAGTGCCCTATGCTCTCTAAGCTGAGTTTTTTAGAGGTTTCAGGACACACCGTACACTTCTCCAGAGTGGCTGTTGGCAATTTACATCGCGCCCATCAGCGTAGCAAGGCTCCCGTTTCTCCATGGCCTGTCCTGCATTTCTGGTTTTGACACTTTATTCAGCATGGCCCTTTTGACCGATGGGAAGCGAGACTTCTTTGTAGCGCTGATTTGCCTTTCCAGGTTGCTTGGTTGGCCAAAAAGGGCGTATGCGTTTTTTCCTGAATATATTCAGGAAAAAACGCATACGCCCTTTTTGGCCAAGGGCATCATGGTCGAGGTTTTGCCGCCTTTCCTGTGCTTTAAAGGCGATTCGAATCTACCTCCTGAAATCTGTTTCCTGCAATTCTGCCTTGCTTTCAAATCCTCTTCGTTGCCTTCCCTCAATATATTTGTGGACGAGAGTTATCATTTCTAACTCTGCAGGTTTGTGAATTGCAGTGCCCCTGAGCTCCATTTTTCAACTCGCTTTCTTCGGAGCTGGCCGCAAAAGCGCAGGATTGCTTCAGGCCCTATTCTGGTTCCGGGCGGCAGGCTGAGCCTGTGGTTAATTCTTCTTCCTGATGGGAAAATAGAGTGACCTGTGCCTGTCCCAACACCTAGAGCTAGTCTCTCACTGGTTCCCCCTCTTCCCGTTCATCCTCAGGACAAATTGCAACCTGTACGGAACAGGAGGTTAAAGGTGCTGATTCTCCACGGAGGGAGATTGCTACTAACGCGGCTGGAATGGCGAACCCGAGCACAAGGAGATGAGAAATGAGGTGCGTTTTAGAAACCTTTCCCGATCACACGGTGTACCATCTTCTGGGTTTCTCATGCATGTTTTCGATGTAGGAAGATGCCCTTGAACCTGGAGATTTGGGACCCATGGGATGGGTACCACGCAGTGTTACTTTAAAGGGTCTGCGTTTGCTCACCCAACCTCACCAAACCTCTCAGCCCCAAGAGTGTCCACCCTTATGTCTCAATCAGCTGTGGGTCTAGAGATGGTCAATCCAGGTGGCATCACAGCCCCTGAACGAATTTTGTAAGAATTTCTCTCTCTTTCACTGTCTTTGTTTCACGGGATTTTAAAAGTAATTGATTTTTATAATGGGGTTTAGCTGCTTTTCACTGCTCTGTTTATGCTGCTTTACACCCACTTGACTCATTTACAGAGAGATATCAATACATAGCTTTGAAGATTCTTCCTAGTCAGGTATATTCTTGGGCGGTGAATAGGGGGTGTCGAGTCCAGTTCACTGAGCAAGGAGTAGGTCTTGTCTATTACATATTGGGTTTATGGAACGGTATCTGAGCTAATTTGAAACCCTTGTTTTCTCCCTCACCCGACCTCACCTTTCCCGTTAAGCAGCCATAGTGTGTTTTGTAAACGTGTGACGCTGTTCTGTTTTGTAATTCAGTTCAAGTGTAGCGGTTTTTACATTCCCTCTCTAAGTGATATCTTATGATAAGTGTCTTTTTCTGTGTGACTTATTTCACTTAGAATCGTCGTACCTAAATCCTCTCATCATGCTGCTACTAGCCTTATGACGTTAATTTCATGGCTGAGTGATATGCCATTGTACATAAGGACCACAACTTCCTTACCCATTTTTCTCTTTCCTGGGATATTTAAGGTGTAACGAAGTGGAGGTTCTTGTCAACAGAGCAGCCCTAAACTTTGGGGTGCCTGTGTCTTGCTGATTTTTAGTTTTCCCAATTTATACGCCCATGAGTGGAAGTGCCTTATGCTCTCTATGCTGAGTTCTTTAGATGTTTCAGGACACACCGTACACTTCTCCAGAGTGGCTGTTGGCAATTTACATCCCGCCCATCAGCGTAGTAAGGCTCCCGTTTCTCCATGGCCTGTCCTGCATTTCTGGTTTTGACACTTTATTCAGCATGGCCCTTTTGACCGATGGGAAGCGAGACTTCTTTGTAGCGCTGATTTGCCTTTCCAGGTTGCTTGGTTGGCCAAAAAGGGCGTATGCGTTTTTTCCTGAATATATTCAGGAAAAAACGCATACGCCCTTTTTGGCCAAGGGCATCATGGTCGAGGTTTTGCCGCCTTTCCTGTGCTTTAAAGGCGATTCGACTCTACCTCCTGAAATCTGTTTCCTGCAATTCTGCCTTGCTTTCAAATCCTCCTCGTTGCCTTCCCTCAATATATTTGTGGACGAGAGTTATCATTTCTAACTCTGCAGGTTTGTGAATTGCAGTGCCCCTGAGCTCGATTTTTCAACTCGTTTTTTTGGGATCTGGCCGCAAAAGCACAGGATTGCTTCAGGCCCTGTTCTGCTTCCGGGCGGCAGGCTGAGCCTGTGGTTAATTCTTCTTCCTGATGGGAAAATAGAGTGACCTGTGCCTGTCCCAACACCTAGAGCTAGTCTCTCACTGGTTCCCCCTCTTCCCGTTCATCCTCAGGACAATTTGCAACCTGTACGGAACAGGAGGTTGAAGGTGCTGATTCTCGAAGGAGGGAGATTGCTAGTAAAGCGGCTGTAATGGCCAACCCGAGCACAAGGAGATGAGAAATGAGGTGCGTTTTCGAAACCTTTCCCGATCACACGGTGTACCATCTTCTGGGTTTCTCATGCATGTTTTTGTTATAGGAAGATGCCCTTGAACTTGGAGATTTGGGACCCATGGGATGGGTACCACGCAGTATTACTTTAAAGGGCCTGCGTTTCCTCAACCAACCTGACCAAACCTCTCAGCCCCAAGAGTGTCCACCCTTATGTCTCAATCAGCTGTGGGTCTAGAGATGGTCAATCCAGGTGGCATCACAGCCCCTGAACGAATATTGTAAGAATTTCTCTCTCTTTCACTGTCTTTGTTTCACGGGTTTTTAAAAGTAATTGATTTTTATAATGGGGTTTAGCTGCTTTTCACTGCTGTTTTTATGCTGCTTTACACCCACTTGACTCACTTACAGAGAGATATCAATACATAGCTTTGAAGATTCTTCCTAGTCAGATATATTCTTGGGCGGTGAATAGGGGGTTTTTGCGTCCAGTTCACTGAGCAAGGAGTAGGTCTTGTCTATTACATATTGGGTTTATTGAACGGTATCTGAGCTAATTTGAAACCCTTGTTTTCTGCCTCACCCGACCTCACCTTTCCCGTTAAGCAGCCATAGTGTGTTTTGTAAACGTGTGTCTCTGTTCTGTTTTGTAATTCAGTTCAAGTGTAGCGGTTTTTACATTCCCTCTCTAAGTGATATCTTATGATAAGTGTCGTTTTCTGATTGACTTATTTCACTTAGAATCGTCGTACCTAAATCCACTCATCATGCTGCTACTAGCCTTATGACGTTGATTTCCTGGCTGAGTGATATTCCATTGTACATAAGGACCACAACTTCTTTATCCATTTTTTTCTTTCCTGGGATATTTAAGGTGTAACGAAGTGGAGGTTCTTGTCAACAGAGCAGCCCTAAACTTTGGGGTGCCTGTGTCTTGCTGATTTTTACTTGTCCCAATTTATACACCCATGAGTGGAAGTGCCCTATGCTCTCTAAGCTGAGTTTTTTAGAGGTTTCAGGACACACCGTACACTTCTCCAGAGTGGCTGTTGGCAATTTACATCGCGCCCATCAGCGTAGCAAGGCTCCCGTTTCTCCATGGCCTGTCCTGCATTTCTGGTTTTGACACTTTATTCAGCATGGCCCTTTTGACCGATGGGAAGCGAGACTTCTTTGTAGCGCTGATTTGCCTTTCCAGGTTGCTTGGTTGGCCAAAAAGGGCGTATGCGTTTTTTCCTGAATATATTCAGGAAAAAACGCATACGCCCTTTTTGGCCAAGGGCATCATGGTCGAGGTTTTGCCGCCTTTCCTGTGCTTTAAAGGCGATTCGAATCTACCTCCTGAAATCTGTTTCCTGCAATTCTGCCTTGCTTTCAAATCCTCTTCGTTGCCTTCCCTCAATATATTTGTGGACGAGAGTTATCATTTCTAACTCTGCAGGTTTGTGAATTGCAGTGCCCCTGAGCTCCATTTTTCAACTCGCTTTCTTCGGAGCTGGCCGCAAAAGCGCAGGATTGCTTCAGGCCCTATTCTGGTTCCGGGCGGCAGGCTGAGCCTGTGGTTAATTCTTCTTCCTGATGGGAAAATAGAGTGACCTGTGCCTGTCCCAACACCTAGAGCTAGTCTCTCATTGGTTCCCCCTCTTCCCGTTCATCCTCAGGACAAATTGCAACCTGTACGGAACAGGAGGTTAAAGGTGCTGATTCTCCACGGAGGGAGATTGCTACTAACGTGGCTGGAATGGCGAACCCGAGCACAAGGAGATGAGAAATGAGGTGCGTTTTAGAAACCTTTCCCGATCACATGGTCTACCATCTTCTGGGTTTCTCATGCATGTTTTCGATGTAGGAAGATGCCCTTGAACCTGGAGATTTGGGACCCATGGGATGGGTACCATGCAGTATTACTTTAAAGGGTCTGCGTTTGCTCACCCAACCTCACCAAACCTCTCAGCCCCAAGAGTGTCCACCCTTATGTCTCAATCAGCTGTGGGTCTAGAGATGGTCAATCCAGGTGGCATCACAGCCCCTGAACGAATTTTGTAAGAATTTCTCTCTCTTTCACTGTCTTTGTTTCACGGGTTTTTAAAAGTAATTGATTTTTATAATGGGGTTTAGCTGCCTTTCACTGCTGTGTTTATGCCGCTTTACACCCACTTGACTCACTTACAGAGGGATATCAATACATTGGTGTTAAGATTCTTACTAGTCAGATATATTCTTGGGCGGTGAACAGGGGGTGTTGAGTCCAGTTCACTGAGCAAGGAGTAGGTCTTGTCTATTACATATTGGGTTTATGGAACGGTATCTGAGCTAATTTGAAACCCTTGTTTTATGCATCACCCACCTCACCTTTCCCGTTAAGCAGCCATAGTGTGTCTTCTAAACGTGTGACGCTGTTCTGTTTTGTAATTCCGTTCAAGTGTAGCGGTTTTTGCATTCCCTCTCTAAGTGATATCTTATGATAAGTGTCTTTTTCTGTGTGACTTATTTCACTTAGAATCGTCGTACCTAAATCCTCTCATCATGCTGCTACTAGCCTTATGACGTTAATTTCATGGCTGAGTGATATGCCATTGCACATAAGGACCACAACTTCCTTATCCATGTTTCTCTTTCCTGGGATATTTAAGGTGTAACGAAGTGGAGGTTCTTGTCAACAGAGCAGCCCTAAACTTTGGGGTGCCTGTGTCTTGCTGATTTTTAGTTTTCCCAATTTATACGCCCATGAGTGGAAGTGCCCTATGCTCTCTAAGCTGAGTTTTTTAGATGTTTCAGGACACACCGTACACTTCTCCAGAGTGGCTGTTGACAATTTACATCCCGCGCATCAGCGTAGCAAGGCTCCCGTTTCACCATGGCCTGTCCTGCATTTCTGGTTTTGACACTTTATTCAGCACGGCCGTTTTGACAGAAGGGAAGCGAGACTTCTTTGTAGCGCTGATTTGCCTTTCCAGGTTGCTTGGTTGGCCAAAAAGGGCGTCTGCGTTTTTTCCTGAATATATTCAGGAAAAAACGCAGACGCCCTTTTTGGCCAAGGGCATCATGGTCGAGGTTTTGCCGCTTTTCCTGTGCTTTAAAGGCGATTCGAATCTACCTCCTGAAATCTGTTTCCTGCAATTCTGACTTGCTTTCAAATCCTCTTCGTTGCCTTTCCTCAATATATTTGTGGACGAGAGTTATCATTTATAACTCTGCAGGTTTGTGAATTGCAGTGCCCCTGAGCTCCATTTTTCAACTCGTTTTCTTGGGAGCTGGCCACAAAAGCGTAGGATTGCTTCAGGCCCTATTCTGGTTCCGGGCGGCAGGCTGAGCCTGTGGTTAATTCTTCTTCCTGATGGGAAAATAGAGTGACCTGTGCCTGTCCCAACACCTAGACCTAGTCTCTCATTGGTTCCCCCTCTTCCCGTTCATCCTCAGGACAAATTGCAACCTGTACGGAACAGGAGGTTAAAGGTGCTGATTCTCCACGGAGGGAGATTGCTACTAACGCGGCTGGAATGGCGAACCCGAGCACAAGGAGATGAGAAATGAGGTGCGTTTTAGAAACCTTTCCCGATCACACGGTGTACCATCTTCTGGGTTTCTCATGCATGTTTTCGATGTAGGAAGATGCCCTTGAACCTGGAGATTTGGGACCCATGGGATGGGTACCACGCAGTGTTACTTTTAAGGGTCTGCGTTTGCTCACCCAACCTCACCAAAACTCTCAGCCCCAAGAGTGTCCACCCTTATGTCTCAATCAGCTGTGGGTCTAGAGATGGTCAATCCAGGTGGCATCACAGCCCCTGAACGAATTTTGTAAGAATTTCTCTCTCTTTCACTGTCTTTGTTTCACGGGATTTTAAAAGTAATTGATTTTTATAATGGGGTTTAGCTGCTTTTCACTGCTCTGTTTATGCTGCTTTACACCCACTTGACTCATTTACAGAGAGATATCAATACATAGCTTTGAAGATTCTTCCTAGTCAGGTATATTCTTGGGCGGTGAATAGGGGGTGTCGAGTCCAGTTCACTGAGCAAGGAGTAGGTCTTGTCTATTACATATTGGGTTTATGGAACGGTATCTGAGCTAATTTGAAACCCTTGTTTTCTCCCTCACCCGACCTCACCTTTCCCGTTAAGCAGCCATAGTGTGTTTTGTAAACGTGTGACGCTGTTCTGTTTTGTAATTCAGTTCAAGTGTAGCGGTTTTTACATTCCCTCTCTAAGTGATATCTTATGATAAGTGTCGTTTTCTGATTGACTTATTTCACTTAGAATCGTCGTACCTAAATCCACTCATCATGCTGCTACTAGCCTTATGACGTTGATTTCCTGGCTGAGTGATATTCCATTGTACATAAGGACCACAACTTCTTTATCCATTTTTTTCTTTCCTGGGATATTTAAGGTGTAACGAAGTGGAGGTTCTTGTCAACAGAGCAGCCCTAAACTTTGGGGTGCCTGTGTCTTGCTGATTTTTACTTGTCCCAATTTATACACCCATGAGTGGAAGTGCCCTATGCTCTCTAAGCTGAGTTTTTTAGAGGTTTCAGGACACACCGTACACTTCTCCAGAGTGGCTGTTGGCAATTTACATCGCGCCCATCAGCGTAGCAAGGCTCCCGTTTCTCCATGGCCTGTCCTGCATTTCTGGTTTTGACACTTTATTCAGCATGGCCCTTTTGACCGATGGGAAGCGAGACTTCTTTGTAGCGCTGATTTGCCTTTCCAGGTTGCTTGGTTGGCCAAAAAGGGCGTATGCGTTTTTTCCTGAATATATTCAGGAAAAAACGCATACGCCCTTTTTGGCCAAGGGCATCATGGTCGAGGTTTTGCCGCCTTTCCTGTGCTTTAAAGGCGATTCGAATCTACCTCCTGAAATCTGTTTCCTGCAATTCTGCCTTGCTTTCAAATCCTCTTCGTTGCCTTCCCTCAATATATTTGTGGACGAGAGTTATCATTTCTAACTCTGCAGGTTTGTGAATTGCAGTGCCCCTGAGCTCCATTTTTCAACTCGCTTTCTTCGGAGCTGGCCGCAAAAGCGCAGGATTGCTTCAGGCCCTATTCTGGTTCCGGGCGGCAGGCTGAGCCTGTGGTTAATTCTTCTTCCTGATGGGAAAATAGAGTGACCTGTGCCTGTCCCAACACCTAGAGCTAGTCTCTCATTGGTTCCCCCTCTTCCCGTTCATCCTCAGGACAAATTGCAACCTGTACGGAACAGGAGGTTAAAGGTGCTGATTCTCCACGGAGGGAGATTGCTACTAACGTGGCTGGAATGGCGAACCCGAGCACAAGGAGATGAGAAATGAGGTGCGTTTTAGAAACCTTTCCCGATCACATGGTGTACCATCTTCTGGGTTTCTCATGCATGTTTTCGATGTAGGAAGATGCCCTTGAACCTGGAGATTTGGGACCCATGGGATGGGTACCATGCAGTATTACTTTAAAGGGTCTGCGTTTGCTCACCCAACCTCACCAAACCTCTCAGCCCCAAGAGTGTCCACCCTTATGTCTCAATCAGCTGTGGGTCTAGAGATGGTCAATCCAGGTGGCATCACAGCCCCTGAACGAATTTTGTAAGAATTTCTCTCTCTTTCACTGTCTTTGTTTCACGGGTTTTTAAAAGTAATTGATTTTTATAATGGGGTTTAGCTGCCTTTCACTGCTGTGTTTATGCCGCTTTACACCCACTTGACTCACTTACAGAGGGATATCAATACATTGGTGTTACGATTCTTACTAGTCAGATATATTCTTGGGCGGTGAACAGGGGGTGTTGAGTCCAGTTCACTGAGCAAGGAGTAGGTCTTGTCTATTACATATTGGGTTTATGGAACGGTATCTGAGCTAATTTGAAACCCTTGTTTTATGCATCACCCACCTCACCTTTCCCGTTAAGCAGCCATAGTGTGTCTTCTAAACGTGTGACGCTGTTCTGTTTTGTAATTCCGTTCAAGTGTAGCGGTTTTTGCATTCCCTCTCTAAGTGATATCTTATGATAAGTGTCTTTTTCTGTGTGACTTATTTCACTTAGAATCGTCGTACCTAAATCCTCTCATCATGCTGCTACTAGCCTTATGACGTTAATTTCATGGCTGAGTGATATGCCATTGTACATAAGGACCACAACTTCCTTATCCATGTTTCTCTTTCCTGGGATATTTAAGGTGTAACGAAGTGGAGGTTCTTGTCAACAGAGCAGCCCTAAACTTTGGGGTGCCTGTGTCTTGCTGATTTTTAGTTTTCCCAATTTATACGCCCATGAGTGGAAGTGCCCTATGCTCTCTAAGCTGAGTTTTTTAGATGTTTCAGGACACACCGTACACTTCTCCAGAGTGGCTGTTGACAATTTACATCCCGCGCATCAGCGTAGCAAGGCTCCCGTTTCACCATGGCCTGTCCTGCATTTCTGGTTTTGACACTTTATTCAGCACGGCCGTTTTGACAGAAGGGAAGCGAGACTTCTTTGTAGCGCTGATTTGCCTTTCCAGGTTGCTTGGTTGGCCAAAAAGGGCGTCTGCGTTTTTTCCTGAATATATTCAGGAAAAAACGCAGACGCCCTTTTTGGCCAAGGGCATCATGGTCGAGGTTTTGCCGCTTTTCCTGTGCTTTAAAGGCGATTCGAATCTACCTCCTGAAATCTGTTTCCTGCAATTCTGACTTGCTTTCAAATCCTCTTCGTTGCCTTTCCTCAATATATTTGTGGACGAGAGTTATCATTTATAACTCTGCAGGTTTGTGAATTGCAGTGCCCCTGAGCTCCATTTTTCAACTCGTTTTCTTGGGAGCTGGCCACAAAAGCGTAGGATTGCTTCAGGCCCTATTCTGGTTCCGGGCGGCAGGCTGAGCCTGTGGTTAATTCTTCTTCCTGATGGGAAAATAGAGTGACCTGTGCCTGTCCCAACACCTAGACCTAGTCTCTCATTGGTTCCCCCTCTTCCCGTTCATCCTCAGGACAAATTGCAACCTGTACGGAACAGGAGGTTAAAGGTGCTGATTCTCCACGGAGGGAGATTGCTACTAACGTGGCTGGAATGGCGAACCCGAGCACAAGGAGATGAGAAATGAGGTGCGTTTTAGAAACCTTTCCCGATCACATGGTGTACCATCTTCTGGGTTTCTCATGCATGTTTTCGATGTAGGAAGATGCCCTTGAACCTGGAGATTTGGGACCCATGGGATGGGTACCATGCAGTATTACTTTAAAGGGTCTGCGTTTGCTCACCCAACCTCACCAAACCTCTCAGCCCCAAGAGTGTCCACCCTTATGTCTCAATCAGCTGTGGGTCTAGAGATGGTCAATCCAGGTGGCATCACAGCCCCTGAACGAATTTTGTAAGAATTTCTCTCTCTTTCACTGTCTTTGTTTCACGGGTTTTTAAAAGTAATTGATTTTTATAATGGGGTTTAGCTGCCTTTCACTGCTGTGTTTATGCCGCTTTACACCCACTTGACTCACTTACAGAGGGATATCAATACATTGGTGTTACGATTCTTACTAGTCAGATATATTCTTGGGCGGTGAACAGGGGGTGTTGAGTCCAGTTCACTGAGCAAGGAGTAGGTCTTGTCTATTACATATTGGGTTTATGGAACGGTATCTGAGCTAATTTGAAACCCTTGTTTTATGCATCACCCACCTCACCTTTCCCGTTAAGCAGCCATAGTGTGTCTTCTAAACGTGTGACGCTGTTCTGTTTTGTAATTCCGTTCAAGTGTAGCGGTTTTTGCATTCCCTCTCTAAGTGATATCTTATGATAAGTGTCTTTTTCTGTGTGACTTATTTCACTTAGAATCGTCGTACCTAAATCCTCTCATCATGCTGCTACTAGCCTTATGACGTTAATTTCATGGCTGAGTGATATGCCATTGTACATAAGGACCACAACTTCCTTATCCATGTTTCTCTTTCCTGGGATATTTAAGGTGTAACGAAGTGGAGGTTCTTGTCAACAGAGCAGCCCTAAACTTTGGGGTGCCTGTGTCTTGCTGATTTTTAGTTTTCCCAATTTATACGCCCATGAGTGGAAGTGCCCTATGCTCTCTAAGCTGAGTTTTTTAGATGTTTCAGGACACACCGTACACTTCTCCAGAGTGGCTGTTGACAATTTACATCCCGCGCATCAGCGTAGCAAGGCTCCCGTTTCACCATGGCCTGTCCTGCATTTCTGGTTTTGACACTTTATTCAGCACGGCCGTTTTGACAGAAGGGAAGCGAGACTTCTTTGTAGCGCTGATTTGCCTTTCCAGGTTGCTTGGTTGGCCAAAAAGGGCGTCTGCGTTTTTTCCTGAATATATTCAGGAAAAAACGCAGACGCACTTTTTGGCCAAGGGCATCATGGTCGAGGTTTTGCCGCTTTTCCTGTGCTTTAAAGGCGATTCGAATCTACCTCCTGAAATCTGTTTCCTGCAATTCTGACTTGCTTTCAAATCCTCTTCGTTGCCTTTCCTCAATATATTTGTGGACGAGAGTTATCATTTATAACTCTGCAGGTTTGTGAATTGCAGTGCCCCTGAGCTCCATTTTTCAACTCGTTTTCTTGGGAGCTGGCCACAAAAGCGTAGGATTGCTTCAGGCCCTATTCTGGTTCCGGGCGGCAGGCTGAGCCTGTGGTTAATTCTTCTTCCTGATGGGAAAATAGAGTGACCTGTGCCTGTCCCAACACCTAGACCTAGTCTCTCATTGGTTCCCCCTCTTCCCGTTCATCCTCAGGACAAATTGCAACCTGTACGGAACAGGAGGTTAAAGGTGCTGATTCTCCACGGAGGGAGATTGCTACTAACGCGGCTGGAATGGCGAACCCGAGCACAAGGAGATGAGAAATGAGGTGCGTTTTAGAAACCTTTCCCGATCACACGGTGTACCATCTTCTGGGTTTCTCATGCATGTTTTCGATGTAGGAAGATGCCCTTGAACCTGGAGATTTGGGACCCATGGGATGGGTACCACGCAGTGTTACTTTAAAGGGTCTGCGTTTGCTCACCCAACCTCACCAAACCTCTCAGCCCCAAGAGTGTCCACCCTTATGTCTCAATCAGCTGTGGGTCTAGAGATGGTCAATCCAGGTGGCATCACAGCCCCTGAACGAATTTTGTAAGAATTTCTCTCTCTTTCACTGTCTTTGTTTCACGGGATTTTAAAAGTAATTGATTTTTATAATGGGGTTTAGCTGCTTTTCACTGCTCTGTTTATGCTGCTTTACACCCACTTGACTCATTTACAGAGAGATATCAATACATAGCTTTGAAGATTCTTCCTAGTCAGGTATATTCTTGGGCGGTGAATAGGGGGTGTCGAGTCCAGTTCACTGAGCAAGGAGTAGGTCTTGTCTATTACATATTGGGTTTATGGAACGGTATCTGAGCTAATTTGAAACCCTTGTTTTCTCCCTCACCCGACCTCACCTTTCCCGTTAAGCAGCCATAGTGTGTTTTGTAAACGTGTGACGCTGTTCTGTTTTGTAATTCAGTTCAAGTGTAGCGGTTTTTACATTCCCTCTCTAAGTGATATCTTATGATAAGTGTCTTTTTCTGTGTGACTTATTTCACTTAGAATCGTCGTACCTAAATCCTCTCATCATGCTGCTACTAGCCTTATGACGTTAATTTCATGGCTGAGTGATATGCCATTGTACATAAGGACCACAACTTCCTTATCCATTTTTCTCTTTCCTGGGATATTTAAGGTGTAACGAAGTGGAGGTTCTTGTCAACAGAGCAGCCCTAAACTTTGGGGTGCCTGTGTCTTGCTGATTTTTAGTTTTCCCAATTTATACGCCCATGAGTGGAAGTGCCTTATGCTCTCTATGCTGAGTTCTTTAGATGTTTCAGGAAACACCGTACACTTCTCCAGAGTGGCTGTTGGCAATTTACATCCCGCCCATCAGCGTGGTAAGGCTCCCGTTTCTCCATGGCCTGTCCTGCATTTCTGGTTTTGACACTTTATTCAGCATGGCCCTTTTGACCGATGGGAAGCGAGACTTCTTTGTAGCGCTGATTTGCCTTTCCAGGTTGCTTGGTTGGCCAAAAAGGGCGTATGCGTTTTTTCCTGAATATATTCAGGAAAAAACGCATACGCCCTTTTTGGCCAAGGGCATCATGGTCGAGGTTTTGCCGCTTTTCCTGTGCTTTAAAGGCGATTCGACTCTACCTCCTGAAATCTGTTTCCTGCAATTCTGCCTTGCTTTCAAATCCTCCTCGTTGCCTTCCCTCAATATATTTGTGGACGAGAGTTATCATTTATAACTCTGCAGGTTTGTGAATTGCAGTGCCCCTGAGCTCGATTTTTCAACTCGTTTTTTTGGGAGCTGGCCGCAAAAGCACAGGATTGCTTCAGGCCCTGTTCTGCTTCCGGGCGGCAGGCTGAGCCTGTGGTTAATTCTTCTTCCTGATGGGAAAATAGAGTGACCTGTGCCTGTCCCAACACCTAGAGCTAGTCTCTCACTGGTTCCCCCTCTTCCCGTTCATCCTCAGGACAATTTGCAACCTGTACGGAACAGGAGGTTGAAGGTGCTGATTCTCGAAGGAGGGAGATTGCTAGTAAAGTGGCTGTAATGGCCAACCCGAGCACAAGGAGATGAGAAATGAGGTGCGTTTTCGAAACCTTTCCCGATCACACGGTGTACCATCTTCTGGGTTTCTCATGCATGTTTTTGTTATAGGAAGATGCCCTTGAACTTGGAGATTTGGGACCCATGGGATGGGTACCACGCAGTATTACTTTAAAGGGCCTGCGTTTCCTCAACCAACCTGACCAAACCTCTCAGCCACAAGAGTGTCCACCCTTATGTCTCAATCAGCTGTGGGTCTAGAGATGGTCAATCCAGGTGGCATCACAGCCCCTGAACGAATATTGTAAGAATTTCTCTCTCTTTCACTGTCTTTGTTTCACGGGTTTTTAAAAGTAATTGATTTTTATAATGGGGTTTAGCTGCTTTTCACTGCTGTTTTTATGCTGCTTTACACCCACTTGACTCACTTACAGAGAGATATCAATACATAGCTTTGAAGATTCTTCCTAGTCAGATATATTCTTGGGCGGTGAATAGGGGGTTTTTGCGTCCAGTTCACTGAGCAAGGAGTAGGTCTTGTCTATTACATATTGGGTTTATTGAACGGTATCTGAGCTAATTTGAAACCCTTGTTTTCTGCCTCACCCGACCTCTCCTTTCCCGTTAAGCAGCCATAGTGTGTTTTGTAAACGTGTGTCTCTGTTCTGTTTTGTAATTCAGTTCAAGTGTAGCGGTTTTTACATTCCCTCTATAAGTGATATCTTATGATAAGTGTCGTTTTCTGGTTGACTTATTTCACTTAGAATCGTCGTACCTAAATCCACTCATCATGCTGCTACTAGCCTTATGACGTTGATTTCCTGGCTGAGTGATATTCCATTGTACATAAGGACCACAACTTCTTTATTATTTTTTTCTTTCCTGGGATATTTAAGGTGTAACGAAGTGGAGGTTCTTGTCAACAGAGCAGCCCTAAACTTTGGGGTGCCTGTGTCTTGCTGATTTTTACTTTTCCCAATTTATACACCCATGAGTGGAAGTGCCCTATGCTCTCTAAGCTGAGTTTTTTAGAGGTTTCAGGACACACCGTACACTTCTCCAGAGTGGCTGTTGGCAATTTACATCACGCCCATCAGCGTAGCAAGGCTCCCGTTTCTCCATGGCCTGTCCTGCATTTCTGGTTTTGACACTTTATTCAGCATGGCCCTTTTGACCGATGGGAAGCGAGACTTCTTTGTAGCGCTGATTTGCCTTTCCAGGTTGCTTGGTTGGCCAAAAAGGGCGTATGCGTTTTTTCCTGAATATATTCAGGAAAAAACGCATACGCCCTTTTTGGCCAAGGGCATCATGGTCGAGGTTTTGCCGCCTTTCCTGTGCTTTAAAGGCGATTCGAATCTACCTCCTGAAATCTGTTTCCTGCAATTCTGCCTTGCTTTCAAATCCTCTTCGTTGCCTTCCCTCAATATATTTGTGGACGAGAGTTATCATTTCTAACTCTGCAGGTTTGTGAATTGCAGTGCCCCTGAGCTCCATTTTTCAACTCGCTTTCTTCGGAGCTGGCCGCAAAAGCGCAGGATTGCTTCAGGCCCTATTCTGGTTCCGGGCGGCAGGCTGAGCCTGTGGTTAATTCTTCTTCCTGATGGGAAAATAGAGTGACCTGTGCCTGTCCCAACACCTAGAGCTAGTCTCTCATTGGTTCCCCCTCTTCCCGTTCATCCTCAGGACAAATTGCAACCTGTACGGAACAGGAGGTTAAAGGTGCTGATTCTCCACGGAGGGAGATTGCTACTAACGCGGCTGGAATGGCGAACCCGAGCACAAGGAGATGAGAAATGAGGTGCGTTTTAGAAACCTTTCCCGATCACACGGTGTACCATCTTCTGGGTTTCTCATGCATGTTTTCGATGTAGGAAGATGCCCTTGAACCTGGAGATTTGGGACCCATGGGATGGGTACCACGCAGTATTACTTTAAAGGGTCTGCGTTTGCTCACCCAACCTCACCAAACCTCTCAGCCCCAAGAGTGTCCACCCTTATGTCTCAATCAGCTGTGGGTCTAGAGATGGTCAATCCAGGTGGCATCACAGCCCCTGAACGAATTTTGTAAGAATTTCTCTCTCTTTCACTGTCTTTGTTTCACGGGATTTTAAAAGTAATTGATTTTTATAATGGGGTTTAGCTGCTTTTCACTGCTCTGTTTATGCTGCTTTACACCCACTTGACTCATTTACAGAGAGATATCAATACATAGCTTTGAAGATTCTTCCTAGTCAGGTATATTCTTGGGCGGTGAATAGGGGGTGTCGAGTCCAGTTCACTGAGCAAGGAGTAGGTCTTGTCTATTACATATTGGGTTTATGGAACGGTATCTGAGCTAATTTGAAACCCTTGTTTTCTCCCTCACCCGACCTCACCTTTCCCGTTAAGCAGCCATAGTGTGTTTTGTAAACGTGTGACGCTGTTCTGTTTTGTAATTCAGTTCAAGTGTAGCGGTTTTTACATTCCCTCTATAAGTGATATCTTATGATAAGTGTCTTTTTCTGTGTGACTTATTTCACTTAGAATCGTCGTACCTAAATCCTCTCATCATGCTGCTACTAGCCTTATGACGTTAATTTCATGGCTGAGTGATATGCCATTGTACATAAGGACCACAACTTCCTTATCCATTTTTCTCTTTCCTGGGATATTTAAGGTGTAACGAAGTGGAGGTTCTTGTCAACAGAGCAGCCCTAAACTTTGGGGTGCCTGTGTCTTGCTGATTTTTACTTTTCCCAATTTATACGCCCATGAGTGGAAGTGCCCTATGCTCTCTAAGCTGAGTTTTTTAGAGGTTTCAGGACACACCGTACACTTCTCCAGAGTGGCTGTTGGCAATTTACATCACGCCCATCAGCGTAGCAAGGCTCCCGTTTCTCCATGGCCTGTCCTGCATTTCTGGTTTTGACACTTTATTCAGCATGGCCCTTTTGACCGATGGGAAGCGAGACTTCTTTGTAGCGCTGATTTGCCTTTCCAGGTTGCTTGGTTGGCCAAAAAGGGCGTATGCGTTTTTTCCTGAATATATTCAGGAAAAAACGCATACGCCCTTTTTGGCCAAGGGCATCATGGTCGAGGTTTTGCCGCCTTTCCTGTGCTTTAAAGGCGATTCGAATCTACCTCCTGAAATCTGTTTCCTGCAATTCTGCCTTGCTTTCAAATCCTCTTCGTTGCCTTCCCTCAATATATTTGTGGACGAGAGTTATCATTTCTAACTCTGCAGGTTTGTGAATTGCAGTGCCCCTGAGCTCCATTTTTCAACTCGCTTTCTTCGGAGCTGGCCGCAAAAGCGCAGGATTGCTTCAGGCCCTATTCTGGTTCCGGGCGGCAGGCTGAGCCTGTGGTTAATTCTTCTTCCTGATGGGAAAATAGAGTGACCTGTGCCTGTCCCAACACCTAGAGCTAGTCTCTCATTGGTTCCCCCTCTTCCCGTTCATCCTCAGGACAAATTGCAACCTGTACGGAACAGGAGGTTAAAGGTGCTGATTCTCCACGGAGGGAGATTGCTACTAACGCGGCTGGAATGGCGAACCCGAGCACAAGGAGATGAGAAATGAGGTGCGTTTTAGAAACCTTTCCCGATCACACGGTGTACCATCTTCTGGGTTTCTCATGCATGTTTTCGATGTAGGAAGATGCCCTTGAACCTGGAGATTTGGGACCCATGGGATGGGTACCACGCAGTGTTACTTTAAAGGGTCTGCGTTTGCTCACCCAACCTCACCAAACCTCTCAGCCCCAAGAGTGTCCACCCTTATGTCTCAATCAGCTGTGGGTCTAGAGATGGTCAATCCAGGTGGCATCACAGCCCCTGAACGAATTTTGTAAGAATTTCTCTCTCTTTCACTGTCTTTGTTTCACGGGATTTTAAAAGTAATTGATTTTTATAATGGGGTTTAGCTGCTTTTCACTGCTCTGTTTATGCTGCTTTACACCCACTTGACTCATTTACAGAGAGATATCAATACATAGCTTTGAAGATTCTTCCTAGTCGGGTATATTCTTGGGCGGTGAATAGGGGGTGTCGAGTCCAGTTCACTGAGCAAGGAGTAGGTCTTGTCTATTACATATTGGATTTATGGAACGGTATCTGAGCTAATTTGAAACCCTTGTTTTCTCCCTCACCCGACCTCACCTTTCCCGTTAAGCAGCCATAGTGTGTTTTGTAAACGTGTGACGCTGTTCTGTTTTGTAATTCAGTTCAAGTGTAGCGGTTTTTACATTCCCTCTCTAAGTGATATCTTATGATAAGTGTCTTTTTCTGTGTGACTTATTTCACTTAGAATCGTCGTACCTAAATCCTCTCATCATGCTGCTACTAGCCTTATGACGTTAATTTCATGGCTGAGTGATATGCCATTGTACATAAGGACCACAACTTCCTTATCCATTTTTCTCTTTCCTGGGATATTTAAGGTGTAACGAAGTGGAGGTTCTTGTCAACAGAGCAGCCCTAAACTTTGGGGTGCCTGTGTCTTGCTGATTTTTACTTTTCCCAATTTATACGCCCATGAGTGGAAGTGCCCTATGCTCTCTAAGCTGAGTTTTTTAGAGGTTTCAGGACACACCGTACACTTCTCCAGAGTGGCTGTTGGCAATTTACATCACGCCCATCAGCGTAGCAAGGCTCCCGTTTCTCCATGGCCTGTCCTGCATTTCTGGTTTTGACACTTTATTCAGCATGGCCCTTTTGACCGATGGGAAGCGAGACTTCTTTGTAGCGCTGATTTGCCTTTCCAGGTTGCTTGGTTGGCCAAAAAGGGCGTATGCGTTTTTTCCTGAATATATTCAGGAAAAAACGCATACGCCCTTTTTGGCCAAGGGCATCATGGTCGAGGTTTTGCCGCCTTTCCTGTGCTTTAAAGGCGATTCGAATCTACCTCCTGAAATCTGTTTCCTGCAATTCTGCCTTGCTTTCAAATCCTCTTCGTTGCCTTCCCTCAATATATTTGTGGACGAGAGTTATCATTTCTAACTCTGCAGGTTTGTGAATTGCAGTGCCCCTGAGCTCCATTTTTCAACTCGCTTTCTTCGGAGCTGGCCGCAAAAGCGCAGGATTGCTTCAGGCCCTATTCTGGTTCCGGGCGGCAGGCTGAGCCTGTGGTTAATTCTTCTTCCTGATGGGAAAATAGAGTGACCTGTGCCTGTCCCAACACCTAGAGCTAGTCTCTCATTGGTTCCCCCTCTTCCCGTTCATCCTCAGGACAAATTGCAACCTGTACGGAACAGGAGGTTAAAGGTGCTGATTCTCCACGGAGGGAGATTGCTACTAACGCGGCTGGAATGGCGAACCCGAGCACAAGGAGATGAGAAATGAGGTGCGTTTTAGAAACCTTTCCCGATCACACGGTGTACCATCTTCTGGGTTTCTCATGCATGTTTTCGATGTAGGAAGATGCCCTTGAACCTGGAGATTTGGGACCCATGGGATGGGTACCACGCAGTGTTACTTTAAAGGGTCTGCGTTTGCTCACCCAACCTCACCAAACCTCTCAGCCCCAAGAGTGTCCACCCTTATGTCTCAATCAGCTGTGGGTCTAGAGATGGTCAATCCAGGTGGCATCACAGCCCCTGAACGAATTTTGTAAGAATTTCTCTCTCTTTCACTGTCTTTGTTTCACGGGATTTTAAAAGTAATTGATTTTTATAATGGGGTTTAGCTGCTTTTCACTGCTCTGTTTATGCTGCTTTACACCCACTTGACTCATTTACAGAGAGATATCAATACATAGCTTTGAAGATTCTTCCTAGTCAGGTATATTCTTGGGCGGTGAATAGGGGGTGTCGAGTCCAGTTCACTGAGCAAGGAGTAGGTCTTGTCTATTACATATTGGGTTTATGGAACGGTATCTGAGCTAATTTGAAACCCTTGTTTTCTCCCTCACCCGACCTCACCTTTCCCGTTAAGCAGCCATAGTGTGTTTTGTAAACGTGTGACGCTGTTCTGTTTTGTAATTCAGTTCAAGTGTAGCGGTTTTTACATTCCCTCTCTAAGTGATATCTTATGATAAGTGTCTTTTTCTGTGTGACTTATTTCACTTAGAATCGTCGTACCTAAATCCTCTCATCATGCTGCTACTAGCCTTATGACGTTAATTTCATGGCTGAGTGATATGCCATTGTACATAAGGACCACAACTTCCTTATCCATTTTTCTCTTTCCTGGGATATTTAAGGTGTAACGAAGTGGAGGTTCTTGTCAACAGAGCAGCCCTAAACTTTGGGGTGCCTGTGTCTTGCTGATTTTTACTTTTCCCAATTTATACGCCCATGAGTGGAAGTGCCCTATGCTCTCTAAGCTGAGTTTTTTAGAGGTTTCAGGACACACCGTACACTTCTCCAGAGTGGCTGTTGGCAATTTACATCACGCCCATCAGCGTAGCAAGGCTCCCGTTTCTCCATGGCCTGTCCTGCATTTCTGGTTTTGACACTTTATTCAGCATGGCCCTTTTGACCGATGGGAAGCGAGACTTCTTTGTAGCGCTGATTTGCCTTTCCAGGTTGCTTGGTTGGCCAAAAAGGGCGTATGCGTTTTTTCCTGAATATATTCAGGAAAAAACGCATACGCCCTTTTTGGCCAAGGGCATCATGGTCGAGGTTTTGCCGCCTTTCCTGTGCTTTAAAGGCGATTCGAATCTACCTCCTGAAATCTGTTTCCTGCAATTCTGCCTTGCTTTCAAATCCTCTTCGTTGCCTTCCCTCAATATATTTGTGGACGAGAGTTATCATTTCTAACTCTGCAGGTTTGTGAATTGCAGTGCCCCTGAGCTCCATTTTTCAACTCGCTTTCTTCGGAGCTGGCCGCAAAAGCGCAGGATTGCTTCAGGCCCTATTCTGGTTCCGGGCGGCAGGCTGAGCCTGTGGTTAATTCTTCTTCCTGATGGGAAAATAGAGTGACCTGTGCCTGTCCCAACACCTAGAGCTAGTCTCTCATTGGTTCCCCCTCTTCCCGTTCATCCTCAGGACAAATTGCAACCTGTACGGAACAGGAGGTTAAAGGTGCTGATTCTCCACGGAGGGAGATTGCTACTAACGCGGCTGGAATGGCGAACCCGAGCACAAGGAGATGAGAAATGAGGTGCGTTTTAGAAACCTTTCCCGATCACACGGTGTACCATCTTCTGGGTTTCTCATGCATGTTTTCGATGTAGGAAGATGCCCTTGAACCTGGAGATTTGGGACCCATGGGATGGGTACCACGCAGTGTTACTTTAAAGGGTCTGCGTTTGCTCACCCAACCTCACCAAACCTCTCAGCCCCAAGAGTGTCCACCCTTATGTCTCAATCAGCTGTGGGTCTAGAGATGGTCAATCCAGGTGGCATCACAGCCCCTGAACGAATTTTGTAAGAATTTCTCTCTCTTTCACTGTCTTTGTTTCACGGGATTTTAAAAGTAATTGATTTTTATAATGGGGTTTAGCTGCTTTTCACTGCTCTGTTTATGCTGCTTTACACCCACTTGACTCATTTACAGAGAGATATCAATACATAGCTTTGAAGATTCTTCCTAGTCAGGTATATTCTTGGGCGGTGAATAGGGGGTGTCGAGTCCAGTTCACTGAGCAAGGAGTAGGTCTTGTCTATTACATATTGGATTTATGGAACGGTATCTGAGCTAATTTGAAACCCTTGTTTTCTCCCTCACCCGACCTCACCTTTCCCGTTAAGCAGCCATAGTGTGTTTTGTAAACGTGTGACGCTGTTCTGTTTTGTAATTCAGTTCAAGTGTAGCGGTTTTTACATTCCCTCTCTAAGTGATATCTTATGATAAGTGTCTTTTTCTGTGTGACTTATTTCACTTAGAATCGTCGTACCTAAATCCTCTCATCATGCTGCTACTAGCCTTATGACGTTAATTTCATGGCTGAGTGATATGCCATTGTACATAAGGACCACAACTTCCTTATCCATTTTTCTCTTTCCTGGGATATTTAAGGTGTAACGAAGTGGAGGTTCTTGTCAACAGAGCAGCCCTAAACTTTGGGGTGCCTGTGTCTTGCTGATTTTTAGTTTTCCCAATTTATACGCCCATGAGTGGAAGTGCCTTATGCTCTCTATGCTGAGTTCTTTAGATGTTTCAGGACACACCGTACACTTCTCCAGAGTGGCTGTTGGCAATTTACATCCCGCCCATCAGCGTAGTAAGGCTCCCGTTTCTCCATGGCCTGTCCTGCATTTCTGGTTTTGACACTTTATTCAGCATGGCCCTTTTGACCGATGGGAAGCGAGACTTCTTTGTAGCGCTGATTTGCCTTTCCAGGTTGCTTGGTTGGCCAAAAAGGGCGTATGCGTTTTTTCCTGAATATATTCAGGAAAAAACGCATACGCCCTTTTTGGCCAAGGGCATCATGGTCGAGGTTTTGCCGCTTTTCCTGTGCTTTAAAGGCGATTCGACTCTACCTCCTGAAATCTGTTTCCTGCAATTCTGCCTTGCTTTCAAATCCTCCTCGTTGCCTTCCCTCAATATATTTGTGGACGAGAGTTATCATTTATAACTCTGCAGGTTTGTGAATTGCAGTGCCCCTGAGCTCGATTTTTCAACTCGTTTTTTTGGGAGCTGGCCGCAAAAGCACAGGATTGCTTCAGGCCCTGTTCTGCTTCCGGGCGGCAGGCTGAGCCTGTGGTTAATTCTTCTTCCTGATGGGAAAATAGAGTGACCTGTGCCTGTCCCAACACCTAGAGCTAGTCTCTCATTGGTTCCCCCTCTTCCCGTTCATCCTCAGGACAAATTGCAACCTGTACGGAACAGGAGGTTAAAGGTGCTGATTCTCCACGGAGGGAGATTGCTACTAACGCGGCTGGAATGGCGAACCCGAGCACAAGGAGATGAGAAATGAGGTGCGTTTTAGAAACCTTTCCCGATCACACGGTGTACCATCTTCTGGGTTTCTCATGCATGTTTTCGATGTAGGAAGATGCCCTTGAACCTGGAGATTTGGGACCCATGGGATGGGTACCACGCAGTATTACTTTAAAGGGTCTGCGTTTGCTCACCCAACCTCACCAAACCTCTCAGCCCCAAGAGTGTCCACCCTTATGTCTCAATCAGCTGTGGGTCTAGAGATGGTCAATCCAGGTGGCATCACAGCCCCTGAACGAATTTTGTAAGAATTTCTCTCTCTTTCACTGTCTTTGTTTCACGGGATTTTAAAAGTAATTGATTTTTATAATGGGGTTTAGCTGCTTTTCACTGCTCTGTTTATGCTGCTTTACACCCACTTGACTCATTTACAGAGAGATATCAATACATAGCTTTGAAGATTCTTCCTAGTCAGGTATATTCTTGGGCGGTGAATAGGGGGTGTCGAGTCCAGTTCACTGAGCAAGGAGTAGGTCTTGTCTATTACATATTGGGTTTATGGAACGGTATCTGAGCTAATTTGAAACCCTTGTTTTCTCCCTCACCCGACCTCACCTTTCCCGTTAAGCAGCCATAGTGTGTTTTGTAAACGTGTGACGCTGTTCTGTTTTGTAATTCAGTTCAAGTGTAGCGGTTTTTACATTCCCTCTCTAAGTGATATCTTATGATAAGTGTCTTTTTCTGTGTGACTTATTTCACTTAGAATCGTCGTACCTAAATCCTCTCATCATGCTGCTACTAGCCTTATGACGTTAATTTCATGGCTGAGTGATATGCCATTGTACATAAGGACCACAACTTCCTTATCCATTTTTCTCTTTCCTGGGATATTTAAGGTGTAACGAAGTGGAGGTTCTTGTCAACAGAGCAGCCCTAAACTTTGGGGTGCCTGTGTCTTGCTGATTTTTACTTTTCCCAATTTATACGCCCATGAGTGGAAGTGCCCTATGCTCTCTAAGCTGAGTTTTTTAGAGGTTTCAGGACACACCGTACACTTCTCCAGAGTGGCTGTTGGCAATTTACATCACGCCCATCAGCGTAGCAAGGCTCCCGTTTCTCCATGGCCTGTCCTGCATTTCTGGTTTTGACACTTTATTCAGCATGGCCCTTTTGACCGATGGGAAGCGAGACTTCTTTGTAGCGCTGATTTGCCTTTCCAGGTTGCTTGGTTGGCCAAAAAGGGCGTATGCGTTTTTTCCTGAATATATTCAGGAAAAAACGCATACGCCCTTTTTGGCCAAGGGCATCATGGTCGAGGTTTTGCCGCCTTTCCTGTGCTTTAAAGGCGATTCGAATCTACCTCCTGAAATCTGTTTCCTGCAATTCTGCCTTGCTTTCAAATCCTCTTCGTTGCCTTCCCTCAATATATTTGTGGACGAGAGTTATCATTTCTAACTCTGCAGGTTTGTGAATTGCAGTGCCCCTGAGCTCCATTTTTCAACTCGCTTTCTTCGGAGCTGGCCGCAAAAGCGCAGGATTGCTTCAGGCCCTATTCTGGTTCCGGGCGGCAGGCTGAGCCTGTGGTTAATTCTTCTTCCTGATGGGAAAATAGAGTGACCTGTGCCTGTCCCAACACCTAGAGCTAGTCTCTCATTGGTTCCCCCTCTTCCCGTTCATCCTCAGGACAAATTGCAACCTGTACGGAACAGGAGGTTAAAGGTGCTGATTCTCCACGGAGGGAGATTGCTACTAACGCGGCTGGAATGGCGAACCCGAGCACAAGGAGATGAGAAATGAGGTGCGTTTTAGAAACCTTTCCCGATCACACGGTGTACCATCTTCTGGGTTTCTCATGCATGTTTTCGATGTAGGAAGATGCCCTTGAACCTGGAGATTTGGGACCCATGGGATGGGTACCACGCAGTGTTACTTTAAAGGGTCTGCGTTTGCTCACCCAACCTCACCAAACCTCTCAGCCCCAAGAGTGTCCACCCTTATGTCTCAATCAGCTGTGGGTCTAGAGATGGTCAATCCAGGTGGCATCACAGCCCCTGAACGAATTTTGTAAGAATTTCTCTCTCTTTCACTGTCTTTGTTTCACGGGATTTTAAAAGTAATTGATTTTTATAATGGGGTTTAGCTGCTTTTCACTGCTCTGTTTATGCTGCTTTACACCCACTTGACTCATTTACAGAGAGATATCAATACATAGCTTTGAAGATTCTTCCTAGTCAGGTATATTCTTGGGCGGTGAATAGGGGGTGTCGAGTCCAGTTCACTGAGCAAGGAGTAGGTCTTGTCTATTACATATTGGATTTATGGAACGGTATCTGAGCTAATTTGAAACCCTTGTTTTCTCCCTCACCCGACCTCACCTTTCCCGTTAAGCAGCCATAGTGTGTTTTGTAAACGTGTGACGCTGTTCTGTTTTGTAATTCAGTTCAAGTGTAGCGGTTTTTACATTCCCTCTCTAAGTGATATCTTATGATAAGTGTCTTTTTCTGTGTGACTTATTTCACTTAGAATCATCGTACCTAAATCCTCTCATCATGCTGCTACTAGCCTTATGACGTTAATTTCATGGCTGAGTGATATGCCATTGTACATAAGGACCACAACTTCCTTATCCATTTTTCTCTTTCCTGGGATATTTAAGGTGTAACGAAGTGGAGGTTCTTGTCAACAGAGCAGCCCTAAACTTTGGGGTGCCTGTGTCTTGCTGATTTTTAGTTTTCCCAATTTATACGCCCATGAGTGGAAGTGCCTTATGCTCTCTATGCTGAGTTCTTTAGATGTTTCAGGAAACACCGTTCACTTCTCCAGAGTGGCTGTTGGCAATTTACATCACGCCCATCAGCGTAGCAAGGCTCCCGTTTCTCCATGGCCTGTCCTGCATTTCTGGTTTTGACACTTTATTCAGCATGGCCCTTTTGACCGATGGGAAGCGAGACTTCTTTGTAGCGCTGATTTGCCTTTCCAGGTTGCTTGGTTGGCCAAAAAGGGCGTATGCGTTTTTTCCTGAATATATTCAGGAAAAAACGCATACGCCCTTTTTGGCCAAGGGCATCATGGTCGAGGTTTTGCCGCCTTTCCTGTGCTTTAAAGGCGATTCGAATCTACCTCCTGAAATCTGTTTCCTGCAATTCTGCCTTGCTTTCAAATCCTCTTCGTTGCCTTCCCTCAATATATTTGTGGACGAGAGTTATCATTTATAACTCTGCAGGTTTGTGAATTGCAGTGCCCCTGAGCTCGATTTTTCAACTCGTTTTTTTGGGAGCTGGCCGCAAAAGCACAGGATTGCTTCAGGCCCTGTTCTGCTTCCGGGCGGCAGGCTGAGCCTGTGGTTAATTCTTCTTCCTGATGGGAAAATAGAGTGACCTGTGCCTGTCCCAACACCTAGAGCTAGTCTCTCACTGGTTCCCCCTCTTCCCGTTCATCCTCAGGACAATTTGCAACCTGTACGGAACAGGAGGTTGAAGGTGCTGATTCTCGAAGGAGGGAGATTGCTAGTAAAGCGGCTGTAATGGCCAACCCGAGCACAAGGAGATGAGAAATGAGGTGCGTTTTTGAAACCTTTCCCGATCACACGGTGTACCATCTTCTGGGTTTCTCATGCATGTTTTTGTTATAGGAAGATGCCCTTGAACTTGGAGATTTGGGACCCATGGGATGGGTACCACGCAGTATTACTTTAAAGGGCCTGCGTTTCCTCAACCAACCTGACCAAACCTCTCAGCCACAAGAGTGTCCACCCTTATGTCTCAATCAGCTGTGGGTCTAGAGATGGTCAATCCAGGTGGCATCACAGCCCCTGAACGAATATTGTAAGAATTTCTCTCTCTTTCACTGTCTTTGTTTCACGGGTTTTTAAAAGTAATTGATTTTTATAATGGGGTTTAGCTGCTTTTCACTGCTGTTTTTATGCTGCTTTACACCCACTTGACTCACTTACAGAGAGATATCAATACATAGCTTTGAAGATTCTTCCTAGTCAGATATATTCTTGGGCGGTGAATAGGGGGTTTTTGCGTCCAGTTCACTGAGCAAGGAGTAGGTCTTGTCTATTACATATTGGGCTTATTGAACGGTATCTGAGCTAATTTGAAACCCTTGTTTTCTGCCTCACCCGACCTCACCTTTCCCGTTAAGCAGCCATAGTGTGTTTTGTAAACGTGTGTCTCTGTTCTGTTTTGTAATTCAGTTCAAGTGTAGCGGTTTTTACATTCCCTCTATAAGTGATATCTTATGATAAGTGTCGTTTTCTGGTTGACTTATTTCACTTAGAATCGTCGTACCTAAATCCACTCATCATGCTGCTACTAGCCTTATGACGTTGATTTCCTGGCTGAGTGATATTCCATTGTACATAAGGACCACAACTTCTTTATCCATTTTTTTCTTTCCTGGGATATTTAAGGTGTAACGAAGTGGAGGTTCTTGTCAACAGAGCAGCCCTAAACTTTGGGGTGCCTGTGTCTTGCTGATTTTTACTTGTCCCAATTTATACACCCATGAGTGGAAGTGCCCTATGCTCTCTAAGCTGAGTTTTTTAGAGGTTTCAGGACACACCGTACACTTCTCCAGAGTGGCTGTTGGCAATTTACATCACGCCCATCAGCGTAGCAAGGCTCCCGTTTCTCCATGGCCTGTCCTGCATTTCTGGTTTTGACACTTTATTCAGCATGGCCCTTTTGACCGATGGGAAGCGAGACTTCTTTGTAGCGCTGATTTGCATTTCCAGGTTGCTTGGTTGGCCAAAAAGGGCGTATGCGTTTTTTCCTGAATATATTCAGGAAAAAACGCATACGCCCTTTTTGGCCAAGGGCATCATGGTCGAGGTTTTGCCGCCTTTCCTGTGCTTTAAAGGCGATTCGAATCTACCTCCTGAAATCTGTTTCCTGCAATTCTGCCTTGCTTTCAAATCCTCTTCGTTGCCTTCCCTCAATATATTTGTGGACGAGAGTTATCATTTCTAACTCTGCAGGTTTGTGAATTGCAGTGCCCCTGAGCTCCATTTTTCAACTCGCTTTCTTCGGAGCTGGCCGCAAAAGCGCAGGATTGCTTCAGGCCCTATTGTGGTTCCGGGCGGCAGGCTGAGCCTGTGGTTAATTCTTCTTCCTGATGGGAAAATAGAGTGACCTGTGCCTGTCCCAACACCTAGAGCTAGTCTCTCATTGGTTCCCCCTCTTCCCGTTCATCCTCAGGACAAATTGCAACCTGTACGGAACAGGAGGTTAAAGGTGCTGATTCTCCACGGAGGGAGATTGCTACTAACGTGGCTGGAATGGCGAACCCGAGCACAAGGAGATGAGAAATGAGGTGCGTTTTAGAAACCTTTCCCGATCACACGGTGTACCATCTTCTGGGTTTCTCATGCATGTTTTCGATGTAGGAAGATGCCCTTGAACCTGGAGATTTGGGACCCATGGGATGGGTACCATGCAGTATTACTTTAAAGGGTGTGCGTTTGCTCACCCAACCTCACCAAACCTCTCAGCCCCAAGAGTGTCCACCCTTATGTCTCAATCAGCTGTGGGTCTAGAGATGGTCAATCCAGGTGGCATCACAGCCCCTGAACGAATTTTGTAAGAATTTCTCTCTCTTTCACTGTCTTTGTTTCACGGGATTTTAAAAGTAATTGATTTTTATAATGGGGTTTTGCTGCTTTTCACTGCTCTGTTTATGCTGCTTTACACCCACTTGACTCATTTACAGAGAGATATCAATACATAGCTTTGAAGATTCTTCCTAGTCAGGTATATTCTTGGGCGGTGAATAGGGGGTGTCGAGTCCAGTTCACTGAGCAAGGAGTAGGTCTTGTCTATTACATATTGGGTTTATTGAACGGTATCTGAGCTAATTTGAAACCCTTGTTTTCTGCCTCACCCGACCTCACCTTTCCCGTTAAGCAGCCATAGTGTGTTTTGTAAACGTGTGTCTCTGTTCTGTTTTGTAATTCAGTTCAAGTGTAGCGGTTTTTACATTCCCTCTATAAGTGATATCTTATGATGTCGTTTTCTGGTTGACTTATTTCACTTAGAATCGTCGTACCTAAATCCACTCATCATGCTGCTACTAGCCTTATGACGTTGATTTCCTGGCTGAGTGATATTCCATTGTACATAAGGACCACAACTTCTTTATCCATTTTTTTCTTTCCTGGGATATTTAAGGTGTAACGAAGTGGAGGTTCTTGTCAACAGAGCAGCCCTAAACTTTGGGGTGCCTGTGTCTTGCTGATTTTTACTTTTCCCAATTTATATGCCCATGAGTGGAAGTGCCCTATGCTCTCTAAGCTGAGTTTTTTAGAGGTTTCAGGACACACCGTACACTTCTCCAGAGTGGCTGTTGGCAATTTACATCACGCCCATCAGCGTAGCAAGGCTCCCGTTTCTCCATGGCCTGTCCTGCATTTCTGGTTTTGACACTTTATTCAGCATGGCCCTTTTGACCGATGGGAAGCGAGACTTCTTTGTAGCGCTGATTTGCCTTTCCAGGTTGCTTGGTTGGCCAAAAAGGGCGTATGCGTTTTTTCCTGAATATATTCAGGAAAAAACGCATACGCCCTTTTTGGCCAAGGGCATCATGGTCGAGGTTTTGCCGCCTTTCCTGTGCTTTAAAGGCGATTCGAATCTACCTCCTGAAATCTGTTTCCTGCAATTCTGCCTTGCTTTCAAATCCTCTTCGTTGCCTTCCCTCAATATATTTGTGGACGAGAGTTATCATTTCTAACTCTGCAGGTTTGTGAATTGCAGTGCCCCTGAGCTCCATTTTTCAACTCGCTTTCTTCGGAGCTGGCCGCAAAAGCGCAGGATTGCTTCAGGCCCTATTCTGGTTCCGGGCGGCAGGCTGAGCCTGTGGTTAATTCTTCTTCCTGATGGGAAAATAGAGTGACCTGTGCCTGTCCCAACACCTAGAGCTAGTCTCTCATTGGTTCCCCCTCTTCCCGTTCATCCTCAGGACAAATTGCAACCTGTACGGAACAGGAGGTTAAAGGTGCTGATTCTCCACGGAGGGAGATTGCTACTAACGCGGCTGGAATGGCGAACCCGAGCACAAGGCGATGAGAAATGAGGTGCGTTTTAGAAACCTTTCCCGATCACACGGTGTACCATCTTCTGGGTTTCTCATGCATGTTTTCGATGTAGGAAGATGCCCTTGAACCTGGAGATTTGGGACCCATGGGATGGGTACCACGCAGTGTTACTTTAAAGGGTCTGCGTTTGCTCACCCAACCTCACCAAACCTCTCAGCCCCAAGAGTGTCCACCCTTATGTCTCAATCAGCTGTGGGTCTAGAGATGGTCAATCCAGGTGGCATCACAGCCCCTGAACGAATTTTGTAAGAATTTCTCTCTCTTTCACTGTCTTTGTTTCACGGGATTTTAAAAGTAATTGATTTTTATAATGGGGTTTAGCTGCTTTTCACTGCTCTGTTTATGCTGCTTTACACCCACTTGACTCATTTACAGAGAGATATCAATACATAGCTTTGAAGATTCTTCCTAGTCAGGTATATTCTTGGGTGGTGAATAGGGGGTGTCGAGTCCAGTTCACTGAGCAAGGAGTAGGTCTTGTCTATTACATATTGGGTTTATGGAACGGTATCTGAGCTAATTTGAAACCCTTGTTTTCTCCCTCACCCGACCTCACCTTTCCCGTTAAGCAGCCATAGTGTGTTTTGTAAACGTGTGACGCTGTTCTGTTTTGTAATTCAGTTCAAGTGTAGCGGTTTTTACATTCCCTCTCTAAGTGATATCTTATGATAAGTGTCTTTTTCTGTGTGACTTATTTCACTTAGAATCGTCGTACCTAAATCCTCTCATCATGCTGCTACTAGCCTTATGACGTTAATTTCATGGCTGAGTGATATGCCATTGTACATAAGGACCACAACTGCCTTATCCATTTTTCTCTTTCCTGGGATATTTAAGGTGTAACGAAGTGGAGGTTCTTGTCAACAGAGCAGCCCTAAACTTTGGGGTGCCTGTGTCTTGCTGATTTTTAGTTTTCCCAATTTATACGCCCATGAGTGGAAGTGCCTTATGCTCTCTATGCTGAGTTCTTTAGATGTTTCAGGAAACACCGTACACTTCTCCAGAGTGGCTGTTGGCAATTTACATCCCGCCCATCAGCGTAGTAAGGCTCCCGTTTCTCCATGGCCTGTCCTGCATTTCTGGTTTTGACACTTTATTCAGCATGGCCCTTTTGACCGATGGGAAGCGAGACTTCTTTGTAGCGCTGATTTGCCTTTCCAGGTTGCTTGGTTGGCCAAAAAGGGCGTATGCGTTTTTTCCTGAATATATTCAGGAAAAAACGCATACGCCCTTTTTGGCCAAGGGCATCATGGTCGAGGTTTTGCCGCTTTTCCTGTGCTTTAAAGGCGATTCGACTCTACCTCCTGAAATCTGTTTCCTGCAATTCTGCCTTGCTTTCAAATCCTCCTCGTTGCCTTCCCTCAATATATTTGTGGACGAGAGTTATCATTTATAACTCTGCAGGTTTGTGAATTGCAGTGCCCCTGAGCTCGATTTTTCAACTCGTTTTTTTGGGAGCTGGCCGCAAAAGCACAGGATTGCTTCAGGCCCTGTTCTGCTTCCGGGCGGCAGGCTGAGCCTGTGGTTAATTCTTCTTCCTGATGGGAAAATAGAGTGACCTGTGCCTGTCCCAACACCTAGAGCTAGTCTCTCACTGGTTCCCCCTCTTCCCGTTCATCCTCAGGACAATTTGCAACCTGTACGGAACAGGAGGTTGAAGGTGCTGATTCTCGAAGGAGGGAGATTGCTAGTAAAGCGGCTGTAATGGCCAACCCGAGCACAAGGAGATGAGAAATGAGGTGCGTTTTCGAAACCTTTCCCGATCACACGGTGTACCATCTTCTGGGTTTCTCATGCATGTTTTTGTTATAGGAAGATGCCCTTGAACTTGGAGATTTGGGACCCATGGGATGGGTACCACGCAGTATTACTTTAAAGGGCCTGCGTTTCCTCAACCAACCTGACCAAACCTCTCAGCCACAAGAGTGTCCACCCTTATGTCTCAATCAGCTGTGGGTCTAGAGATGGTCAATCCAGGTGGCATCACAGCCCCTGAACGAATATTGTAAGAATTTCTCTCTCTTTCACTGTCTTTGTTTCACGGGTTTTTAAAAGTAATTGATTTTTATAATGGGGTTTAGCTGCTTTTCACTGCTGTTTTTATGCTGCTTTACACCCACTTGACTCACTTACAGAGAGATATCAATACATAGCTTTGAAGATTCTTCCTAGTCAGATATATTCTTGGGCGGTGAATAGGGGGTTTTTGCGTCCAGTTCACTGAGCAAGGAGTAGGTCATGTCTATTACATATTGGGCTTATTGAACGGTATCTGAGCTAATTTGAAACCCTTGTTTTCTGCCTCACCCGACCTCACCTTTCCCGTTAAGCAGCCATAGTGTGTTTTGTAAACGTGTGTCTCTGTTCTGTTTTGTAATTCAGTTCAAGTGTAGCAGTTTTTACATTCCCTCTATAAGTGATATCTTATGATAAGTGTCGTTTTCTGGTTGACTTATTTCACTTAGAATCGTCGTACCTAAATCCACTCATCATGCTGCTACTAGCCTTATGACGTTGATTTCCTGGCTGAGTGATATTCCATTGTACATAAGGACCACAACTTCTTTATCCATTTTTTTCTTTCCTGGGATATTTAAGGTGTAACGAAGTGGAGGTTCTTGTCAACAGAGCAGCCCTAAACTTTGGGGTGCCTGTGTCTTGCTGATTTTTACTTTTCCCAATTTATACACCCATGAGTGGAAGTGCCCTATGCTCTCTAAGCTGAGTTTTTTAGAGGTTTCAGGACACACCGTACACTTCTCCAGAGTGGCTGTTGGCAATTTACATCACGCCCATCAGCGTAGCAAGGCTCCCGTTTCTCCATGGCCTGTCCTGCATTTCTGGTTTTGACACTTTATTCAGCATGGCCCTTTTGACCGATGGGAAGCGAGACTTCTTTGTAGCGCTGATTTGCCTTTCCAGGTTGCTTGGTTGGCCAAAAAGGGCGTATGCGTTTTTTCCTGAATATATTCAGGAAAAAACGCATACGCCCTTTTTGGCCAAGGGCATCATGGTCGAGGTTTTGCCGCCTTTCCTGTGCTTTAAAGGCGATTCGAATCTACCTCCTGAAATCTGTTTCCTGCAATTCTGCCTTGCTTTCAAATCCTCTTCGTTGCCTTCCCTCAATATATTTGTGGACGAGAGTTATCATTTCTAACTCTGCAGGTTTGTGAATTGCAGTGCCCCTGAGCTCCATTTTTCAACTCGCTTTCTTCGGAGCTGGCCGCAAAAGCGCAGGATTGCTTCAGGCCCTATTCTGGTTCCGGGCGGCAGGCTGAGCCTGTGGTTAATTCTTCTTCCTGATGGGAAAATAGAGTGACCTGTGCCTGTCCCAACACCTAGAGCTAGTCTCTCATTGGTTCCCCCTCTTCCCGTTCATCCTCAGGACAAATTGCAACCTGTACGGAACAGGAGGTTAAAGGTGCTGATTCTCCACGGAGGGAGATTGCTACTAACACGGCTGGAATGGCGAACCCGAGCACAAGGAGATGAGAAATGAGGTGCGTTTTAGAAACCTTTCCCGATCACACGGTGTACCATCTTCTGGGTTTCTCATGCATGTTTTCGATGTAGGAAGATGCCCTTGAACCTGGAGATTTGGGACCCATGGGATGGGTACCACGCAGTATTACTTTAAAGGGTCTGCGTTTGCTCACCCAACCTCACCAAACCTCTCAGCCCCAAGAGTGTCCACCCTTATGTCTCAATCAGCTGTGGGTCTAGAGATGGTCAATCCAGGTGGCATCACAGCCCCTGAACGAATTTTGTAAGAATTTCTCTCCCTTTCACTGTCTTTGTTTCACGGGATTTTAAAAGTAATTGATTTTTATAATGGGGTTTAGCTGCTTTTCACTGCTCTGTTTATGCTGCTTTACACCCACTTGACTCATTTACAGAGAGATATCAATACATAGCTTTGAAGATTCTTCCTAGTCAGGTATATTCTTGGGCGGTGAATAGGGGGTGTCGAGTCCAGTTCACTGAGCAAGGAGTAGGTCTTGTCTATTACATATTGGGTTTATGGAACGGTATCTGAGCTAATTTGAAACCCTTGTTTTCTCCCTCACCCGACCTCACCTTTCCCGTTAAGCAGCCATAGTGTGTTTTGTAAACGTGTGACGCTGTTCTGTTTTGTAATTCAGTTCAAGTGTAGCGGTTTTTACATTCCCTCTCTAAGTGATATCTTATGATAAGTGTCTTTTTCTGTGTGACTTATTTCACTTAGAATCGTCGTACCTAAATCCTCTCATCATGCTGCTACTAGCCTTATGACGTTAATTTCATGGCTGAGTGATATGCCATTGTACATAAGGACCACAACTTCCTTATCCATTTTTCTCTTTCCTGGGATATTTAAGGTGTAACGAAGTGGAGGTTCTTGTCAACAGAGCAGCCCTAAACTTTGGGGTGCCTGTGTCTTGCTGATTTTTACTTTTCCCAATTTATACGCCCATGAGTGGAAGTGCCCTATGCTCTCTAAGCTGAGTTTTTTAGAGGTTTCAGGACACACCGTACACTTCTCCAGAGTGGCTGTTGGCAATTTACATCACGCCCATCAGCGTAGCAAGGCTCCCGTTTCTCCATGGCCTGTCCTGCATTTCTGGTTTTGACACTTTATTCAGCATGGCCCTTTTGACCGATGGGAAGCGAGACTTCTTTGTAGCGCTGATTTGCCTTTCCAGGTTGCTTGGTTGGCCAAAAAGGGCGTATGCGTTTTTTCCTGAATATATTCAGGAAAAAACGCATACGCCCTTTTTGGCCAAGGGCATCATGGTCGAGGTTTTGCCGCCTTTCCTGTGCTTTAAAGGCGATTCGAATCTACCTCCTGAAATCTGTTTCCTGCAATTCTGCCTTGCTTTCAAATCCTCTTCGTTGCCTTCCCTCAATATATTTGTGGACGAGAGTTATCATTTCTAACTCTGCAGGTTTGTGAATTGCAGTGCCCCTGAGCTCCATTTTTCAACTCGCTTTCTTCGGAGCTGGCCGCAAAAGCGCAGGATTGCTTCAGGCCCTATTCTGGTTCCGGGCGGCAGGCTGAGCCTGTGGTTAATTCTTCTTCCTGATGGGAAAATAGAGTGACCTGTGCCTGTCCCAACACCTAGAGCTAGTCTCTCATTGGTTCCCCCTCTTCCCGTTCATCCTCAGGACAAATTGCACCCTGTACGGAACAGGAGGTTAAAGGTGCTGATTCTCCACGGAGGGAGATTGCTACTAACGCGGCTGGAATGGCGAACCCGAGCACAAGGAGATGAGAAATGAGGTGCGTTTTAGAAACCTTTCCCGATCACACGGTGTACCATCTTCTGGGTTTCTCATGCATGTTTTCGATGTAGGAAGATGCCCTTGAACCTGGAGATTTGGGACCCATGGGATGGGTACCACGCAGTGTTACTTTAAAGGGTCTGCGTTTGCTCACCCAACCTCACCAAACCTCTCAGCCCCAAGAGTGTCCACCCTTATGTCTCAATCAGCTGTGGGTCTAGAGATGGTCAATCCAGGTGGCATCACAGCCCCTGAACGAATTTTGTAAGAATTTCTCTCTCTTTCACTGTCTTTGTTTCACGGGATTTTAAAAGTAATTGATTTTTATAATGGGGTTTAGCTGCTTTTCACTGCTCTGTTTATGCTGCTTTACACCCACTTGACTCATTTACAGAGAGATATCAATACATAGCTTTGAAGATTCTTCCTAGTCAGGTATATTCTTGGGCGGTGAATAGGGGGTGTCGAGTCCAGTTCACTGAGCAAGGAGTAGGTCTTGTCTATTACATATTGGGTTTATGGAACGGTATCTGAGCTAATTTGAAACCCTTGTTTTCTCCCTCACCCGACCTCACCTTTCCCGTTAAGCAGCCATAGTGTGTTTTGTAAACGTGTGACGCTGTTCTGTTTTGTAATTCAGTTCAAGTGTAGCGGTTTTTACATTCCCTCTCTAAGTGATATCTTATGATAAGTGTCTTTTTCTGTGTGACTTATTTCACTTAGAATCGTCGTACCTAAATCCTCTCATCATGCTGCTACTAGCCTTATGACGTTAATTTCATGGCTGAGTGATATGCCATTGTACATAAGGACCACAACTTCCTTATCCATTTTTCTCTTTCCTGGGATATTTAAGGTGTAACGAAGTGGAGGTTCTTGTCAACAGAGCAGCCCTAAACTTTGGGGTGCCTGTGTCTTGCTGATTTTTAGTTTTCCCAATTTATACGCCCATGAGTGGAAGTGCCTTATGCTCTCTATGCTGAGTTCTTTAGATGTTTCAGGAAACACCGTACACTTCTCCAGAGTGGCTGTTGGCAATTTACATCCCGCCCATCAGCGTAGTAAGGCTCCCGTTTCTCCATGGCCTGTCCTGCATTTCTGGTTTTGACACTTTATTCAGCATGGCCCTTTTGACCGATGGGAAGCGAGACTTCTCTGTAGCGCTGATTTGCCTTTCCAGGTTGCTTGGTTGGCCAAAAAGGGCGTATGCGTTTTTTCCTGAATATATTCAGGAAAAAACGCATACGCCCTTTTCGGCCATGGGCATCATGGTCGAGGTTTTGCCGCTTTTCCTGTGCTTTAAAGGCGATTCGACTCTACCTCCTGAATTCTGTTTCCTGCAACTCTGCCTTGCTTTCAAATCCTCCTCGTTGCCTTCCCTCAATATATTTGTGGACGAGAGTTATCATTTCTAACTCTGCAGGTTTGTGAATTGCAGTGCCCCTGAGCTCGATTTTTCAACTCGTTTTTTTGGGAGCTGGCCGCAAAAGCACAGGATTGCTTCAGGCCCTGTTCTGCTTCCGGGCGGCAGGCTGAGCCTGTGGTTAATTCTTCTTCCTGATGGGAAAATAGAGTGACCTGTGCCTGTCCCAACACCTAGAGCTAGTCTCTCACTGGTTCCCCCTCTTCCCGTTCATCCTCAGGACAATTTGCAACCTGTGCGGAACAGGAGGTTGAAGGTGCTGATTCTCGAAGGAGGGAGATTGCTAGTAAAGCGGCTGTAATGGCCAACCCGAGCACAAGGAGATGAGAAATGAGGTGCGTTTTCGAAACCTTTCCCGATCACACGGTGTACCATCTTCTGGGTTTCTCATGCATGTTTTTGTTATAGGAAGATGCCCTTGAACTTGGAGATTTGGGACCCATGGGATGGGTACCACGCAGTATTACTTTAAAGGGCCTGCGTTTCCTCAACCAACCTGACCAAACCTCTCAGCCACAAGAGTGTCCACCCTTATGTCTCAATCAGCTGTGGGTCTAGAGATGGTCAATCCAGGTGGCATCACAGCCCCTGAACGAATATTGTAAGAATTTCTCTCTCTTTCACTGTCTTTGTTTCACGGGTTTTTAAAAGTAATTGATTTTTATAATGGGGTTTAGCTGCTTTTCACTGCTGTTTTTATGCTGCTTTACACCCACTTGACTCACTTACAGAGAGATATCAATACATAGCTTTGAAGATTCTTCCTAGTCAGATATATTCTTGGGCGGTGAATAGGGGGTGTCGAGTCCAGTTCACTGAGCAAGGAGTAGGTCTTGTCTATTACATATTGGGCTTATTGAACGGTATCTGAGCTAATTTGAAACCCTTGTTTTCTGCCTCACCCGACCTCACCTTTCCCGTTAAGCAGCCATAGTGTGTTTTGTAAACGTGTGTCTCTGTTCTGTTTTGTAATTCAGTTCAAGTGTAGCGGTTTTTACATTCCCTCTATAAGTGATATCTTATGATAAGTGTCGTTTTCTGGTTGACTTATTTCACTTAGAATCGTCGTACCTAAATCCACTCATCATGCTGCTACTAGCCTTATGACGTTGATTTCCTGGCTGAGTGATATTCCATTGTACATAAGGACCACAACTTCTTTATCCATTTTTTTCTTTCCTGGGATATTTAAGGTGTAACGAAGTGGAGGTTCTTGTCAACAGAGCAGCCCTAAACTTTGGGGTGCCTGTGTCTTGCTGATTTTTACTTGTCCCAATTTATACACCCATGAGTGGAAGTGCCCTATGCTCTCTAAGCTGAGTTTTTTAGAGGTTTCAGGACACACCGTACACTTCTCCAGAGTGGCTGTTGGCAATTTACATCCCGCCCATCAGCGTAGCAAGGCTCCCGTTTCTCCATGGCCTGTCCTGCATTTCTGGTTTTGACACTTTATTCAGCATGGCCCTTTTGACCGATGGGAAGCGAGACTTCTTTGTAGCGCTGATTTGCCTTTCCAGGTTGCTTGGTTGGCCAAAAAGGGCGTATGCGTTTTTTCCTGAATATATTCAGGAAAAAACGCATACGCCCTTTTTGGCCAAGGGCATCATGGTCGAGGTTTTGCCGCCTTTCCTGTGCTTTAAAGGCGATTCGAATCTACCTCCTGAAATCTGTTTCCTGCAATTCTGCCTTGCTTTCAAATCCTCTTCGTTGCCTTCCCTCAATATATTTGTGGACGAGAGTTATCATTTCTAACTCTGCAGGTTTGTGAATTGCAGTGCCCCTGAGCTCCATTTTTCAACTCGCTTTCTTCGGAGCTGGCCGCAAAAGCGCAGGATTGCTTCAGGCCCTATTCTGGTTCCGGGCGGCAGGCTGAGCCTGTGGTTAATTCTTCTTCCTGATGGGAAAATAGAGTGACCTGTGCCTGTCCCAACACCTAGAGCTAGTCTCTCATTGGTTCCCCCTCTTCCCGTTCATCCTCAGGACAAATTGCACCCTGTACGGAACAGGAGGTTAAAGGTGCTGATTCTCCACGGAGGGAGATTGCTACTAACGCGGCTGGAATGGCGAACCCGAGCACAAGGAGATGAGAAATGAGGTGCGTTTTAGAAACCTTTCCCGATCACACGGTGTACCATCTTCTGGGTTTCTCATGCATGTTTTCGATGTAGGAAGATGCCCTTGAACCTGGAGATTTGGGACCCATGGGATGGGTACCACGCAGTGTTACTTTAAAGGGTCTGCGTTTGCTCACCCAACCTCACCAAACCTCTCAGCCCCAAGAGTGTCCACCCTTATGTCTCAATCAGCTGTGGGTCTAGAGATGGTCAATCCAGGTGGCATCACAGCCCCTGAACGAATTTTGTAAGAATTTCTCTCTCTTTCACTGTCTTTGTTTCACGGGATTTTAAAAGTAATTGATTTTTATAATGGGGTTTAGCTGCTTTTCACTGCTCTGTTTATGCTGCTTTACACCCACTTGACTCATTTACAGAGAGATATCAATACATAGCTTTGAAGATTCTTCCTAGTCAGGTATATTCTTGGGCGGTGAATAGGGGGTGTCGAGTCCAGTTCACTGAGCAAGGAGTAGGTCTTGTCTATTACATATTGGGTTTATGGAACGGTATCTGAGCTAATTTGAAACCCTTGTTTTCTCCCTCACCCGACCTCACCTTTCCCGTTAAGCAGCCATAGTGTGTTTTGTAAACGTGTGACGCTGTTCTGTTTTGTAATTCAGTTCAAGTGTAGCGGTTTTTACATTCCCTCTCTAAGTGATATCTTATGATAAGTGTCTTTTTCTGTGTGACTTATTTCACTTAGAATCGTCGTACCTAAATCCTCTCATCATGCTGCTACTAGCCTTATGACGTTAATTTCATGGCTGAGTGATATGCCATTGTACATAAGGACCACAACTTCCTTATCCATTTTTCTCTTTCCTGGGATATTTAAGGTGTAACGAAGTGGAGGTTCTTGTCAACAGAGCAGCCCTAAACTTTGGGGTGCCTGTGTCTTGCTGATTTTTAGTTTTCCCAATTTATACGCCCATGAGTGGAAGTGCCTTATGCTCTCTATGCTGAGTTCTTTAGATGTTTCAGGAAACACCGTACACTTCTCCAGAGTGGCTGTTGGCAATTTACATCCCGCCCATCAGCGTGGTAAGGCTCCCGTTTCTCCATGGCCTGTCCTGCATTTCTGGTTTTGACACTTTATTCAGCATGGCCCTTTTGACCGATGGGAAGCGAGACTTCTTTGTAGCGCTGATTTGCCTTTCCAGGTTGCTTGGTTGGCCAAAAAGGGCGTATGCGTTTTTTCCTGAATATATTCAGGAAAAAACGCATACGCCCTTTTTGGCCAAGGGCATCATGGTCGAGGTTTTGCCGCTTTTCCTGTGCTTTAAAGGCGATTCGACTCTACCTCCTGAAATCTGTTTCCTGCAATTCTGCCTTGCTTTCAAATCCTCCTCGTTGCCTTCCCTCAATATATTTGTGGACGAGAGTTATCATTTATAACTCTGCAGGTTTGTGAATTGCAGTGCCCCTGAGCTCGATTTTTCAACTCGTTTTTTTGGGAGCTGGCCGCAAAAGCACAGGATTGCTTCAGGCCCTGTTCTGCTTCCGGGCGGCCGGCTGAGCCTGTGGTTAATCCTTCTTCCTGATGGGAAAATAGAGTGACCTGTGCCTGTCCCAACACCTAGAGCTAGTCTCTCACTGGTTCCCCCTCTTCCCGTTCATCCTCAGGACAATTTGCAACCTGTGCGGAACAGGAGGTTGAAGGTGCTGATTCTCGAAGGAGGGAGATTGCTAGTAAAGCGGCTGTAATGGCCAACCCGAGCACAAGGAGATGAGAAATGAGGTGCGTTTTCGAAACCTTTCCCGATCACACGGTGTACCATCTTCTGGGTTTCTCATGCATGTTTTTGTTATAGGAAGATGCCCTTGAACTTGGAGATTTGGGACCCATGGGATGGGTACCACGCAGTATTACTTTAAAGGGCCTGCGTTTCCTCAGCCAACCTGACCAAACCTCTCAGCCACAAGAGTGTCCACCCTTATGTCTCAATCAGCTGTGGGTCTAGAGATGGTCAATCCAGGTGGCATCACAGCCCCTGAACGAATATTGTAAGAATTTCTCTCTCTTTCACTGTCTTTGTTTCACGGGTTTTTAAAAGTAATTGATTTTTATAATGGGGTTTAGCTGCTTTTCACTGCTGTTTTTATGCTGCTTTACACCCACTTGACTCACTTACAGAGAGATATCAATACATAGCTTTGAAGATTCTTCCTAGTCAGATATATTCTTGGGCGGTGAATAGGGGGTTTTTGCGTCCAGTTCACTGAGCAAGGAGTAGGTCTTGTCTATTACATATTGGGCTTATTGAACGGTATCTGAGCTAATTTGAAACCCTTGTTTTCTGCCTCACCCGACCTCACCTTTCCCGTTAAGCAGCCATAGTGTGTTTTGTAAACGTGTGTCTCTGTTCTGTTTTGTAATTCAGTTCAAGTGTAGCGGTTTTTACATTCCCTCTATAAGTGATATCTTATGATAAGTGTCGTTTTCTGGTTGACTTATTTCACTTAGAATCGTCGTACCTAAATCCACTCATCATGCTGCTACTAGCCTTATGACGTTGATTTCCTGGCTGAGTGATATTCCATTGTACATAAGGACCACAACTTCTTTATCCATTTTTTTCTTTCCTGGGATATTTAAGGTGTAACGAAGTGGAGGTTCTTGTCAACAGAGCAGCCCTAAACTTTGGGGTGCCTGTGTCTTGCTGATTTTTACTTGTCCCAATTTATACACCCATGAGTGGAAGTGCCCTATGCTCTCTAAGCTGAGATTTTTAGAGGTTTCAGGACACACCGTACACTTCTCCAGAGTGGCTGTTGGCAATTTACATCACGCCCATCAGCGTAGCAGGGCTCCCGTTTCTCCATGGCCTGTCCTGCATTTCTGGTTTTGACACTTTATTCAGCATGGCCCTTTTGACCGATGGGAAACGAGACTTCTTTGTAGCGCTGATTTGCCTTTCCAGGTTGCTTGGTTGGCCAAAAAGGGCGTATGCGTTTTTTCCTGAATATATTCAGGAAAAAACGCATACGCCCTTTTTGGCCAAGGGCATCATGGTCGAGGTTTTGCCGCCTTTCCTGTGCTTTAAAGGCGATTCGAATCTACCTCCTGAAATCTGTTTCCTGCAATTCTGCCTTGCTTTCAAATCCTCTTCGTTGCCTTCCCTCAATATATTTGTGGACGAGAGTTATCATTTCTAACTCTGCAGGTTTGTGAATTGCAGTGCCCCTGAGCTCCATTTTTCAACTCGCTTTCTTCGGAGCTGGCCGCAAAAGCGCAGGATTGCTTCAGGCCCTATTCTGGTTCCGGGCGGCAGGCTGAGCCTGTGGTTAATTCTTCTTCCTGATGGGAAAATAGAGTGACCTGTGCCTGTCCCAACACCTAGAGCTAGTCTCTCATTGGTTCCCCCTCTTCCCGTTCATCCTCAGGACAAATTGCACCCTGTACGGAACAGGAGGTTAAAGGTGCTGATTCTCCACGGAGGGAGATTGCTACTAACGCGGCTGGAATGGCGAACCCGAGCACAAGGAGATGAGAAATGAGGTGCGTTTTAGAAACCTTTCCCGATCACACGGTGTACCATCTTCTGGGTTTCTCATGCATGTTTTCGATGTAGGAAGATGCCCTTGAACCTGGAGATTTGGGACCCATGGGATGGGTACCACGCAGTGTTACTTTAAAGGGTCTGCGTTTGCTCACCCAACCTCACCAAACCTCTCAGCCCCAAGAGTGTCCACCCTTATGTCTCAATCAGCTGTGGGTCTAGAGATGGTCAATCCAGGTGGCATCACAGCCCCTGAACGAATTTTGTAAGAATTTCTCTCTCTTTCACTGTCTTTGTTTCACGGGATTTTAAAAGTAATTGATTTTTATAATGGGGTTTAGCTGCTTTTCACTGCTCTGTTTATGCTGCTTTACACCCACTTGACTCATTTACAGAGAGATATCAATACATAGCTTTGAAGATTCTTCCTAGTCAGGTATATTCTTGGGCGGTGAATAGGGGGTGTCGAGTCCAGTTCACTGAGCAAGGAGTAGGTCTTGTCTATTACATATTGGGTTTATGGAACGGTATCTGAGCTAATTTGAAACCCTTGTTTTCTCCCTCACCCGACCTCACCTTTCCCGTTAAGCAGCCATAGTGTGTTTTGTAAACGTGTGACGCTGTTCTGTTTTGTAATTCAGTTCAAGTGTAGCGGTTTTTACATTCCCTCTCTAAGTGATATCTTATGATAAGTGTCTTTTTCTGTGTGACTTATTTCACTTAGAATCGTCGTACCTAAATCCTCTCATCATGCTGCTACTAGCCTTATGACGTTAATTTCATGGCTGAGTGATATGCCATTGTACATAAGGACCACAACTTCCTTATCCATTTTTCTCTTTCCTGGGATATTTAAGGTGTAACGAAGTGGAGGTTCTTGTCAACAGAGCAGCCCTAAACTTTGGGGTGCCTGTGTCTTGCTGATTTTTAGTTTTCCCAATTTATACGCCCATGAGTGGAAGTGCCTTATGCTCTCTATGCTGAGTTCTTTAGATGTTTCAGGAAACACCGTACACTTCTCCAGAGTGGCTGTTGGCAATTTACATCCCGCCCATCAGCGTGGTAAGGCTCCCGTTTCTCCATGGCCTGTCCTGCATTTCTGGTTTTGACACTTTATTCAGCATGGCCCTTTTGACCGATGGGAAGCGAGACTTCTTTGTAGCGCTGATTTGCCTTTCCAGGTTGCTTGGTTGGCCAAAAAGGGCGTATGCGTTTTTTCCTGAATATATTCAGGAAAAAACGCATACGCCCTTTTTGGCCAAGGGCATCATGGTCGAGGTTTTGCCGCTTTTCCTGTGCTTTAAAGGCGATTCGACTCTACCTCCTGAAATCTGTTTCCTGCAATTCTGCCTTGCTTTCAAATCCTCCTCGTTGCCTTCCCTCAATATATTTGTGGACGAGAGTTATCATTTATAACTCTGCAGGTTTGTGAATTGCAGTGCCCCTGAGCTCGATTTTTCAACTCGTTTTTTTGGGAGCTGGCCGCAAAAGCACAGGATTGCTTCAGGCCCTGTTCTGCTTCCGGGCGGCCGGGTGAGCCTGTGGTTAATCCTTCTTCCTGATGGGAAAATAGAGTGACCTGTGCCTGTCCCAACACCTAGAGCTAGTCTCTCACTGGTTCCCCCTCTACCCGTTCATCCTCAGGACAATTTGCAACCTGTGCGGAACAGGAGGTTGAAGGTGCTGATTCTCGAAGGAGGGAGATTGCTAGTAAAGCGGCTGTAATGGCCAACCCGAGCACAAGGAGATGAGAAATGAGGTGCGTTTTCGAAACCTTTCCCGATCACACGGTGTACCATCTTCTGGGTTTCTCATGCATGTTTTTGTTATAGGAAGATGCCCTTGAACTTGGAGATTTGGGACCCATGGGATGGGTACCATGCAGTATTAATTTAAAGGGCCTGGGTTTCCTCAACCAACCTGACCAAACCTCTCAGCCACAAGAGTGTCCACCCTTATGTCTCAATCAGCTGTGGGTCTAGAGATGGTCAATCCAGGTGGCATCACAGCCCCTGAACGAATATTGTAAGAATTTCTCTCTCTTTCACTGTCTTTGTTTCACGGGTTTTTAAAAGTAATTGATTTTTATAATGGGGTTTAGCTGCTTTTCACTGCTGTTTTTATGCTGCTTTACACCCACTTGACTCACTTACAGAGAGATATCAATACATAGCTTTGAAGATTCTTCCTAGTCAGATATATTCTTGGGCGGTGAATAGGGGGTTTTTGCGTCCAGTTCACTGAGCAAGGAGTAGGTCTTGTCTATTACATATTGGGCTTATTGAACGGTATCTGAGCTAATTTGAAACCCTTGTTTTCTGCCTCACCCGACCTCACCTTTCCCGTTAAGCAGCCATAGTGTGTTTTGTAAACGTGTGTCTCTGTTCTGTTTTGTAATTCAGTTCAAGTGTAGCGGTTTTTACATTCCCTCTATAAGTGATATCTTATGATAAGTGTCGTTTTCTGGTTGACTTATTTCACTTAGAATCGTCGTACCTAAATCCACTCATCATGCTGCTACTAGCCTTATGACGTTGATTTCCTGGCTGAGTGATATTCCATTGTACATAAGGACCACAACTTCTTTATCCATTTTTTTCTTTCCTGGGATATTTAAGGTGTAACGAAGTGGAGGTTCTTGTCAACAGAGCAGCCCTAAACTTTGGGGTGCCTGTGTCTTGCTGATTTTTACTTTTCCCAATTTATACACCCATGAGTGGAAGTGCCCTATGCTCTCTAAGCTGAGTTTTTTAGAGGTTTCAGGACACACCGTACACTTCTCCAGAGTGGCTGTTGGCAATTTACATCACGCCCATCAGCGTAGCAGGGCTCCCGTTTCTCCATGGCCTGTCCTGCATTTCTGGTTTTGACACTTTATTCAGCATGGCCCTTTTGACCGATGGGAAGCGAGACTTCTTTGTAGCGCTGATTTGCATTTCCAGGTTGCTTGGTTGGCCAAAAAGGGCGTATGCGTTTTTTCCTGAATATATTCAGGAAAAAACGCATACGCCCTTTTTGGCCAAGGGCATCATGGTCGAGGTTTTGCCGCCTTTCCTGTGCTTTAAAGGCGATTCGAATCTACCTCCTGAAATCTGTTTCCTGCAATTCTGCCTTGCTTTCAAATCCTCTTCGTTGCCTTCCCTCAATATATTTGTGGACGAGAGTTGTCATTCCTAACTCTGCAGGTTTGTGAATTGCAGTGCCCCTGAGCTCCATTTTTCAACTCGCTTTCTTCGGAGCTGGCCGCAAAAGCGCAGGATTGCTTCAGGCCCTATTCTGGTTCCGGGCGGCAGGCTGAGCCTGTGGTTAATTCTTCTTCCTGATGGGAAAATAGAGTGACCTGTGCCTGTCCCAACACCTAGAGCTAGTCTCTCATTGGTTCCCCCTCTTCCCGTTCATCCTCAGGACAAATTGCAACCTGTACGGAACAGGAGGTTAAAGGTGCTGATTCTCCACGGAGGGAGATTGCTACTAACGCGGCTGGAATGGCGAACCCGAGCACAAGGAGATGAGAAATGAGGTGCGTTTTAGAAACCTTTCCCGATCACACGGTGTACCATCTTCTGGGTTTCTCATGCATGTTTTCGATGTAGGAAGATGCCCTTGAACCTGGAGATTTGGGACCCATGGGATGGGTACCACGCAGTGTTACTTTAAAGGGTCTGCGTTTGCTCACCCAACCTCACCAAACCTCTCAGCCCCAAGAGTGTCCACCCTTATGTCTCAATCAGCTGTGGGTCTAGAGATGGTCAATCCAGGTGGCATCACACCCCTGAACGAATTTTGTAAGAATTTCTCTCTCTTTCACTGTCTTTGTTTCACGGGATTTTAAAAGTAATTGATTTTTATAATGGGGTTTAGCTGCTTTTCACTGCTCTGTTTATGCTGCTTTACACCCACTTGACTCATTTACAGAGAGATATCAATACATAGCTTTGAAGATTCTTCCTAGTCAGGTATATTCTTGGGCGGTGAATAGGGAGTGTCGAGTCCAGTTCACTGAGCAAGGAGTAGGTCTTGTCTATTACATATTGGGTTTATTGAACGGTATCTGAGCTAATTTGAAACCCTTGTTTTCTGCCTCACCCGACCTCACCTTTCCCGTTAAGCAGCCATAGTGTGTTTTGTAAACGTGTGTCTCTGTTCTGTTTTGTAATTCAGTTCAAGTGTAGCGGTTTTTACATTCCCTCTATAAGTGATATCTTATGATAAGTGTCGTTTTCTGGTTGACTTATTTCACTTAGAATCGTCGTACCTAAATCCACTCATCATGCTGCTACTAGCCTTATGACGTTGATTTCCTGGCTGAGTGATATTCCATTGTACATAAGGACCACAACTTCTTTATCCATTTTTTTCTTTCCTGGGATATTTAAGGTGTAACGAAGTGGAGGTTCTTGTCAACAGAGCAGCCCTAAACTTTGGGGTGCCTGTGTCTTGCTGATTTTTACTTTTCCCAATTTATACACCCATGAGTGGAAGTGCCCTATGCTCTCTAAGCTGAGTTTTTTAGAGGTTTCAGGACACACCGTACACTTCTCCAGAGTGGCTGTTGGCAATTTACATCACGCCCATCAGCGTAGCAAGGCTCCCGTTTCTCCATGGCCTGTCCTGCATTTCTGGTTTTGACACTTTATTCAGCATGGCCCTTTTGACTGATGGGAAGCGAGACTTCTTTGTAGCGCTGATTTGCCTTTCCAGGTTGCTTGGTTGGCCAAAAAGGGCGTATGCGTTTTTTCCTGAATATATTCAGGAAAAAACGCATACGCCCTTTTTGGCCAAGGGCATCATGGTCGAGGTTTTGCCGCCTTTCCTGTGCTTTAAAGGCGATTCGAATCTACCTCCTGAAATCTGTTTCCTGCAATTCTGCCTTGCTTTCAAATCCTCTTCGTTGCCTTCCCTCAATATATTTGTGGACGAGAGTTATCATTTCTAACTCTGCAGGTTTGTGAATTGCAGTGCCCCTGAGCTCCATTTTTCAACTCGCTTTCTTCGGAGCTGGCCGCAAAAGCGCAGGTTTGCTTCAGGCCCTATTCTGGTTCCGGGCGGCAGGCTGAGCCTGTGGTTAATTCTTCTTCCTGATGGGAAAATAGAGTGACCTGTGCCTGTCCCAACACCTAGAGCTAGTCTCTCATTGGTTCCCCCTCTTCCCGTTCATCCTCAGGACAAATTGCACCCTGTACGGAACAGGAGGTTAAAGGTGCTGATTCTCCACGGAGGGAGATTGCTACTAACGCGGCTGGAATGGCGAACCCGAGCACAAGGAGATGAGAAATGAGGTGCGTTTTAGAAACCTTTCCCGATCACACGGTGTACCATCTTCTGGGTTTCTCATGCATGTTTTCGATGTAGGAAGATGCCCTTGAACCTGGAGATTTGGGACCCATGGGATGGGTACCACGCAGTGTTACTTTAAAGGGTCTGCGTTTGCTCACCCAACCTCACCAAACCTCTCAGCCCCAAGAGTGTCCACCCTTATGTCTCAATCAGCTGTGGGTCTAGAGATGGTCAATCCAGGTGGCATCACAGCCCCTGAACGAATTTTGTAAGAATTTCTCTCTCTTTCACTGTCTTTGTTTCACGGGATTTTAAAAGTAATTGATTTTTATAATGGGGTTTAGCTGCTTTTCACTGCTCTGTTTATGCTGCTTTACACCCACTTGACTCATTTACAGAGAGATATCAATACATAGCTTTGAAGATTCTTCCTAGTCAGGTATATTCTTGGGCGGTGAATAGGGGGTGTCGAGTCCAGTTCACTGAGCAAGGAGTAGGTCTTGTCTATTACATATTGGGTTTATGGAACGGTATCTGAGCTAATTTGAAACCCTTGTTTTCTCCCTCACCCGACCTCACCTTTCCCGTTAAGCAGCCATAGTGTGTTTTGTAAACGTGTGACGCTGTTCTGTTTTGTAATTCAGTTCAAGTGTAGCGGTTTTTACATTCCCTCTCTAAGTGATATCTTATGATAAGTGTCTTTTTCTGTGTGACTTATTTCACTTAGAATCGTCGTACCTAAATCCTCTCATCATGCTGCTACTAGCCTTATGACGTTAATTTCATGGCTGAGTGATATGCCATTGTACATAAGGACCACAACTTCCTTATCCATTTTTCTCTTTCCTGGGATATTTAAGGTGTAACGAAGTGGAGGTTCTTGTCAACAGAGCAGCCCTAAACTTTGGGGTGCCTGTGTCTTGCTGATTTTTAGTTTTCCCAATTTATACGCCCATGAGTGGAAGTGCCTTATGCTCTCTATGCTGAGTTCTTTAGATGTTTCAGGAAACACCGTACACTTCTCCAGAGTGGCTGTTGGCAATTTACATCCCGCCCATCAGCGTGGTAAGGCTCCCGTTTCTCCATGGCCTGTCCTGCATTTCTGGTTTTGACACTTTATTCAGCATGGCCCTTTTGACCGATGGGAAGCGAGACTTCTTTGTAGCGCTGATTTGCCTTTCCAGGTTGCTTGGTTGGCCAAAAAGGGCGTATGCGTTTTTTCCTGAATATATTCAGGAAAAAACGCATACGCCCTTTTTGGCCAAGGGCATCATGGTCGAGGTTTTGCCGCTTTTCCTGTGCTTTAAAGGCGATTCGACTCTACCTCCTGAAATCTGTTTCCTGCAATTCTGCCTTGCTTTCAAATCCTCCTCGTTGCCTTCCCTCAATATATTTGTGGACGAGAGTTATCATTTATAACTCTGCAGGTTTGTGAATTGCAGTGCCCCTGAGCTCGATTTTTCAACTCGTTTTTTTGGGAGCTGGCCGCAAAAGCACAGGATTGCTTCAGGCCCTGTTCTGCTTCCGGGCGGCCGGCTGAGCCTGTGGTTAATCCTTCTTCCTGATGGGAAAATAGAGTGACCTGTGCCTGTCCCAACACCTAGAGCTAGTCTCTCACTGGTTCCCCCTCTTCCCGTTCATCCTCAGGACAATTTGCAACCTGTGCGGAACAGGAGGTTGAAGGTGCTGATTCTCGAAGGAGGGAGATTGCTAGTAAAGCGGCTGTAATGGCCAACCCGAGCACAAGGAGATGAGAAATGAGGTGCGTTTTCGAAACCTTTCCCGATCACACGGTGTACCATCTTCTGGGTTTCTCATGCATGTTTTTGTTATAGGAAGATGCCCTTGAACTTGGAGATTTGGGACCCATGGGATGGGTACCATGCAGTATTAATTTAAAGGGCCTGGGTTTCCTCAACCAACCTGACCAAACCTCTCAGCCACAAGAGTGTCCACCCTTATGTCTCAATCAGCTGTGGGTCTAGAGATGGTCAATCCAGGTGGCATCACAGCCCCTGAACGAATATTGTAAGAATTTCTCTCTCTTTCACTGTCTTTGTTTCACGGGTTTTTAAAAGTAATTGATTTTTATAATGGGGTTTAGCTGCTTTTCACTGCTGTTTTTATGCTGCTTTACACCCACTTGACTCACTTACAGAGAGATATCAATACATAGCTTTGAAGATTCTTCCTAGTCAGATATATTCTTGGGCGGTGAATAGGGGGTTTTTGCGTCCAGTTCACTGAGCAAGGAGTAGGTCTTGTCTATTACATATTGGGCTTATTGAACGGTATCTGAGCTAATTTGAAACCCTTGTTTTCTGCCTCACCCGACCTCACCTTTCCCGTTAAGCAGCCATAGTGTGTTTTGTAAACGTGTGTCTCTGTTCTGTTTTGTAATTCAGTTCAAGTGTAGCGGTTTTTACATTCCCTCTATAAGTGATATCTTATGATAAGTGTCGTTTTCTGGTTGACTTATTTCACTTAGAATCGTCGTACCTAAATCCACTCATCATGCTGCTACTAGCCTTATGACGTTGATTTCCTGGCTGAGTGATATTCCATTGTACATAAGGACCACAACTTCTTTATCCATTTTTTTCTTTCCTGGGATATTTAAGGTGTAACGAAGTGGAGGTTCTTGTCAACAGAGCAGCCCTAAACTTTGGGGTGCCTGTGTCTTGCTGATTTTTACTTGTCCCAATTTATACACCCATGAGTGGAAGTGCCCTATGCTCTCTAAGCTGAGTTTTTTAGAGGTTTCAGGACACACCGTACACTTCTCCAGAGTGGCTGTTGGCAATTTACATCACGCCCATCAGCGTAGCAGGGCTCCCGTTTCTCCATGGCCTGTCCTGCATTTCTGGTTTTGACACTTTATTCAGCATGGCCCTTTTGACCGATGGGAAGCGAGACTTCTTTGTAGCGCTGATTTGCCTTTCCAGGTTGCTTGGTTGGCCAAAAAGGGCGTATGCGTTTTTTCCTGAATATATTCAGGAAAAAACGCATACGCCCTTTTTGGCCAAGGGCATCATGGTCGAGGTTTTGCCGCCTTTCCTGTGCTTTAAAGGCGATTCGAATCTACCTCCTGAAATCTGTTTCCTGCAATTCTGCCTTGCTTTCAAATCCTCTTCGTTGCCTTCCCTCAATATATTTGTGGACGAGAGTTATCATTCCTAACTCTGCAGGTTTGTGAATTGCAGTGCCCCTGAGCTCCATTTTTCAACTCGCTTTCTTCGGAGCTGGCCGCAAAAGCGCAGGATTGCTTCAGGCCCTATTCTGGTTCCGGGCGGCAGGCTGAGCCTGTGGTTAATTCTTCTTCCTGATGGGAAAATAGAGTGACCTGTGCCTGTCCCAACACCTAGAGCTAGTCTCTCATTGGTTCCCCCTCTTCCCGTTCATCCTCAGGACAAATTGCAACCTGTACGGAACAGGAGGTTAAAGGTGCTGATTCTCCACGGAGGGAGATTGCTACTAACGCGGCTGGAATGGCGAACCCGAGCACAAGGAGATGAGAAATGAGGTGCGTTTTAGAAACCTTTCCCGATCACACGGTGTACCATCTTCTGGGTTTCTCATGCATGTTTTCGATGTAGGAAGATGCCCTTGAACCTGGAGATTTGGGACCCATGGGATGGGTACCACGCAGTGTTACTTTAAAGGGTCTGCGTTTGCTCACCCAACCTCACCAAACCTCTCAGCCCCAAGAGTGTCCACCCTTATGTCTCAATCAGCTGTGGGTCTAGAGATGGTCAATCCAGGTGGCATCACACCCCTGAACGAATTTTGTAAGAATTTCTCTCTCTTTCACTGTCTTTGTTTCACGGGATTTTAAAAGTAATTGATTTTTATAATGGGGTTTAGCTGCTTTTCACTGCTCTGTTTATGCTGCTTTACACCCACTTGACTCATTTACAGAGAGATATCAATACATAGCTTTGAAGATTCTTCCTAGTCAGGTATATTCTTGGGCGGTGAATAGGGAGTGTCGAGTCCAGTTCACTGAGCAAGGAGTAGGTCTTGTCTATTACATATTGGGTTTATTGAACGGTATCTGAGCTAATTTGAAACCCTTGTTTTCTGCCTCACCCGACCTCACCTTTCCCGTTAAGCAGCCATAGTGTGTTTTGTAAACGTGTGTCTCTGTTCTGTTTTGTAATTCAGTTCAAGTGTAGCGGTTTTTACATTCCCTCTATAAGTGATATCTTATGATAAGTGTCGTTTTCTGGTTGACTTATTTCACTTAGAATCGTCGTACCTAAATCCACTCATCATGCTGCTACTAGCCTTATGACGTTGATTTCCTGGCTGAGTGATATTCCATTGTACATAAGGACCACAACTTCTTTATCCATTTTTTTCTTTCCTGGGATATTTAAGGTGTAACGAAGTGGAGGTTCTTGTCAACAGAGCAGCCCTAAACTTTGGGGTGCCTGTGTCTTGCTGATTTTTACTTTTCCCAATTTATACGCCCATGAGTGGAAGTGCCCTATGCTCTCTAAGCTGAGTTTTTTAGAGGTTTCAGGACACACCGTACACTTCTCCAGAGTGGCTGTTGGCAATTTACATCACGCCCATCAGCGTAGCAAGGCTCCCGTTTCTCCATGGCCTGTCCTGCATTTCTGGTTTTGACACTTTATTCAGCATGGCCCTTTTGACTGATGGGAAGCGAGACTTCTTTGTAGCGCTGATTTGCCTTTCCAGGTTGCTTGGTTGGCCAAAAAGGGCGTATGCGTTTTTTCCTGAATATATTCAGGAAAAAACGCATACGCCCTTTTTGGCCAAGGGCATCATGGTCGAGGTTTTGCCGCCTTTCCTGTGCTTTAAAGGCGATTCGAATCTACCTCCTGAAATCTGTTTCCTGCAATTCTGCCTTGCTTTCAAATCCTCTTCGTTGCCTTCCCTCAATATATTTGTGGACGAGAGTTATCATTTCTAACTCTGCAGGTTTGTGAATTGCAGTGCCCCTGAGCTCCATTTTTCAACTCGCTTTCTTCGGAGCTGGCCGCAAAAGCGCAGGATTGCTTCAGGCCCTATTCTGGTTCCGGGCGGCAGGCTGAGCCTGTGGTTAATTCTTCTTCCTGATGGGAAAATAGAGTGACCTGTGCCTGTCCCAACACCTAGAGCTAGTCTCTCATTGGTTCCCCCTCTTCCCGTTCATCCTCAGGACAAATTGCAACCTGTACGGAACAGGAGGTTAAAGGTGCTGATTCTCCACGGAGGGAGATTGCTACTAACGCGGCTGGAATGGCGAACCCGAGCACAAGGAGATGAGAAATGAGGTGCGTTTTAGAAACCTTTCCCGATCACACGGTGTACCATCTTCTGGGTTTCTCATGCATGTTTTCGATGTAGGAAGATGCCCTTGAACCTGGAGATTTGGGACCCATGGGATGGGTACCACGCAGTGTTACTTTAAAGGGTCTGCGTTTGCTCACCCAACCTCACCAAACCTCTCAGCCCCAAGAGTGTCCACCCTTATGTCTCAATCAGCTGTGGGTCTAGAGATGGTCAATCCAGGTGGCATCACAGCCCCTGAACGAATTTTGTAAGAATTTCTCTCTCTTTCACTGTCTTTGTTTCACGGGATTTTAAAAGTAATTGATTTTTATAATGGGGTTTAGCTGCTTTTCACTGCTCTGTTTATGCTGCTTTACACCCACTTGACTCATTTACAGAGAGATATCAATACATAGCTTTGAAGATTCTTCCTAGTCAGGTATATTCTTGGGCGGTGAATAGGGGGTGTCGAGTCCAGTTCACTGAGCAAGGAGTAGGTCTTGTCTATTACATATTGGGTTTATGGAACGGTATCTGAGCTAATTTGAAACCCTTGTTTTCTCCCTCACCCGACCTCACCTTTCCCGTTAAGCAGCCATAGTGTGTTTTGTAAACGTGTGACGCTGTTCTGTTTTGTAATTCAGTTCAAGTGTAGCGGTTTTTACATTCCCTCTCTAAGTGATATCTTATGATAAGTGTCTTTTTCTGTGTGACTTATTTCACTTAGAATCGTCGTACCTAAATCCTCTCATCATGCTGCTACTAGCCTTATGACGTTAATTTCATGGCTGAGTGATATGCCATTGTACATAAGGACCACAACTTCCTTATCCATTTTTCTCTTTCCTGGGATATTTAAGGTGTAACGAAGTGGAGGTTCTTGTCAACAGAGCAGCCCTAAACTTTGGGGTGCCTGTGTCTTGCTGATTTTTAGTTTTCCCAATTTATACGCCCATGAGTGGAAGTGCCTTATGCTCTCTATGCTGAGTTCTTTAGATGTTTCAGGAAACACCGTACACTTCTCCAGAGTGGCTGTTGGCAATTTACATCCCGCCCATCAGCGTAGTAAGGCTCCCGTTTCTCCATGGCCTGTCCTGCATTTCTGGTTTTGACACTTTATTCAGCATGGCCCTTTTGACCGATGGGAAGCGAGACTTCTTTGTAGCGCTGATTTGCCTTTCCAGGTTGCTTGGTTGGCCAAAAAGGGCGTATGCGTTTTTTCCTGAATATATTCAGGAAAAAACGCATACGCCCTTTTTGGCCAAGGGCATCATGGTCGAGGTTTTGCCGCTTTTCCTGTGCTTTAAAGGCGATTCGACTCTACCTCCTGAAATCTGTTTCCTGCAATTCTGCCTTGCTTTCAAATCCTCCTCGTTGCCTTCCCTCAATATATTTGTGGACGAGAGTTATCATTTATAACTCTGCAGGTTTGTGAATTGCAGTGCCCCTGAGCTCGATTTTTCAACTCGTTTTTTTGGGAGCTGGCCGCAAAAGCACAGGATTGCTTCAGGCCCTGTTCTGCTTCCGGGCGGCAGGCTGAGCCTGTGGTTAATTCTTCTTCCTGATGGGAAAATAGAGTGACCTGTGCCTGTCCCAACACCTAGAGCTAGTCTCTCACTGGTTCCCCCTCTTCCCGTTCATCCTCAGGACAATTTGCAACCTGTACGGAACAGGAGGTTGAAGGTGCTGATTCTCGAAGGAGGGAGATTGCTAGTAAAGCGGCTGTAATGGCCAACCCGAGCACAAGGAGATGAGAAATGAGGTGCGTTTTCGAAACCTTTCCCGATCACACGGTGTACCATCTTCTGGGTTTCTCATGCATGTTTTTGTTATAGGAAGATGCCCTTGAACTTGGAGATTTGGGACCCATGGGATGGGTACCACGCAGTATTACTTTAAAGGGCCTGGGTTTCCTCAACCAACCTGACCAAACCTCTCAGCCACAAGAGTGTCCACCCTTATGTCTCAATCAGCTGTGGGTCTAGAGATGGTCAATCCAGGTGGCATCACAGCCCCTGAACGAATATTGTAAGAATTTCTCTCTCTTTCACTGTCTTTGTTTCACGGGTTTTTAAAAGTAATTGATTTTTATAATGGGGTTTAGCTGCTTTTCACTGCTGTTTTTATGCTGCTTTACACCCACTTGACTCACTTACAGAGAGATATCAATACATAGCTTTGAAGATTCTTCCTAGTCAGATATATTCTTGGGCGGTGAATAGGGGGTGTCGAGTCCAGTTCACTGAGCAAGGAGTAGGTCTTGTCTATTACATATTGGGCTTATTGAACGGTATCTGAGCTAATTTGAAACCCTTGTTTTCTGCCTCACCCGACCTCACCTTTCCCGTTAAGCAGCCATAGTGTGTTTTGTAAACGTGTGTCTCTGTTCTGTTTTGTAATTCAGTTCAAGTGTAGCGGTTTTTACATTCCCTCTATAAGTGATATCTTATGATAAGTGTCGTTTTCTGGTTGACTTATTTCACTTAGAATCGTCGTACCTAAATCCACTCATCATGCTGCTACTAGCCTTATGACGTTGATTTCCTGGCTGAGTGATATTCCATTGTACATAAGGACCACAACTTCTTTATCCATTTTTTTCTTTCCTGGGATATTTAAGGTGTAACGAAGTGGAGGTTCTTGTCAACAGAGCAGCCCTAAACTTTGGGGTGCCTGTGTCTTGCTGATTTTTACTTGTCCCAATTTATACACCCATGAGTGGAAGTGCCCTATGCTCTCTAAGCTGAGTTTTTTAGAGGTTTCAGGACACACCGTACACTTCTCCAGAGTGGCTGTTGGCAATTTACATCACGCCCATCAGCGTAGCAAGGCTCCCGTTTCTCCATGGCCTGTCCTGCATTTCTGGTTTTGACACTTTATTCAGCATGGCCCTTTTGACCGATGGGAAGCGAGACTTCTTTGTAGCGCTGATTTGCCTTTCCAGGTTGCTTGGTTGGCCAAAAAGGGCGTATGCGTTTTTTCCTGAATATATTCAGGAAAAAACGCATACGCCCTTTTTGGCCAAGGGCATCATGGTCGAGGTTTTGCCGCCTTTCCTGTGCTTTAAAGGCGATTCGAATCTACCTCCTGAAATCTGTTTCCTGCAATTCTGCCTTGCTTTCAAATCCTCTTCGTTGCCTTCCCTCAATATATTTGTGGACGAGAGTTATCATTTCTAACTCTGCAGGTTTGTGAATTGCAGTGCCCCTGAGCTCCATTTTTCAACTCGCTTTCTTCGGAGCTGGCCGCAAAAGCGCAGGATTGCTTCAGGCCCTATTCTGGTTCCGGGCGGCAGGCTGAGCCTGTGGTTAATTCTTCTTCCTGATGGGAAAATAGAGTGACCTGTGCCTGTCCCAACACCTAGAGCTAGTCTCTCATTGGTTCCCCCTCTTCCCGTTCATCCTCAGGACAAATTGCAACCTGTACGGAACAGGAGGTTAAAGGTGCTGATTCTCCACGGAGGGAGATTGCTACTAACGCGGCTGGAATGGCGAACCCGAGCACAAGGAGATGAGAAATGAGGTGCGTTTTAGAAACCTTTCCCGATCACACGGTGTACCATCTTCTGGGTTTCTCATGCATGTTTTCGATGTAGGAAGATGCCCTTGAACCTGGAGATTTGGGACCCATGGGATGGGTACCACGCAGTATTACTTTAAAGGGTCTGCGTTTGCTCACCCAACCTCACCAAACCTCTCAGCCCCAAGAGTGTCCACCCTTATGTCTCAATCAGCTGTGGGTCTAGAGATGGTCAATCCAGGTGGCATCACAGCCCCTGAACGAATTTTGTAAGAATTTCTCTCTCTTTCACTGTCTTTGTTTCACGGGATTTTAAAAGTAATTGATTTTTATAATGGGGTTTAGCTGCTTTTCACTGCTCTGTTTATGCTGCTTTACACCCACTTGACTCATTTACAGAGAGATATCAATACATAGCTTTGAAGATTCTTCCTAGTCAGGTATATTCTTGGGCGGTGAATAGGGGGTGTCGAGTCCAGTTCACTGAGCAAGGAGTAGGTCTTGTCTATTACATATTGGGTTTATGGAACGGTATCTGAGCTAATTTGAAACCCTTGTTTTCTCCCTCACCCGACCTCACCTTTCCCGTTAAGCAGCCATAGTGTGTTTTGTAAACGTGTGACGCTGTTCTGTTTTGTAATTCAGTTCAAGTGTAGCGGTTTTTACATTCCCTCTCTAAGTGATATCTTATGATAAGTGTCTTTTTCTGTGTGACTTATTTCACTTAGAATCGTCGTACCTAAATCCTCTCATCATGCTGCTACTAGCCTTATGACGTTAATTTCATGGCTGAGTGATATGCCATTGTACATAAGGACCACAACTTCCTTATCCATTTTTCTCTTTCCTGGGATATTTAAGGTGTAACGAAGTGGAGGTTCTTGTCAACAGAGCAGCCCTAAACTTTGGGGTGCCTGTGTCTTGCTGATTTTTAGTTTTCCCAATTTATACGCCCATGAGTGGAAGTGCCTTATGCTCTCTATGCTGAGTTCTTTAGATGTTTCAGGAAACACCGTACACTTCTCCAGAGTGGCTGTTGGCAATTTACATCCCGCCCATCAGCGTGGTAAGGCTCCCGTTTCTCCATGGCCTGTCCTGCATTTCTGGTTTTGACACTTTATTCAGCATGGCCCTTTTGACCGATGGGAAGCGAGACTTCTTTGTAGCGCTGATTTGCCTTTCCAGGTTGCTTGGTTGGCCAAAAAGGGCGTATGCGTTTTTTCCTGAATATATTCAGGAAAAAACGCATACGCCCTTTTTGGCCAAGGGCATCATGGTCGAGGTTTTGCCGCTTTTCCTGTGCTTTAAAGGCGATTCGACTCTACCTCCTGAAATCTGTTTCCTGCAATTCTGCCTTGCTTTCAAATCCTCCTCGTTGCCTTCCCTCAATATATTTGTGGACGAGAGTTATCATTTATAACTCTGCAGGTTTGTGAATTGCAGTGCCCCTGAGCTCGATTTTTCAACTCGTTTTTTTGGGAGCTGGCCGCAAAAGCACAGGATTGCTTCAGGCCCTGTTCTGCTTCCGGGCGGCCGGCTGAGCCTGTGGTTAATCCTTCTTCCTGATGGGAAAATAGAGTGACCTGTGCCTGTCCCAACACCTAGAGCTAGTCTCTCACTGGTTCCCCCTCTACCCGTTCATCCTCAGGACAATTTGCAACCTGTGCGGAACAGGAGGTTGAAGGTGCTGATTCTCGAAGGAGGGAGATTGCTAGTAAAGCGGCTGTAATGGCCAACCCGAGCACAAGGAGATGAGAAATGAGGTGCGTTTTCGAAACCTTTCCCGATCACACGGTGTACCATCTTCTGGGTTTCTCATGCATGTTTTTGTTATAGGAAGATGCCCTTGAACTTGGATATTTGGGACCCATGGGATGGGTACCATGCAGTATTAATTTAAAGGGCCTGGGTTTCCTCAACCAACCTGACCAAACCTCTCAGCCACAAGAGTGTCCACCCTTATGTCTCAATCAGCTGTGGGTCTAGAGATGGTCAATCCAGGTGGCATCACAGCCCCTGAACGAATATTGTAAGAATTTCTCTCTCTTTCACTGTCTTTGTTTCACGGGTTTTTAAAAGTAATTGATTTTTATAATGGGGTTTAGCTGCTTTTCACTGCTGTTTTTATGCTGCTTTACACCCACTTGACTCACTTACAGAGAGATATCAATACATAGCTTTGAAGATTCTTCCTAGTCAGATATATTCTTGGGCGGTGAATAGGGGGTTTTTGCGTCCAGTTCACTGAGCAAGGAGTAGGTCTTGTCTATTACATATTGGGCTTATTGAACGGTATCTGAGCTAATTTGAAACCCTTGTTTTCTGCCTCACCCGACCTCACCTTTCCCGTTAAGCAGCCATAGTGTGTTTTGTAAACGTGTGTCTCTGTTCTGTTTTGTAATTCAGTTCAAGTATAGCGGTTTTTACATTCCCTCTATAAGTGATATCTTATGATAAGTGTCGTTTTCTGGTTGACTTATTTCACTTAGAATCGTCGTACCTAAATCCACTCATCATGCTGCTACTAGCCTTATGACGTTGATTTCCTGGCTGAGTGATATTCCATTGTACATAAGGACCACAACTTCTTTATCCATTTTTTTCTTTCCTGGGATATTTAAGGTGTAACGAAGTGGAGGTTCTTGTCAACAGAGCAGCCCTAAACTTTGGGGTGCCTGTGTCTTGCTGATTTTTACTTTTCCCAATTTATACACCCATGAGTGGAAGTGCCCTATGCTCTCTAAGCTGAGTTTTTTAGAGGTTTCAGGACACACCGTACACTTCTCCAGAGTGGCTGTTGGCAATTTACATCACGCCCATCAGCGTAGCAGGGCTCCCGTTTCTCCATGGCCTGTCCTGCATTTCTGGTTTTGACACTTTATTCAGCATGGCCCTTTTGACCGATGGGAAGCGAGACTTCTTTGTAGCACTGATTTGCCTTTCCAGGTTGCTTGGTTGGCCAAAAAGGGCGTATGCGTTTTTTCCTGAATATATTCACGAAAAAACGCATACGCCCTTTTTGGCCAAGGGCATCATGGTCGAGGTTTTGCCGCCTTTCCTGTGCTTTAAAGGCGATTCGAATCTACCTCCTGAAATCTGTTTCCTGCAATTCTGCCTTGCTTTCAAATCCTCTTCGTTGCCTTCCCTCAATATATTTGTGGACGAGAGTTGTCATTCCTAACTCTGCAGGTTTGTGAATTGCAGTGCCCCTGAGCTCCATTTTTCAACTCGCTTTCTTCGGAGCTGGCCGCAAAAGCGCAGGATTGCTTCAGGCCCTATTCTGGTTCCGGGCGGCAGGCTGAGCCTGTGGTTAATTCTTCTTCCTGATGGGAAAATAGAGTGACCTGTGCCTGTCCCAACACCTAGAGCTAGTCTCTCATTGGTTCCCCCTCTTCCCGTTCATCCTCAGGACAAATTGCAACCTGTACGGAACAGGAGGTTAAAGGTGCTGATTCTCCACGGAGGGAGATTGGTACTAACGCGGCTGGAATGGCGAACCCGAGCACAAGGAGATGAGAAATGAGGTGCGTTTTAGAAACCTTTCCCGATCACACGGTGTACCATCTTCTGGGTTTCTCATGCATGTTTTCGATGTAGGAAGATGCCCTTGAACCTGGAGATTTGGGACCCATGGGATGGGTACCACGCAGTGTTACTTTAAAGGGTCTGCGTTTGCTCACCCAACCTCACCAAACCTCTCAGCCCCAAGAGTGTCCACCCTTATGTCTCAATCAGCTGTGGGTCTAGAGATGGTCAATCCAGGTGGCATCACAGCCCCTGAACGAATTTTGTAAGAATTTCTCTCTCTTTCACTGTCTTTGTTTCACGGGATTTTAAAAGTAATTGATTTTTATAATGGGGTTTAGCTGCTTTTCACTGCTCTGTTTATGCTGCTTTACACCCACTTGACTCATTTACAGAGAGATATCAATACATAGCTTTGAAGATTCTTCCTAGTCAGGTATATTCTTGGGCGGTGAATAGGGGGTGTCGAGTCCAGTTCACTGAGCAAGGAGTAGGTCTTGTCTATTACATATTGGGTTTATGGAACGGTATCTGAGCTAATTTGAAACCCTTGTTTTCTCCCTCACCCGACCTCACCTTTCCCGTTAAGCAGCCATAGTGTGTTTTGTAAACGTGTGACGCTGTTCTGTTTTGTAATTCAGTTCAAGTGTAGCGGTTTTTACATTCCCTCTCTAAGTGATATCTTATGATAAGTGTCTTTTTCTGTGTGACTTATTTCACTTAGAATCGTCGTACCTAAATCCTCTCATCATGCTGCTACTAGCCTTATGACGTTAATTTCATGGCTGAGTGATATGCCATTGTACATAAGGACCACAACTTCCTTATCCATTTTTCTCTTTCCTGGGATATTTAAGGTGTAACGAAGTGGAGGTTCTTGTCAACAGAGCAGCCCTAAACTTTGGGGTGCCTGTGTCTTGCTGATTTTTAGTTTTCCCAATTTATACGCCCATGAGTGGAAGTGCCTTATGCTCTCTATGCTGAGTTCTTTAGATGTTTCAGGAAACACCGTACACTTCTCCAGAGTGGCTGTTGGCAATTTACATCCCGCCCATCAGCGTAGTAAGGCTCCCGTTTCTCCATGGCCTGTCCTGCATTTCTGGTTTTGACACTTTATTCAGCATGGCCCTTTTGACCGATGGGAAGCGAGACTTCTTTGTAGCGCTGATTTGCCTTTCCAGGTTGCTTGGTTGGCCAAAAAGGGCGTATGCGTTTTTTCCTGAATATATTCAGGAAAAAACGCATACGCCCTTTTTGGCCAAGGGCATCATGGTCGAGGTTTTGCCGCTTTTCCTGTGCTTTAAAGGCGATTCGACTCTACCTCCTGAAATCTGTTTCCTGCAATTCTGCCTTGCTTTCAAATCCTCCTCGTTGCCTTCCCTCAATATATTTGTGGACGAGAGTTATCATTTATAACTCTGCAGGTTTGTGAATTGCAGTGCCCCTGAGCTCGATTTTTCAACTCGTTTTTTTGGGAGCTGGCCGCAAAAGCACAGGATTGCTTCAGGCCCTGTTCTGCTTCCGGGCGGCAGGCTGAGCCTGTGGTTAATTCTTCTTCCTGATGGGAAAATAGAGTGACCTGTGCCTGTCCCAACACCTAGAGCTAGTCTCTCACTGGTTCCCCCTCTTCCCGTTCATCCTCAGGACAATTTGCAACCTGTACGGAACAGGAGGTTGAAGGTGCTGATTCTCGAAGGAGGGAGATTGCTAGTAAAGCGGCTGTAATGGCCAACCCGAGCACAAGGAGATGAGAAATGAGGTGCGTTTTCGAAACCTTTCCCGATCACACGGTGTACCATCTTCTGGGTTTCTCATGCATGTTTTTGTTATAGGAAGATGCCCTTGAACTTGGAGATTTGGGACCCATGGGATGGGTACCACGCAGTATTACTTTAAAGGGCCTGCGTTTCCTCAACCAACCTGACCAAACCTCTCAGCCACAAGAGTGTCCACCCTTATGTCTCAATCAGCTGTGGGTCTAGAGATGGTCAATCCAGGTGGCATCACAGCCCCTGAACGAATATTGTAAGAATTTCTCTCTCTTTCACTGTCTTTGTTTCACGGGTTTTTAAAAGTAATTGATTTTTATAATGGGGTTTAGCTGCTTTTCACTGCTGTTTTTATGCTGCTTTACACCCACTTGACTCACTTACAGAGAGATATCAATACATAGCTTTGAAGATTCTTCCTAGTCAGATATATTCTTGGGCGGTGAATAGGGGGTGTCGAGTCCAGTTCACTGAGCAAGGAGTAGGTCTTGTCTATTACATATTGGGCTTATTGAACGGTATCTGAGCTAATTTGAAACCCTTGTTTTCTGCCTCACCCGACCTCACCTTTCCCGTTAAGCAGCCATAGTGTGTTTTGTAAACGTGTGTCTCTGTTCTGTTTTGTAATTCAGTTCAAGTGTAGCGGTTTTTACATTCCCTCTATAAGTGATATCTTATGATAAGTGTCGTTTTCTGGTTGACTTATTTCACTTAGAATCGTCGTACCTAAATCCACTCATCATGCTGCTACTAGCCTTATGACGTTGATTTCCTGGCTGAGTGATATTCCATTGTACATAAGGACCACAACTTCTTTATCCATTTTTTTCTTTCCTGGGATATTTAAGGTGTAACGAAGTGGAGGTTCTTGTCAACAGAGCAGCCCTAAACTTTGGGGTGCCTGTGTCTTGCTGATTTTTACTTGTCCCAATTTATACACCCATGAGTGGAAGTGCCCTATGCTCTCTAAGCTGAGTTTTTTAGAGGTTTCAGGACACACCGTACACTTCTCCAGAGTGGCTGTTGGCAATTTACATCACGCCCATCAGCGTAGCAAGGCTCCCGTTTCTCCATGGCCTGTCCTGCATTTCTGGTTTTGACACTTTATTCAGCATGGCCCTTTTGACCGATGGGAAGCGAGACTTCTTTGTAGCGCTGATTTGCCTTTCCAGGTTGCTTGGTTGGCCAAAAAGGGCGTATGCGTTTTTTCCTGAATATATTCAGGAAAAAACGCATACGCCCTTTTTGGCCAAGGGCATCATGGTCGAGGTTTTGCCGCCTTTCCTGTGCTTTAAAGGCGATTCGAATCTACCTCCTGAAATCTGTTTCCTGCAATTCTGCCTTGCTTTCAAATCCTCTTCGTTGCCTTCCCTCAATATATTTGTGGACGAGAGTTATCATTTCTAACTCTGCAGGTTTGTGAATTGCAGTGCCCCTGAGCTCCATTTTTCAACTCGCTTTCTTCGGAGCTGGCCGCAAAAGCGCAGGATTGCTTCAGGCCCTATTCTGGTTCCGGGCGGCAGGCTGAGCCTGTGGTTAATTCTTCTTCCTGATGGGAAAATAGAGTGACCTGTGCCTGTCCCAACACCTAGAGCTAGTCTCTCATTGGTTCCCCCTCTTCCCGTTCATCCTCAGGACAAATTGCAACCTGTACGGAACAGGAGGTTAAAGGTGCTGATTCTCCACGGAGGGAGATTGCTACTAACGCGGCTGGAATGGCGAACCCGAGCACAAGGAGATGAGAAATGAGGTGCGTTTTAGAAACCTTTCCCGATCACACGGTGTACCATCTTCTGGGTTTCTCATGCATGTTTTCGATGTAGGAAGATGCCCTTGAACCTGGAGATTTGGGACCCATGGGATGGGTACCACGCAGTATTACTTTAAAGGGTCTGCGTTTGCTCACCCAACCTCACCAAACCTCTCAGCCCCAAGAGTGTCCACCCTTATGTCTCAATCAGCTGTGGGTCTAGAGATGGTCAATCCAGGTGGCATCACAGCCCCTGAACGAATTTTGTAAGAATTTCTCTCTCTTTCACTGTCTTTGTTTCACGGGATTTTAAAAGTAATTGATTTTTATAATGGGGTTTAGCTGCTTTTCACTGCTCTGTTTATGCTGCTTTACACCCACTTGACTCATTTACAGAGAGATATCAATACATAGCTTTGAAGATTCTTCCTAGTCAGGTATATTCTTGGGCGGTGAATAGGGGGTGTCGAGTCCAGTTCACTGAGCAAGGAGTAGGTCTTGTCTATTACATATTGGGTTTATGGAACGGTATCTGAGCTAATTTGAAACCCTTGTTTTCTCCCTCACCCGACCTCACCTTTCCCGTTAAGCAGCCATAGTGTGTTTTGTAAACGTGTGACGCTGTTCTGTTTTGTAATTCAGTTCAAGTGTAGCGGTTTTTACATTCCCTCTCTAAGTGATATCTTATGATAAGTGTCTTTTTCTGTGTGACTTATTTCACTTAGAATCGTCGTACCTAAATCCTCTCATCATGCTGCTACTAGCCTTATGACGTTAATTTCATGGCTGAGTGATATGCCATTGTACATAAGGACCACAACTTCCTTATCCATTTTTCTCTTTCCTGGGATATTTAAGGTGTAACGAAGTGGAGGTTCTTGTCAACAGAGCAGCCCTAAACTTTGGGGTGCCTGTGTCTTGCTGATTTTTAGTTTTCCCAATTTATACGCCCATGAGTGGAAGTGCCTTATGCTCTCTATGCTGAGTTCTTTAGATGTTTCAGGAAACACCGTACACTTCTCCAGAGTGGCTGTTGGCAATTTACATCCCGCCCATCAGCGTGGTAAGGCTCCCGTTTCTCCATGGCCTGTCCTGCATTTCTGGTTTTGACACTTTATTCAGCATGGCCCTTTTGACCGATGGGAAGCGAGACTTCTTTGTAGCGCTGATTTGCCTTTCCAGGTTGCTTGGTTGGCCAAAAAGGGCGTATGCGTTTTTTCCTGAATATATTCAGGAAAAAACGCATACGCCCTTTTTGGCCAAGGGCATCATGGTCGAGGTTTTGCCGCTTTTCCTGTGCTTTAAAGGCGATTCGACTCTACCTCCTGAAATCTGTTTCCTGCAATTCTGCCTTGCTTTCAAATCCTCCTCGTTGCCTTCCCTCAATATATTTGTGGACGAGAGTTATCATTTATAACTCTGCAGGTTTGTGAATTGCAGTGCCCCTGAGCTCGATTTTTCAACTCGTTTTTTTGGGAGCTGGCCGCAAAAGCACAGGATTGCTTCAGGCCCTGTTCTGCTTCCGGGCGGCCGGCTGAGCCTGTGGTTAATCCTTCTTCCTGATGGGAAAATAGAGTGACCTGTGCCTGTCCCAACACCTAGAGCTAGTCTCTCACTGGTTCCCCCTCTACCCGTTCATCCTCAGGACAATTTGCAACCTGTGCGGAACAGGAGGTTGAAGGTGCTGATTCTCGAAGGAGGGAGATTGCTAGTAAAGCGGCTGTAATGGCCAACCCGAGCACAAGGAGATGAGAAATGAGGTGCGTTTTCGAAACCTTTCCCGATCACACGGTGTACCATCTTCTGGGTTTCTCATGCATGTTTTTGTTATAGGAAGATGCCCTTGAACTTGGATATTTGGGACCCATGGGATGGGTACCATGCAGTATTAATTTAAAGGGCCTGGGTTTCCTCAACCAACCTGACCAAACCTCTCAGCCACAAGAGTGTCCACCCTTATGTCTCAATCAGCTGTGGGTCTAGAGATGGTCAATCCAGGTGGCATCACAGCCCCTGAACGAATATTGTAAGAATTTCTCTCTCTTTCACTGTCTTTGTTTCACGGGTTTTTAAAAGTAATTGATTTTTATAATGGGGTTTAGCTGCTTTTCACTGCTGTTTTTATGCTGCTTTACACCCACTTGACTCACTTACAGAGAGATATCAATACATAGCTTTGAAGATTCTTCCTAGTCAGATATATTCTTGGGCGGTGAATAGGGGGTTTTTGCGTCCAGTTCACTGAGCAAGGAGTAGGTCTTGTCTATTACATATTGGGCTTATTGAACGGTATCTGAGCTAATTTGAAACCCTTGTTTTCTGCCTCACCCGACCTCACCTTTCCCGTTAAGCAGCCATAGTGTGTTTTGTAAACGTGTGTCTCTGTTCTGTTTTGTAATTCAGTTCAAGTATAGCGGTTTTTACATTCCCTCTATAAGTGATATCTTATGATAAGTGTCGTTTTCTGGTTGACTTATTTCACTTAGAATCGTCGTACCTAAATCCACTCATCATGCTGCTACTAGCCTTATGACGTTGATTTCCTGGCTGAGTGATATTCCATTGTACATAAGGACCACAACTTCTTTATCCATTTTTTTCTTTCCTGGGATATTTAAGGTGTAACGAAGTGGAGGTTCTTGTCAACAGAGCAGCCCTAAACTTTGGGGTGCCTGTGTCTTGCTGATTTTTACTTTTCCCAATTTATACACCCATGAGTGGAAGTGCCCTATGCTCTCTAAGCTGAGTTTTTTAGAGGTTTCAGGACACACCGTACACTTCTCCAGAGTGGCTGTTGGCAATTTACATCACGCCCATCAGCGTAGCAGGGCTCCCGTTTCTCCATGGCCTGTCCTGCATTTCTGGTTTTGACACTTTATTCAGCATGGCCCTTTTGACCGATGGGAAGCGAGACTTCTTTGTAGCACTGATTTGCCTTTCCAGGTTGCTTGGTTGGCCAAAAAGGGCGTATGCGTTTTTTCCTGAATATATTCAGGAAAAAACGCATACGCCCTTTTTGGCCAAGGGCATCATGGTCGAGGTTTTGCCGCCTTTCCTGTGCTTTAAAGGCGATTCGAATCTACCTCCTGAAATCTGTTTCCTGCAATTCTGCCTTGCTTTCAAATCCTCTTCGTTGCCTTCCCTCAATATATTTGTGGACGAGAGTTGTCATTCCTAACTCTGCAGGTTTGTGAATTGCAGTGCCCCTGAGCTCCATTTTTCAACTCGCTTTCTTCGGAGCTGGCCGCAAAAGCGCAGGATTGCTTCAGGCCCTATTCTGGTTCCGGGCGGCAGGCTGAGCCTGTGGTTAATTCTTCTTCCTGATGGGAAAATAGAGTGACCTGTGCCTGTCCCAACACCTAGAGCTAGTCTCTCATTGGTTCCCCCTCTTCCCGTTCATCCTCAGGACAAATTGCAACCTGTACGGAACAGGAGGTTAAAGGTGCTGATTCTCCACGGAGGGAGATTGGTACTAACGCGGCTGGAATGGCGAACCCGAGCACAAGGAGATGAGAAATGAGGTGCGTTTTAGAAACCTTTCCCGATCACACGGTGTACCATCTTCTGGGTTTCTCATGCATGTTTTCGATGTAGGAAGATGCCCTTGAACCTGGAGATTTGGGACCCATGGGATGGGTACCACGCAGTGTTACTTTAAAGGGTCTGCGTTTGCTCACCCAACCTCACCAAACCTCTCAGCCCCAAGAGTGTCCACCCTTATGTCTCAATCAGCTGTGGGTCTAGAGATGGTCAATCCAGGTGGCATCACACCCCTGAACGAATTTTGTAAGAATTTCTCTCTCTTTCACTGTCTTTGTTTCACGGGATTTTAAAAGTAATTGATTTTTATAATGGGGTTTAGCTGCTTTTCACTGCTCTGTTTATGCTGCTTTACACCCACTTGACTCATTTACAGAGAGATATCAATACATAGCTTTGAAGATTCTTCCTAGTCAGGTATATTCTTGGGCGGTGAATAGGGAGTGTCGAGTCCAGTTCACTGAGCAAGGAGTAGGTCTTGTCTATTACATATTGGGTTTATTGAACGGTATCTGAGCTAATTTGAAACCCTTGTTTTCTGCCTCACCCGACCTCACCTTTCCCGTTAAGCAGCCATAGTGTGTTTTGTAAACGTGTGTCTCTGTTCTGTTTTGTAATTCAGTTCAAGTGTAGCGGTTTTTACATTCCCTCTATAAGTGATATCTTATGATAAGTGTCGTTTTCTGGTTGACTTATTTCACTTAGAATCGTCGTACCTAAATCCACTCATCATGCTGCTACTAGCCTTATGACGTTGATTTCCTGGCTGAGTGATATTCCATTGTACATAAGGACCACAACTTCTTTATCCATTTTTTTCTTTCCTGGTATATTTAAGGTGTAACGAAGTGGAGGTTCTTGTCAACAGAGCAGCCCTAAACTTTGGGGTGCCTGTGTCTTGCTGATTTTTACTTTTCCCAATTTATACGCCCATGAGTGGAAGTGCCCTATGCTCTCTAAGCTGAGTTTTTTAGAGGTTTCAGGACACACCGTACACTTCTCCAGAGTGGCTGTTGGCAATTTACATCACGCCCATCAGCGTAGCAAGGCTCCCGTTTCTCCATGGCCTGTCCTGCATTTCTGGTTTTGACACTTTATTCAGCATGGCCCTTTTGACTGATGGGAAGCGAGACTTCTTTGTAGCGCTGATTTGCCTTTCCAGGTTGCTTGGTTGGCCAAAAAGGGCGTATGCGTTTTTTCCTGAATATATTCAGGAAAAAACGCATACGCCCTTTTTGGCCAAGGGCATCATGGTCGAGGTTTTGCCGCCTTTCCTGTGCTTTAAAGGCGATTCGAATCTACCTCCTGAAATCTGTTTCCTGCAATTCTGCCTTGCTTTCAAATCCTCTTCGTTGCCTTCCCTCAATATATTTGTGGACGAGAGTTGTCATTCCTAACTCTGCAGGTTTGTGAATTGCAGTGCCCCTGAGCTCCATTTTTCAACTCGCTTTCTTCGGAGCTGGCCGCAAAAGCGCAGGATTGCTTCAGGCCCTATTCTGGTTCCGGGCGGCAGGCTGAGCCTGTGGTTAATTCTTCTTCCTGATGGGAAAATAGAGTGACCTGTGCCTGTCCCAACACCTAGAGCTAGTCTCTCATTGGTTCCCCCTCTTCCCGTTCATCCTCAGGACAAATTGCAACCTGTACGGAACAGGAGGTTAAAGGTGCTGATTCTCCACGGAGGGAGATTGCTACTAACGCGGCTGGAATGGCGAACCCGAGCACAAGGAGATGAGAAATGAGGTGCGTTTTAGAAACCTTTCCCGATCACACGGTGTACCATCTTCTGGGTTTCTCATGCATGTTTTCGATGTAGGAAGATGCCCTTGAACCTGGAGATTTGGGACCCATGGGATGGGTACCACGCAGTGTTACTTTAAAGGGTCTGCGTTTGCTCACCCAACCTCACCAAACCTCTCAGCCCCAAGAGTGTCCACCCTTATGTCTCAATCAGCTGTGGGTCTAGAGATGGTCAATCCAGGTGGCATCACACCCCTGAACGAATTTTGTAAGAATTTCTCTCTCTTTCACTGTCTTTGTTTCACGGGATTTTAAAAGTAATTGATTTTTATAATGGGGTTTAGCTGCTTTTCACTGCTCTGTTTATGCTGCTTTACACCCACTTGACTCATTTACAGAGAGATATCAATACATAGCTTTGAAGATTCTTCCTAGTCAGGTATATTCTTGGGCGGTGAATAGGGAGTGTCGAGTCCAGTTCACTGAGCAAGGAGTAGGTCTTGTCTATTACATATTGGGTTTATTGAACGGTATCTGAGCTAATTTGAAACCCTTGTTTTCTGCCTCACCCGACCTCACCTTTCCCGTTAAGCAGCCATAGTGTGTTTTGTAAACGTGTGTCTCTGTTCTGTTTTGTAATTCAGTTCAAGTGTAGCGGTTTTTACATTCCCTCTATAAGTGATATCTTATGATAAGTGTCGTTTTCTGGTTGACTTATTTCACTTAGAATCGTCGTACCTAAATCCACTCATCATGCTGCTACTAGCCTTATGACGTTGATTTCCTGGCTGAGTGATATTCCATTGTACATAAGGACCACAACTTCTTTATCCATTTTTTTCTTTCCTGGGATATTTAAGGTGTAACGAAGTGGAGGTTCTTGTCAACAGAGCAGCCCTAAACTTTGGGGTGCCTGTGTCTTGCTGATTTTTACTTTTCCCAATTTATACGCCCATGAGTGGAAGTGCCCTATGCTCTCTAAGCTGAGTTTTTTAGAGGTTTCAGGACACACCGTACACTTCTCCAGAGTGGCTGTTGGCAATTTACATCACGCCCATCAGCGTAGCAAGGCTCCCGTTTCTCCATGGCCTGTCCTGCATTTCTGGTTTTGACACTTTATTCAGCATGGCCCTTTTGACTGATGGGAAGCGAGACTTCTTTGTAGCGCTGATTTGCCTTTCCAGGTTGCTTGGTTGGCCAAAAAGGGCGTATGCGTTTTTTCCTGAATATATTCAGGAAAAAACGCATACGCCCTTTTTGGCCAAGGGCATCATGGTCGAGGTTTTGCCGCCTTTCCTGTGCTTTAAAGGCGATTCGAATCTACCTCCTGAAATCTGTTTCCTGCAATTCTGCCTTGCTTTCAAATCCTCTTCGTTGCCTTCCCTCAATATATTTGTGGACGAGAGTTATCATTTCTAACTCTGCAGGTTTGTGAATTGCAGTGCCCCTGAGCTCCATTTTTCAACTCGCTTTCTTCGGAGCTGGCCGCAAAAGCGCAGGTTTGCTTCAGGCCCTATTCTGGTTCCGGGCGGCAGGCTGAGCCTGTGGTTAATTCTTCTTCCTGATGGGAAAATAGAGTGACCTGTGCCTGTCCCAACACCTAGAGCTAGTCTCTCATTGGTTCCCCCTCTTCCCGTTCATCCTCAGGACAAATTGCACCCTGTACGGAACAGGAGGTTAAAGGTGCTGATTCTCCACGGAGGGAGATTGCTACTAACGCGGCTGGAATGGCGAACCCGAGCACAAGGAGATGAGAAATGAGGTGCGTTTTAGAAACCTTTCCCGATCACACGGTGTACCATCTTCTGGGTTTCTCATGCATGTTTTCGATGTAGGAAGATGCCCTTGAACCTGGAGATTTGGGACCCATGGGATGGGTACCACGCAGTGTTACTTTAAAGGGTCTGCGTTTGCTCACCCAACCTCACCAAACCTCTCAGCCCCAAGAGTGTCCACCCTTATGTCTCAATCAGCTGTGGGTCTAGAGATGGTCAATCCAGGTGGCATCACAGCCCCTGAACGAATTTTGTAAGAATTTCTCTCTCTTTCACTGTCTTTGTTTCACGGGATTTTAAAAGTAATTGATTTTTATAATGGGGTTTAGCTGCTTTTCACTGCTCTGTTTATGCTGCTTTACACCCACTTGACTCATTTACAGAGAGATATCAATACATAGCTTTGAAGATTCTTCCTAGTCAGGTATATTCTTGGGCGGTGAATAGGGGGTGTCGAGTCCAGTTCACTGAGCAAGGAGTAGGTCTTGTCTATTACATATTGGGTTTATGGAACGGTATCTGAGCTAATTTGAAACCCTTGTTTTCTCCCTCACCCGACCTCACCTTTCCCGTTAAGCAGCCATAGTGTGTTTTGTAAACGTGTGACGCTGTTCTGTTTTGTAATTCAGTTCAAGTGTAGCGGTTTTTACATTCCCTCTCTAAGTGATATCTTATGATAAGTGTCTTTTTCTGTGTGACTTATTTCACTTAGAATCGTCGTACCTAAATCCTCTCATCATGCTGCTACTAGCCTTATGACGTTAATTTCATGGCTGAGTGATATGCCATTGTACATAAGGACCACAACTTCCTTATCCATTTTTCTCTTTCCTGGGATATTTAAGGTGTAACGAAGTGGAGGTTCTTGTCAACAGAGCAGCCCTAAACTTTGGGGTGCCTGTGTCTTGCTGATTTTTAGTTTTCCCAATTTATACGCCCATGAGTGGAAGTGCCTTATGCTCTCTATGCTGAGTTCTTTAGATGTTTCAGGAAACACCGTACACTTCTCCAGAGTGGCTGTTGGCAATTTACATCCCGCCCATCAGCGTGGTAAGGCTCCCGTTTCTCCATGGCCTGTCCTGCATTTCTGGTTTTGACACTTTATTCAGCATGGCCCTTTTGACCGATGGGAAGCGAGACTTCTTTGTAGCGCTGATTTGCCTTTCCAGGTTGCTTGGTTGGCCAAAAAGGGCGTATGCGTTTTTTCCTGAATATATTCAGGAAAAAACGCATACGCCCTTTTTGGCCAAGGGCATCATGGTCGAGGTTTTGCCGCTTTTCCTGTGCTTTAAAGGCGATTCGACTCTACCTCCTGAAATCTGTTTCCTGCAATTCTGCCTTGCTTTCAAATCCTCCTCGTTGCCTTCCCTCAATATATTTGTGGACGAGAGTTATCATTTATAACTCTGCAGGTTTGTGAATTGCAGTGCCCCTGAGCTCGATTTTTCAACTCGTTTTTTTGGGAGCTGGCCGCAAAAGCACAGGATTGCTTCAGGCCCTGTTCTGCTTCCGGGCGGCCGGCTGAGCCTGTGGTTAATCCTTCTTCCTGATGGGAAAATAGAGTGACCTGTGCCTGTCCCAACACCTAGAGCTAGTCTCTCACTGGTTCCCCCTCTTCCCGTTCATCCTCAGGACAATTTGCAACCTGTGCGGAACAGGAGGTTGAAGGTGCTGATTCTCGAAGGAGGGAGATTGCTAGTAAAGCGGCTGTAATGGCCAACCCGAGCACAAGGAGATGAGAAATGAGGTGCGTTTTCGAAACCTTTCCCGATCACACGGTGTACCATCTTCTGGGTTTCTCATGCATGTTTTTGTTATAGGAAGATGCCCTTGAACTTGGAGATTTGGGACCCATGGGATGGGTACCATGCAGTATTAATTTAAAGGGCCTGGGTTTCCTCAACCAACCTGACCAAACCTCTCAGCCACAAGAGTGTCCACCCTTATGTCTCAATCAGCTGTGGGTCTAGAGATGGTCAATCCAGGTGGCATCACAGCCCCTGAACGAATATTGTAAGAATTTCTCTCTCTTTCACTGTCTTTGTTTCACGGGTTTTTAAAAGTAATTGATTTTTATAATGGGGTTTAGCTGCTTTTCACTGCTGTTTTTATGCTGCTTTACACCCACTTGACTCACTTACAGAGAGATATCAATACATAGCTTTGAAGATTCTTCCTAGTCAGATATATTCTTGGGCGGTGAATAGGGGGTTTTTGCGTCCAGTTCACTGAGCAAGGAGTAGGTCTTGTCTATTACATATTGGGCTTATTGAACGGTATCTGAGCTAATTTGAAACCCTTGTTTTCTGCCTCACCCGACCTCACCTTTCCCGTTAAGCAGCCATAGTGTGTTTTGTAAACGTGTGTCTCTGTTCTGTTTTGTAATTCAGTTCAAGTGTAGCGGTTTTTACATTCCCTCTATAAGTGATATCTTATGATAAGTGTCGTTTTCTGGTTGACTTATTTCACTTAGAATCGTCGTACCTAAATCCACTCATCATGCTGCTACTAGCCTTATGACGTTGATTTCCTGGCTGAGTGATATTCCATTGTACATAAGGACCACAACTTCTTTATCCATTTTTTTCTTTCCTGGGATATTTAAGGTGTAACGAAGTGGAGGTTCTTGTCAACAGAGCAGCCCTAAACTTTGGGGTGCCTGTGTCTTGCTGATTTTTACTTGTCCCAATTTATACACCCATGAGTGGAAGTGCCCTATGCTCTCTAAGCTGAGTTTTTTAGAGGTTTCAGGACACACCGTACACTTCTCCAGAGTGGCTGTTGGCAATTTACATCACGCCCATCAGCGTAGCAGGGCTCCCGTTTCTCCATGGCCTGTCCTGCATTTCTGGTTTTGACACTTTATTCAGCATGGCCCTTTTGACCGATGGGAAGCGAGACTTCTTTGTAGCGCTGATTTGCCTTTCCAGGTTGCTTGGTTGGCCAAAAAGGGCGTATGCGTTTTTTCCTGAATATATTCAGGAAAAAACGCATACGCCCTTTTTGGCCAAGGGCATCATGGTCGAGGTTTTGCCGCCTTTCCTGTGCTTTAAAGGCGATTCGAATCTACCTCCTGAAATCTGTTTCCTGCAATTCTGCCTTGCTTTCAAATCCTCTTCGTTGCCTTCCCTCAATATATTTGTGGACGAGAGTTATCATTCCTAACTCTGCAGGTTTGTGAATTGCAGTGCCCCTGAGCTCCATTTTTCAACTCGCTTTCTTCGGAGCTGGCCGCAAAAGCGCAGGATTGCTTCAGGCCCTATTCTGGTTCCGGGCGGCAGGCTGAGCCTGTGGTTAATTCTTCTTCCTGATGGGAAAATAGAGTGACCTGTGCCTGTCCCAACACCTAGAGCTAGTCTCTCATTGGTTCCCCCTCTTCCCGTTCATCCTCAGGACAAATTGCAACCTGTACGGAACAGGAGGTTAAAGGTGCTGATTCTCCACGGAGGGAGATTGCTACTAACGCGGCTGGAATGGCGAACCCGAGCACAAGGAGATGAGAAATGAGGTGCGTTTTAGAAACCTTTCCCGATCACACGGTGTACCATCTTCTGGGTTTCTCATGCATGTTTTCGATGTAGGAAGATGCCCTTGAACCTGGAGATTTGGGACCCATGGGATGGGTACCACGCAGTGTTACTTTAAAGGGTCTGCGTTTGCTCACCCAACCTCACCAAACCTCTCAGCCCCAAGAGTGTCCACCCTTATGTCTCAATCAGCTGTGGGTCTAGAGATGGTCAATCCAGGTGGCATCACACCCCTGAACGAATTTTGTAAGAATTTCTCTCTCTTTCACTGTCTTTGTTTCACGGGATTTTAAAAGTAATTGATTTTTATAATGGGGTTTAGCTGCTTTTCACTGCTCTGTTTATGCTGCTTTACACCCACTTGACTCATTTACAGAGAGATATCAATACATAGCTTTGAAGATTCTTCCTAGTCAGGTATATTCTTGGGCGGTGAATAGGGAGTGTCGAGTCCAGTTCACTGAGCAAGGAGTAGGTCTTGTCTATTACATATTGGGTTTATTGAACGGTATCTGAGCTAATTTGAAACCCTTGTTTTCTGCCTCACCCGACCTCACCTTTCCCGTTAAGCAGCCATAGTGTGTTTTGTAAACGTGTGTCTCTGTTCTGTTTTGTAATTCAGTTCAAGTGTAGCGGTTTTTACATTCCCTCTATAAGTGATATCTTATGATAAGTGTCGTTTTCTGGTTGACTTATTTCACTTAGAATCGTCGTACCTAAATCCACTCATCATGCTGCTACTAGCCTTATGACGTTGATTTCCTGGCTGAGTGATATTCCATTGTACATAAGGACCACAACTTCTTTATCCATTTTTTTCTTTCCTGGGATATTTAAGGTGTAACGAAGTGGAGGTTCTTGTCAACAGAGCAGCCCTAAACTTTGGGGTGCCTGTGTCTTGCTGATTTTTACTTTTCCCAATTTATACGCCCATGAGTGGAAGTGCCCTATGCTCTCTAAGCTGAGTTTTTTAGAGGTTTCAGGACACACCGTACACTTCTCCAGAGTGGCTGTTGGCAATTTACATCACGCCCATCAGCGTAGCAAGGCTCCCGTTTCTCCATGGCCTGTCCTGCATTTCTGGTTTTGACACTTTATTCAGCATGGCCCTTTTGACTGATGGGAAGCGAGACTTCTTTGTAGCGCTGATTTGCCTTTCCAGGTTGCTTGGTTGGCCAAAAAGGGCGTATGCGTTTTTTCCTGAATATATTCAGGAAAAAACGCATACGCCCTTTTTGGCCAAGGGCATCATGGTCGAGGTTTTGCCGCCTTTCCTGTGCTTTAAAGGCGATTCGAATCTACCTCCTGAAATCTGTTTCCTGCAATTCTGCCTTGCTTTCAAATCCTCTTCGTTGCCTTCCCTCAATATATTTGTGGACGAGAGTTATCATTTCTAACTCTGCAGGTTTGTGAATTGCAGTGCCCCTGAGCTCCATTTTTCAACTCGCTTTCTTCGGAGCTGGCCGCAAAAGCGCAGGATTGCTTCAGGCCCTATTCTGGTTCCGGGCGGCAGGCTGAGCCTGTGGTTAATTCTTCTTCCTGATGGGAAAATAGAGTGACCTGTGCCTGTCCCAACACCTAGAGCTAGTCTCTCATTGGTTCCCCCTCTTCCCGTTCATCCTCAGGACAAATTGCAACCTGTACGGAACAGGAGGTTAAAGGTGCTGATTCTCCACGGAGGGAGATTGCTACTAACGCGGCTGGAATGGCGAACCCGAGCACAAGGAGATGAGAAATGAGGTGCGTTTTAGAAACCTTTCCCGATCACACGGTGTACCATCTTCTGGGTTTCTCATGCATGTTTTCGATGTAGGAAGATGCCCTTGAACCTGGAGATTTGGGACCCATGGGATGGGTACCACGCAGTGTTACTTTAAAGGGTCTGCGTTTGCTCACCCAACCTCACCAAACCTCTCAGCCCCAAGAGTGTCCACCCTTATGTCTCAATCAGCTGTGGGTCTAGAGATGGTCAATCCAGGTGGCATCACAGCCCCTGAACGAATTTTGTAAGAATTTCTCTCTCTTTCACTGTCTTTGTTTCACGGGATTTTAAAAGTAATTGATTTTTATAATGGGGTTTAGCTGCTTTTCACTGCTCTGTTTATGCTGCTTTACACCCACTTGACTCATTTACAGAGAGATATCAATACATAGCTTTGAAGATTCTTCCTAGTCAGGTATATTCTTGGGCGGTGAATAGGGGGTGTCGAGTCCAGTTCACTGAGCAAGGAGTAGGTCTTGTCTATTACATATTGGGTTTATGGAACGGTATCTGAGCTAATTTGAAACCCTTGTTTTCTCCCTCACCCGACCTCACCTTTCCCGTTAAGCAGCCATAGTGTGTTTTGTAAACGTGTGACGCTGTTCTGTTTTGTAATTCAGTTCAAGTGTAGCGGTTTTTACATTCCCTCTCTAAGTGATATCTTATGATAAGTGTCTTTTTCTGTGTGACTTATTTCACTTAGAATCGTCGTACCTAAATCCTCTCATCATGCTGCTACTAGCCTTATGACGTTAATTTCATGGCTGAGTGATATGCCATTGTACATAAGGACCACAACTTCCTTATCCATTTTTCTCTTTCCTGGGATATTTAAGGTGTAACGAAGTGGAGGTTCTTGTCAACAGAGCAGCCCTAAACTTTGGGGTGCCTGTGTCTTGCTGATTTTTAGTTTTCCCAATTTATACGCCCATGAGTGGAAGTGCCTTATGCTCTCTATGCTGAGTTCTTTAGATGTTTCAGGAAACACCGTACACTTCTCCAGAGTGGCTGTTGGCAATTTACATCCCGCCCATCAGCGTAGTAAGGCTCCCGTTTCTCCATGGCCTGTCCTGCATTTCTGGTTTTGACACTTTATTCAGCATGGCCCTTTTGACCGATGGGAAGCGAGACTTCTTTGTAGCGCTGATTTGCCTTTCCAGGTTGCTTGGTTGGCCAAAAAGGGCGTATGCGTTTTTTCCTGAATATATTCAGGAAAAAACGCATACGCCCTTTTTGGCCAAGGGCATCATGGTCGAGGTTTTGCCGCTTTTCCTGTGCTTTAAAGGCGATTCGACTCTACCTCCTGAAATCTGTTTCCTGCAATTCTGCCTTGCTTTCAAATCCTCCTCGTTGCCTTCCCTCAATATATTTGTGGACGAGAGTTATCATTTATAACTCTGCAGGTTTGTGAATTGCAGTGCCCCTGAGCTCGATTTTTCAACTCGTTTTTTTGGGAGCTGGCCGCAAAAGCACAGGATTGCTTCAGGCCCTGTTCTGCTTCCGGGCGGCAGGCTGAGCCTGTGGTTAATTCTTCTTCCTGATGGGAAAATAGAGTGACCTGTGCCTGTCCCAACACCTAGAGCTAGTCTCTCACTGGTTCCCCCTCTTCCCGTTCATCCTCAGGACAATTTGCAACCTGTACGGAACAGGAGGTTGAAGGTGCTGATTCTCGAAGGAGGGAGATTGCTAGTAAAGCGGCTGTAATGGCCAACCCGAGCACAAGGAGATGAGAAATGAGGTGCGTTTTCGAAACCTTTCCCGATCACACGGTGTACCATCTTCTGGGTTTCTCATGCATGTTTTTGTTATAGGAAGATGCCCTTGAACTTGGAGATTTGGGACCCATGGGATGGGTACCACGCAGTATTACTTTAAAGGGCCTGCGTTTCCTCAACCAACCTGACCAAACCTCTCAGCCACAAGAGTGTCCACCCTTATGTCTCAATCAGCTGTGGGTCTAGAGATGGTCAATCCAGGTGGCATCACAGCCCCTGAACGAATATTGTAAGAATTTCTCTCTCTTTCACTGTCTTTGTTTCACGGGTTTTTAAAAGTAATTGATTTTTATAATGGGGTTTAGCTGCTTTTCACTGCTGTTTTTATGCTGCTTTACACCCACTTGACTCACTTACAGAGAGATATCAATACATAGCTTTGAAGATTCTTCCTAGTCAGATATATTCTTGGGCGGTGAATAGGGGGTGTCGAGTCCAGTTCACTGAGCAAGGAGTAGGTCTTGTCTATTACATATTGGGCTTATTGAACGGTATCTGAGCTAATTTGAAACCCTTGTTTTCTGCCTCACCCGACCTCACCTTTCCCGTTAAGCAGCCATAGTGTGTTTTGTAAACGTGTGTCTCTGTTCTGTTTTGTAATTCAGTTCAAGTGTAGCGGTTTTTACATTCCCTCTATAAGTGATATCTTATGATAAGTGTCGTTTTCTGGTTGACTTATTTCACTTAGAATCGTCGTACCTAAATCCACTCATCATGCTGCTACTAGCCTTATGACGTTGATTTCCTGGCTGAGTGATATTCCATTGTACATAAGGACCACAACTTCTTTATCCATTTTTTTCTTTCCTGGGATATTTAAGGTGTAACGAAGTGGAGGTTCTTGTCAACAGAGCAGCCCTAAACTTTGGGGTGCCTGTGTCTTGCTGATTTTTACTTTTCCCAATTTATACACCCATGAGTGGAAGTGCCCTATGCTCTCTAAGCTGAGTTTTTTAGAGGTTTCAGGACACACCGTACACTTCTCCAGAGTGGCTGTTGGCAATTTACATCACGCCCATCAGCGTAGCAAGGCTCCCGTTTCTCCATGGCCTGTCCTGCATTTCTGGTTTTGACACTTTATTCAGCATGGCCCTTTTGACCGATGGGAAGCGAGACTTCTTTGTAGCGCTGATTTGCCTTTCCAGGTTGCTTGGTTGGCCAAAAAGGGCGTATGCGTTTTTTCCTGAATATATTCAGGAAAAAACGCATACGCCCTTTTTGGCCAAGGGCATCATGGTCGAGGTTTTGCCGCCTTTCCTGTGCTTTAAAGGCGATTCGAATCTACCTCCTGAAATCTGTTTCCTGCAATTCTGCCTTGCTTTCAAATCCTCTTCGTTGCCTTCCCTCAATATATTTGTGGACGAGAGTTATCATTTCTAACTCTGCAGGTTTGTGAATTGCAGTGCCCCTGAGCTCCATTTTTCAACTCGCTTTCTTCGGAGCTGGCCGCAAAAGCGCAGGATTGCTTCAGGCCCTATTCTGGTTCCGGGCGGCAGGCTGAGCCTGTGGTTAATTCTTCTTCCTGATGGGAAAATAGAGTGACCTGTGCCTGTCCCAACACCTAGAGCTAGTCTCTCATTGGTTCCCCCTCTTCCCGTTCATCCTCAGGACAAATTGCAACCTGTACGGAACAGGAGGTTAAAGGTGCTGATTCTCCACGGAGGGAGATTGCTACTAACGCGGCTGGAATGGCGAACCCGAGCACAAGGAGATGAGAAATGAGGTGCGTTTTAGAAACCTTTCCCGATCACACGGTGTACCATCTTCTGGGTTTCTCATGCATGTTTTCGATGTAGGAAGATGCCCTTGAACCTGGAGATTTGGGACCCATGGGATGGGTACCACGCAGTATTACTTTAAAGGGTCTGCGTTTGCTCACCCAACCTCACCAAACCTCTCAGCCCCAAGAGTGTCCACCCTTATGTCTCAATCAGCTGTGGGTCTAGAGATGGTCAATCCAGGTGGCATCACAGCCCCTGAACGAATTTTGTAAGAATTTCTCTCTCTTTCACTGTCTTTGTTTCACGGGATTTTAAAAGTAATTGATTTTTATAATGGGGTTTAGCTGCTTTTCACTGCTCTGTTTATGCTGCTTTACACCCACTTGACTCATTTACAGAGAGATATCAATACATAGCTTTGAAGATTCTTCCTAGTCAGGTATATTCTTGGGCGGTGAATAGGGGGTGTCGAGTCCAGTTCACTGAGCAAGGAGTAGGTCTTGTCTATTACATATTGGGTTTATGGAACGGTATCTGAGCTAATTTGAAACCCTTGTTTTCTCCCTCACCCGACCTCACCTTTCCCGTTAAGCAGCCATAGTGTGTTTTGTAAACGTGTGACGCTGTTCTGTTTTGTAATTCAGTTCAAGTGTAGCGGTTTTTACATTCCCTCTCTAAGTGATATCTTATGATAAGTGTCTTTTTCTGTGTGACTTATTTCACTTAGAATCGTCGTACCTAAATCCTCTCATCATGCTGCTACTAGCCTTATGACGTTAATTTCATGGCTGAGTGATATGCCATTGTACATAAGGACCACAACTTCCTTATCCATTTTTCTCTTTCCTGGGATATTTAAGGTGTAACGAAGTGGAGGTTCTTGTCAACAGAGCAGCCCTAAACTTTGGGGTGCCTGTGTCTTGCTGATTTTTAGTTTTCCCAATTTATACGCCCATGAGTGGAAGTGCCTTATGCTCTCTATGCTGAGTTCTTTAGATGTTTCAGGAAACACCGTACACTTCTCCAGAGTGGCTGTTGGCAATTTACATCCCGCCCATCAGCGTGGTAAGGCTCCCGTTTCTCCATGGCCTGTCCTGCATTTCTGGTTTTGACACTTTATTCAGCATGGCCCTTTTGACCGATGGGAAGCGAGACTTCTTTGTAGCGCTGATTTGCCTTTCCAGGTTGCTTGGTTGGCCAAAAAGGGCGTATGCGTTTTTTCCTGAATATATTCAGGAAAAAACGCATACGCCCTTTTTGGCCAAGGGCATCATGGTCGAGGTTTTGCCGCTTTTCCTGTGCTTTAAAGGCGATTCGACTCTACCTCCTGAAATCTGTTTCCTGCAATTCTGCCTTGCTTTCAAATCCTCCTCGTTGCCTTCCCTCAATATATTTGTGGACGAGAGTTATCATTTATAACTCTGCAGGTTTGTGAATTGCAGTGCCCCTGAGCTCGATTTTTCAACTCGTTTTTTTGGGAGCTGGCCGCAAAAGCACAGGATTGCTTCAGGCCCTGTTCTGCTTCCGGGCGGCCGGCTGAGCCTGTGGTTAATCCTTCTTCCTGATGGGAAAATAGAGTGACCTGTGCCTGTCCCAACACCTAGAGCTAGTCTCTCACTGGTTCCCCCTCTACCCGTTCATCCTCAGGACAATTTGCAACCTGTGCGGAACAGGAGGTTGAAGGTGCTGATTCTCGAAGGAGGGAGATTGCTAGTAAAGCGGCTGTAATGGCCAACCCGAGCACAAGGAGATGAGAAATGAGGTGCGTTTTCGAAACCTTTCCCGATCACACGGTGTACCATCTTCTGGGTTTCTCATGCATGTTTTTGTTATAGGAAGATGCCCTTGAACTTGGATATTTGGGACCCATGGGATGGGTACCATGCAGTATTAATTTAAAGGGCCTGGGTTTCCTCAACCAACCTGACCAAACCTCTCAGCCACAAGAGTGTCCACCCTTATGTCTCAATCAGCTGTGGGTCTAGAGATGGTCAATCCAGGTGGCATCACAGCCCCTGAACGAATATTGTAAGAATTTCTCTCTCTTTCACTGTCTTTGTTTCACGGGTTTTTAAAAGTAATTGATTTTTATAATGGGGTTTAGCTGCTTTTCACTGCTGTTTTTATGCTGCTTTACACCCACTTGACTCACTTACAGAGAGATATCAATACATAGCTTTGAAGATTCTTCCTAGTCAGATATATTCTTGGGCGGTGAATAGGGGGTTTTTGCGTCCAGTTCACTGAGCAAGGAGTAGGTCTTGTCTATTACATATTGGGCTTATTGAACGGTATCTGAGCTAATTTGAAACCCTTGTTTTCTGCCTCACCCGACCTCACCTTTCCCGTTAAGCAGCCATAGTGTGTTTTGTAAACGTGTGTCTCTGTTCTGTTTTGTAATTCAGTTCAAGTGTAGCGGTTTTTACATTCCCTCTATAAGTGATATCTTATGATAAGTGTCGTTTTCTGGTTGACTTATTTCACTTAGAATCGTCGTACCTAAATCCACTCATCATGCTGCTACTAGCCTTATGACGTTGATTTCCTGGCTGAGTGATATTCCATTGTACATAAGGACCACAACTTCTTTATCCATTTTTTTCTTTCCTGGGATATTTAAGGTGTAACGAAGTGGAGGTTCTTGTCAACAGAGCAGCCCTAAACTTTGGGGTGCCTGTGTCTTGCTGATTTTTACTTTTCCCAATTTATACACCCATGAGTGGAAGTGCCCTATGCTCTCTAAGCTGAGTTTTTTAGAGGTTTCAGGACACACCGTACACTTCTCCAGAGTGGCTGTTGGCAATTTACATCACGCCCATCAGCGTAGCAGGGCTCCCGTTTCTCCATGGCCTGTCCTGCATTTCTGGTTTTGACACTTTATTCAGCATGGCCCTTTTGACCGATGGGAAGCGAGACTTCTTTGTAGCGCTGATTTGCCTTTCCAGGTTGCTTGGTTGGCCAAAAAGGGCGTATGCGTTTTTTCCTGAATATATTCAGGAAAAAACGCATACGCCCTTTTTGGCCAAGGGCATCATGGTCGAGGTTTTGCCGCCTTTCCTGTGCTTTAAAGGCGATTCGAATCTACCTCCTGAAATCTGTTTCCTGCAATTCTGCCTTGCTTTCAAATCCTCTTCGTTGCCTTCCCTCAATATATTTGTGGACGAGAGTTGTCATTCCTAACTCTGCAGGTTTGTGAATTGCAGTGCCCCTGAGCTCCATTTTTCAACTCGCTTTCTTCGGAGCTGGCCGCAAAAGCGCAGGATTGCTTCAGGCCCTATTCTGGTTCCGGGCGGCAGGCTGAGCCTGTGGTTAATTCTTCTTCCTGATGGGAAAATAGAGTGACCTGTGCCTGTCCCAACACCTAGAGCTAGTCTCTCATTGGTTCCCCCTCTTCCCGTTCATCCTCAGGACAAATTGCAACCTGTACGGAACAGGAGGTTAAAGGTGCTGATTCTCCACGGAGGGAGATTGCTACTAACGCGGCTGGAATGGCGAACCCGAGCACAAGGAGATGAGAAATGAGGTGCGTTTTAGAAACCTTTCCCGATCACACGGTGTACCATCTTCTGGGTTTCTCATGCATGTTTTCGATGTAGGAAGATGCCCTTGAACCTGGAGATTTGGGACCCATGGGATGGGTACCACGCAGTGTTACTTTAAAGGGTCTGCGTTTGCTCACCCAACCTCACCAAACCTCTCAGCCCCAAGAGTGTCCACCCTTATGTCTCAATCAGCTGTGGGTCTAGAGATGGTCAATCCAGGTGGCATCACACCCCTGAACGAATTTTGTAAGAATTTCTCTCTCTTTCACTGTCTTTGTTTCACGGGATTTTAAAAGTAATTGATTTTTATAATGGGGTTTAGCTGCTTTTCACTGCTCTGTTTATGCTGCTTTACACCCACTTGACTCATTTACAGAGAGATATCAATACATAGCTTTGAAGATTCTTCCTAGTCAGGTATATTCTTGGGCGGTGAATAGGGAGTGTCGAGTCCAGTTCACTGAGCAAGGAGTAGGTCTTGTCTATTACATATTGGGTTTATTGAACGGTATCTGAGCTAATTTGAAACCCTTGTTTTCTGCCTCACCCGACCTCACCTTTCCCGTTAAGCAGCCATAGTGTGTTTTGTAAACGTGTGTCTCTGTTCTGTTTTGTAATTCAGTTCAAGTGTAGCGGTTTTTACATTCCCTCTATAAGTGATATCTTATGATAAGTGTCGTTTTCTGGTTGACTTATTTCACTTAGAATCGTCGTACCTAAATCCACTCATCATGCTGCTACTAGCCTTATGACGTTGATTTCCTGGCTGAGTGATATTCCATTGTACATAAGGACCACAACTTCTTTATCCATTTTTTTCTTTCCTGGGATATTTAAGGTGTAACGAAGTGGAGGTTCTTGTCAACAGAGCAGCCCTAAACTTTGGGGTGCCTGTGTCTTGCTGATTTTTACTTTTCCCAATTTATACGCCCATGAGTGGAAGTGCCCTATGCTCTCTAAGCTGAGTTTTTTAGAGGTTTCAGGACACACCGTACACTTCTCCAGAGTGGCTGTTGGCAATTTACATCACGCCCATCAGCGTAGCAAGGCTCCCGTTTCTCCATGGCCTGTCCTGCATTTCTGGTTTTGACACTTTATTCAGCATGGCCCTTTTGACTGATGGGAAGCGAGACTTCTTTGTAGCGCTGATTTGCCTTTCCAGGTTGCTTGGTTGGCCAAAAAGGGCGTATGCGTTTTTTCCTGAATATATTCAGGAAAAAACGCATACGCCCTTTTTGGCCAAGGGCATCATGGTCGAGGTTTTGCCGCCTTTCCTGTGCTTTAAAGGCGATTCGAATCTACCTCCTGAAATCTGTTTCCTGCAATTCTGCCTTGCTTTCAAATCCTCTTCGTTGCCTTCCCTCAATATATTTGTGGACGAGAGTTATCATTTCTAACTCTGCAGGTTTGTGAATTGCAGTGCCCCTGAGCTCCATTTTTCAACTCGCTTTCTTCGGAGCTGGCCGCAAAAGCGCAGGTTTGCTTCAGGCCCTATTCTGGTTCCGGGCGGCAGGCTGAGCCTGTGGTTAATTCTTCTTCCTGATGGGAAAATAGAGTGACCTGTGCCTGTCCCAACACCTAGAGCTAGTCTCTCATTGGTTCCCCCTCTTCCCGTTCATCCTCAGGACAAATTGCACCCTGTACGGAACAGGAGGTTAAAGGTGCTGATTCTCCACGGAGGGAGATTGCTACTAACGCGGCTGGAATGGCGAACCCGAGCACAAGGAGATGAGAAATGAGGTGCGTTTTAGAAACCTTTCCCGATCACACGGTGTACCATCTTCTGGGTTTCTCATGCATGTTTTCGATGTAGGAAGATGCCCTTGAACCTGGAGATTTGGGACCCATGGGATGGGTACCACGCAGTGTTACTTTAAAGGGTCTGCGTTTGCTCACCCAACCTCACCAAACCTCTCAGCCCCAAGAGTGTCCACCCTTATGTCTCAATCAGCTGTGGGTCTAGAGATGGTCAATCCAGGTGGCATCACAGCCCCTGAACGAATTTTGTAAGAATTTCTCTCTCTTTCACTGTCTTTGTTTCACGGGATTTTAAAAGTAATTGATTTTTATAATGGGGTTTAGCTGCTTTTCACTGCTCTGTTTATGCTGCTTTACACCCACTTGACTCATTTACAGAGAGATATCAATACATAGCTTTGAAGATTCTTCCTAGTCAGGTATATTCTTGGGCGGTGAATAGGGGGTGTCGAGTCCAGTTCACTGAGCAAGGAGTAGGTCTTGTCTATTACATATTGGGTTTATGGAACGGTATCTGAGCTAATTTGAAACCCTTGTTTTCTCCCTCACCCGACCTCACCTTTCCCGTTAAGCAGCCATAGTGTGTTTTGTAAACGTGTGACGCTGTTCTGTTTTGTAATTCAGTTCAAGTGTAGCGGTTTTTACATTCCCTCTCTAAGTGATATCTTATGATAAGTGTCTTTTTCTGTGTGACTTATTTCACTTAGAATCGTCGTACCTAAATCCTCTCATCATGCTGCTACTAGCCTTATGACGTTAATTTCATGGCTGAGTGATATGCCATTGTACATAAGGACCACAACTTCCTTATCCATTTTTCTCTTTCCTGGGATATTTAAGGTGTAACGAAGTGGAGGTTCTTGTCAACAGAGCAGCCCTAAACTTTGGGGTGCCTGTGTCTTGCTGATTTTTAGTTTTCCCAATTTATACGCCCATGAGTGGAAGTGCCTTATGCTCTCTATGCTGAGTTCTTTAGATGTTTCAGGAAACACCGTACACTTCTCCAGAGTGGCTGTTGGCAATTTACATCCCGCCCATCAGCGTGGTAAGGCTCCCGTTTCTCCATGGCCTGTCCTGCATTTCTGGTTTTGACACTTTATTCAGCATGGCCCTTTTGACCGATGGGAAGCGAGACTTCTTTGTAGCGCTGATTTGCCTTTCCAGGTTGCTTGGTTGGCCAAAAAGGGCGTATGCGTTTTTTCCTGAATATATTCAGGAAAAAACGCATACGCCCTTTTTGGCCAAGGGCATCATGGTCGAGGTTTTGCCGCTTTTCCTGTGCTTTAAAGGCGATTCGACTCTACCTCCTGAAATCTGTTTCCTGCAATTCTGCCTTGCTTTCAAATCCTCCTCGTTGCCTTCCCTCAATATATTTGTGGACGAGAGTTATCATTTATAACTCTGCAGGTTTGTGAATTGCAGTGCCCCTGAGCTCGATTTTTCAACTCGTTTTTTTGGGAGCTGGCCGCAAAAGCACAGGATTGCTTCAGGCCCTGTTCTGCTTCCGGGCGGCAGGCTGAGCCTGTGGTTAATTCTTCTTCCTGATGGGAAAATAGAGTGACCTGTGCCTGTCCCAACACCTAGAGCTAGTCTCTCACTGGTTCCCCCTCTTCCCGTTCATCCTCAGGACAATTTGCAACCTGTACGGAACAGGAGGTTGAAGGTGCTGATTCTCGAAGGAGGGAGATTGCTAGTAAAGCGGCTGTAATGGCCAACCCGAGCACAAGGAGATGAGAAATGAGGTGCGTTTTCGAAACCTTTCCCGATCACACGGTGTACCATCTTCTGGGTTTCTCATGCATGTTTTTGTTATAGGAAGATGCCCTTGAACTTGGAGATTTGGGACCCATGGGATGGGTACCACGCAGTATTACTTTAAAGGGCCTGCGTTTCCTCAACCAACCTGACCAAACCTCTCAGCCACAAGAGTGTCCACCCTTATGTCTCAATCAGCTGTGGGTCTAGAGATGGTCAATCCAGGTGGCATCACAGCCCCTGAACGAATATTGTAAGAATTTCTCTCTCTTTCACTGTCTTTGTTTCACGGGTTTTTAAAAGTAATTGATTTTTATAATGGGGTTTAGCTGCTTTTCACTGCTGTTTTTATGCTGCTTTACACCCACTTGACTCACTTACAGAGAGATATCAATACATAGCTTTGAAGATTCTTCCTAGTCAGATATATTCTTGGGCGGTGAATAGGGGGTGTCGAGTCCAGTTCACTGAGCAAGGAGTAGGTCTTGTCTATTACATATTGGGCTTATTGAACGGTATCTGAGCTAATTTGAAACCCTTGTTTTCTGCCTCACCCGACCTCACCTTTCCCGTTAAGCAGCCATAGTGTGTTTTGTAAACGTGTGTCTCTGTTCTGTTTTGTAATTCAGTTCAAGTGTAGCGGTTTTTACATTCCCTCTATAAGTGATATCTTATGATAAGTGTCGTTTTCTGGTTGACTTATTTCACTTAGAATCGTCGTACCTAAATCCACTCATCATGCTGCTACTAGCCTTATGACGTTGATTTCCTGGCTGAGTGATATTCCATTGTACATAAGGACCACAACTTCTTTATCCATTTTTTTCTTTCCTGGGATATTTAAGGTGTAACGAAGTGGAGGTTCTTGTCAACAGAGCAGCCCTAAACTTTGGGGTGCCTGTGTCTTGCTGATTTTTACTTGTCCCAATTTATACACCCATGAGTGGAAGTGCCCTATGCTCTCTAAGCTGAGTTTTTTAGAGGTTTCAGGACACACCGTACACTTCTCCAGAGTGGCTGTTGGCAATTTACATCACGCCCATCAGCGTAGCAAGGCTCCCGTTTCTCCATGGCCTGTCCTGCATTTCTGGTTTTGACACTTTATTCAGCATGGCCCTTTTGACCGATGGGAAGCGAGACTTCTTTGTAGCGCTGATTTGCCTTTCCAGGTTGCTTGGTTGGCCAAAAAGGGCGTATGCGTTTTTTCCTGAATATATTCAGGAAAAAACGCATACGCCCTTTTTGGCCAAGGGCATCATGGTCGAGGTTTTGCCGCCTTTCCTGTGCTTTAAAGGCGATTCGAATCTACCTCCTGAAATCTGTTTCCTGCAATTCTGCCTTGCTTTCAAATCCTCTTCGTTGCCTTCCCTCAATATATTTGTGGACGAGAGTTATCATTTCTAACTCTGCAGGTTTGTGAATTGCAGTGCCCCTGAGCTCCATTTTTCAACTCGCTTTCTTCGGAGCTGGCCGCAAAAGCGCAGGATTGCTTCAGGCCCTATTCTGGTTCCGGGCGGCAGGCTGAGCCTGTGGTTAATTCTTCTTCCTGATGGGAAAATAGAGTGACCTGTGCCTGTCCCAACACCTAGAGCTAGTCTCTCATTGGTTCCCCCTCTTCCCGTTCATCCTCAGGACAAATTGCAACCTGTACGGAACAGGAGGTTAAAGGTGCTGATTCTCCACGGAGGGAGATTGCTACTAACGCGGCTGGAATGGCGAACCCGAGCACAAGGAGATGAGAAATGAGGTGCGTTTTAGAAACCTTTCCCGATCACACGGTGTACCATCTTCTGGGTTTCTCATGCATGTTTTCGATGTAGGAAGATGCCCTTGAACCTGGAGATTTGGGACCCATGGGATGGGTACCACGCAGTATTACTTTAAAGGGTCTGCGTTTGCTCACCCAACCTCACCAAACCTCTCAGCCCCAAGAGTGTCCACCCTTATGTCTCAATCAGCTGTGGGTCTAGAGATGGTCAATCCAGGTGGCATCACAGCCCCTGAACGAATTTTGTAAGAATTTCTCTCTCTTTCACTGTCTTTGTTTCACGGGATTTTAAAAGTAATTGATTTTTATAATGGGGTTTAGCTGCTTTTCACTGCTCTGTTTATGCTGCTTTACACCCACTTGACTCATTTACAGAGAGATATCAATACATAGCTTTGAAGATTCTTCCTAGTCAGGTATATTCTTGGGCGGTGAATAGGGGGTGTCGAGTCCAGTTCACTGAGCAAGGAGTAGGTCTTGTCTATTACATATTGGGTTTATGGAACGGTATCTGAGCTAATTTGAAACCCTTGTTTTCTCCCTCACCCGACCTCACCTTTCCCGTTAAGCAGCCATAGTGTGTTTTGTAAACGTGTGACGCTGTTCTGTTTTGTAATTCAGTTCAAGTGTAGCGGTTTTTACATTCCCTCTCTAAGTGATATCTTATGATAAGTGTCTTTTTCTGTGTGACTTATTTCACTTAGAATCGTCGTACCTAAATCCTCTCATCATGCTGCTACTAGCCTTATGACGTTAATTTCATGGCTGAGTGATATGCCATTGTACATAAGGACCACAACTTCCTTATCCATTTTTCTCTTTCCTGGGATATTTAAGGTGTAACGAAGTGGAGGTTCTTGTCAACAGAGCAGCCCTAAACTTTGGGGTGCCTGTGTCTTGCTGATTTTTAGTTTTCCCAATTTATACGCCCATGAGTGGAAGTGCCTTATGCTCTCTATGCTGAGTTCTTTAGATGTTTCAGGAAACACCGTACACTTCTCCAGAGTGGCTGTTGGCAATTTACATCCCGCCCATCAGCGTAGTAAGGCTCCCGTTTCTCCATGGCCTGTCCTGCATTTCTGGTTTTGACACTTTATTCAGCATGGCCCTTTTGACCGATGGGAAGCGAGACTTCTCTGTAGCGCTGATTTGCCTTTCCAGGTTGCTTGGTTGGCCAAAAAGGGCGTATGCGTTTTTTCCTGAATATATTCAGGAAAAAACGCATACGCCCTTTTCGGCCATGGGCATCATGGTCGAGGTTTTGCCGCTTTTCCTGTGCTTTAAAGGCGATTCGACTCTACCTCCTGAATTCTGTTTCCTGCAACTCTGCCTTGCTTTCAAATCCTCCTCGTTGCCTTCCCTCAATATATTTGTGGACGAGAGTTATCATTTATAACTCTGCAGGTTTGTGAATTGCAGTGCCCCTGAGCTCGATTTTTCAACTCGTTTTTTTGGGAGCTGGCCGCAAAAGCACAGGATTGCTTCAGGCCCTGTTCTGCTTCCGGGCGGCAGGCTGAGCCTGTGGTTAATTCTTCTTCCTGATGGGAAAATAGAGTGACCTGTGCCTGTCCCAACACCTAGAGCTAGTCTCTCACTGGTTCCCCCTCTTCCCGTTCATCCTCAGGACAATTTGCAACCTGTGCGGAACAGGAGGTTGAAGGTGCTGATTCTCGAAGGAGGGAGATTGCTAGTAAAGCGGCTGTAATGGCCAACCCGAGCACAAGGAGATGAGAAATGAGGTGCGTTTTCGAAACCTTTCCCGATCACACGGTGTACCATCTTCTGGGTTTCTCATGCATGTTTTTGTTATAGGAAGATGCCCTTGAACTTGGAGATTTGGGACCCATGGGATGGGTACCACGCAGTATTACTTTAAAGGGCCTGCGTTTCCTCAACCAACCTGACCAAACCTCTCAGCCCCAAGAGTGTCCACCCTTATGTCTCAATCAGCTGTGGGTCTAGAGATGGTCAATCCAGGTGGCATCACAGCCCCTGAACGAATATTGTAAGAATTTCTCTCTCTTTCACTGTCTTTGTTTCACGGGTTTTTAAAAGTAATTGATTTTTATAATGGGGTTTAGCTGCTTTTCACTGCTGTTTTTATGCTGCTTTACACCCACTTGACTCACTTACAGAGAGATATCAATACATAGCTTTGAAGATTCTTCCTAGTCAGATATATTCTTGGGCGGTGAATAGGGGGTTTTTGCGTCCAGTTCACTGAGCAAGGAGTAGGTCTTGTCTATTACATATTGGGCTTATTGAACGGTATCTGAGCTAATTTGAAACCCTTGTTTTCTGCCTCACCCGACCTCACCTTTCCCGTTAAGCAGCCATAGTGTGTTTTGTAAACGTGTGTCTCTGTTCTGTTTTGTAATTCAGTTCAAGTGTAGCGGTTTTTACATTCCCTCTATAAGTGATATCTTATGATAAGTGTCGTTTTCTGGTTGACTTATTTCACTTAGAATCGTCGTACCTAAATCCACTCATCATGCTGCTACTAGCCTTATGACGTTGATTTCCTGGCTGAGTGATATTCCATTGTACATAAGGACCACAACTTCTTTATCCATTTTTTTCTTTCCTGGGATATTTAAGGTGTAACGAAGTGGAGGTTCTTGTCAACAGAGCAGCCCTAAACTTTGGGGTGCCTGTGTCTTGCTGATTTTTACTTTTCCCAATTTATACACCCATGAGTGGAAGTGCCCTATGCTCTCTAAGCTGAGTTTTTTAGAGGTTTCAGGACACACCGTACACTTCTCCAGAGTGGCTGTTGGCAATTTACATCCCGCCCATCAGCGTAGCAAGGCTCCCGTTTCTCCATGGCCTGTCCTGCATTTCTGGTTTTGACACTTTATTCAGCATGGCCCTTTTGACCGATGGGAAGCGAGACTTCTTTGTAGCGCTGATTTGCCTTTCCAGGTTGCTTGGTTGGCCAAAAAGGGCGTATGCGTTTTTTCCTGAATATATTCAGGAAAAAACGCATACGCCCTTTTTGGCCAAGGGCATCATGGTCGAGGTTTTGCCGCCTTTCCTGTGCTTTAAAGGCGATTCGAATCTACCTCCTGAAATCTGTTTCCTGCAATTCTGCCTTGCTTTCAAATCCTCTTCGTTGCCTTCCCTCAATATATTTGTGGACGAGAGTTATCATTTCTAACTCTGCAGGTTTGTGAATTGCAGTGCCCCTGAGCTCCATTTTTCAACTCGCTTTCTTCGGAGCTGGCCGCAAAAGCGCAGGATTGCTTCAGGCCCTATTCTGGTTCCGGGCGGCAGGCTGAGCCTGTGGTTAATTCTTCTTCCTGATGGGAAAATAGAGTGACCTGTGCCTGTCCCAACACCTAGAGCTAGTCTCTCATTGGTTCCCCCTCTTCCCGTTCATCCTCAGGACAAATTGCACCCTGTACGGAACAGGAGGTTAAAGGTGCTGATTCTCCACGGAGGGAGATTGCTACTAACGCGGCTGGAATGGCGAACCCGAGCACAAGGAGATGAGAAATGAGGTGCGTTTTAGAAACCTTTCCCGATCACACGGTGTACCATCTTCTGGGTTTCTCATTCATGTTTTCGATGTAGGAAGATGCCCTTGAACCTGGAGATTTGGGACCCATGGGATGGGTACCACGCAGTGTTACTTTAAAGGGTCTGCGTTTGCTCACCCAACCTCACCAAACCTCTCAGCCCCAAGAGTGTCCACCCTTATGTCTCAATCAGCTGTGGGTCTAGAGATGGTCAATCCAGGTGGCATCACAGCCCCTGAACGAATTTTGTAAGAATTTCTCTCTCTTTCACTGTCTTTGTTTCACGGGATTTTAAAAGTAATTGATTTTTATAATGGGGTTTAGCTGCTTTTCACTGCTCTGTTTATGCTGCTTTACACCCACTTGACTCATTTACAGAGAGATATCAATACATAGCTTTGAAGATTCTTCCTAGTCAGGTATATTCTTGGGCGGTGAATAGGGGGTGTCGAGTCCAGTTCACTGAGCAAGGAGTAGGTCTTGTCTATTACATATTGGGTTTATGGAACGGTATCTGAGCTAATTTGAAACCCTTGTTTTCTCCCTCACCCGACCTCACCTTTCCCGTTAAGCAGCCATAGTGTGTTTTGTAAACGTGTGACGCTGTTCTGTTTTGTAATTCAGTTCAAGTGTAGCGGTTTTTACATTCCCTCTCTAAGTGATATCTTATGATAAGTGTCTTTTTCTGTGTGACTTATTTCACTTAGAATCGTCGTACCTAAATCCTCTCATCATGCTGCTACTAGCCTTATGACGTTAATTTCATGGCTGAGTGATATGCCATTGTACATAAGGACCACAACTTCCTTATCCATTTTTCTCTTTCCTGGGATATTTAAGGTGTAACGAAGTGGAGGTTCTTGTCAACAGAGCAGCCCTAAACTTTGGGGTGCCTGTGTCTTGCTGATTTTTAGTTTTCCCAATTTATACGCCCATGAGTGGAAGTGCCTTATGCTCTCTATGCTGAGTTCTTTAGATGTTTCAGGAAACACCGTACACTTCTCCAGAGTGGCTGTTGGCAATTTACATCCCGCCCATCAGCGTGGTAAGGCTCCCGTTTCTCCATGGCCTGTCCTGCATTTCTGGTTTTGACACTTTATTCAGCATGGCCCTTTTGACCGATGGGAAGCGAGACTTCTTTGTAGCGCTGATTTGCCTTTCCAGGTTGCTTGGTTGGCCAAAAAGGGCGTATGCGTTTTTTCCTGAATATATTCAGGAAAAAACGCATACGCCCTTTTTGGCCAAGGGCATCATGGTCGAGGTTTTGCCGCTTTTCCTGTGCTTTAAAGGCGATTCGACTCTACCTCCTGAAATCTGTTTCCTGCAATTCTGCCTTGCTTTCAAATCCTCCTCGTTGCCTTCCCTCAATATATTTGTGGACGAGAGTTATCATTTATAACTCTGCAGGTTTGTGAATTGCAGTGCCCCTGAGCTCGATTTTTCAACTCGTTTTTTTGGGAGCTGGCCGCAAAAGCACAGGATTGCTTCAGGCCCTGTTCTGCTTCCGGGCGGCCGGCTGAGCCTGTGGTTAATCCTTCTTCCTGATGGGAAAATAGAGTGACCTGTGCCTGTCCCAACACCTAGAGCTAGTCTCTCACTGGTTCCCCCTCTTCCCGTTCATCCTCAGGACAATTTGCAACCTGTGCGGAACAGGAGGTTGAAGGTGCTGATTCTCGAAGGAGGGAGATTGCTAGTAAAGCGGCTGTAATGGCCAACCCGAGCACAAGGAGATGAGAAATGAGGTGCGTTTTCGAAACCTTTCCCGATCACACGGTGTACCATCTTCTGGGTTTCTCATGCATGTTTTTGTTATAGGAAGATGCCCTTGAACTTGGAGATTTGGGACCCATGGGATGGGTACCATGCAGTATTAATTTAAAGGGCCTGGGTTTCCTCAACCAACCTGACCAAACCTCTCAGCCACAAGAGTGTCCACCCTTATGTCTCAATCAGCTGTGGGTCTAGAGATGGTCAATCCAGGTGGCATCACAGCCCCTGAACGAATATTGTAAGAATTTCTCTCTCTTTCACTGTCTTTGTTTCACGGGTTTTTAAAAGTAATTGATTTTTATAATGGGGTTTAGCTGCTTTTCACTGCTGTTTTTATGCTGCTTTACACCCACTTGACTCACTTACAGAGAGATATCAATACATAGCTTTGAAGATTCTTCCTAGTCAGATATATTCTTGGGCGGTGAATAGGGGGTTTTTGCGTCCAGTTCACTGAGCAAGGAGTAGGTCTTGTCTATTACATATTGGGCTTATTGAACGGTATCTGAGCTAATTTGAAACCCTTGTTTTCTGCCTCACCCGACCTCACCTTTCCCGTTAAGCAGCCATAGTGTGTTTTGTAAACGTGTGTCTCTGTTCTGTTTTGTAATTCAGTTCAAGTGTAGCGGTTTTTACATTCCCTCTATAAGTGATATCTTATGATAAGTGTCGTTTTCTGGTTGACTTATTTCACTTAGAATCGTCGTACCTAAATCCACTCATCATGCTGCTACTAGCCTTATGACGTTGATTTCCTGGCTGAGTGATATTCCATTGTACATAAGGACCACAACTTCTTTATCCATTTTTTTCTTTCCTGGGATATTTAAGGTGTAACGAAGTGGAGGTTCTTGTCAACAGAGCAGCCCTAAACTTTGGGGTGCCTGTGTCTTGCTGATTTTTACTTGTCCCAATTTATACACCCATGAGTGGAAGTGCCCTATGCTCTCTAAGCTGAGTTTTTTAGAGGTTTCAGGACACACCGTACACTTCTCCAGAGTGGCTGTTGGCAATTTACATCACGCCCATCAGCGTAGCAGGGCTCCCGTTTCTCCATGGCCTGTCCTGCATTTCTGGTTTTGACACTTTATTCAGCATGGCCCTTTTGAGCGATGGGAAGCGAGACTTCTTTGTAGCGCTGATTTGCCTTTCCAGGTTGCTTGGTTGGCCAAAAAGGGCGTATGCGTTTTTTCCTGAATATATTCAGGAAAAAACGCATACGCCCTTTTTGGCCAAGGGCATCATGGTCGAGGTTTTGCCGCCTTTCCTGTGCTTTAAAGGCGATTCGAATCTACCTCCTGAAATCTGTTTCCTGCAATTCTGCCTTGCTTTCAAATCCTCTTCGTTGCCTTCCCTCAATATATTTGTGGACGAGAGTTATCATTCCTAACTCTGCAGGTTTGTGAATTGCAGTGCCCCTGAGCTCCATTTTTCAACTCGCTTTCTTCGGAGCTGGCCGCAAAAGCGCAGGATTGCTTCAGGCCCTATTCTGGTTCCGGGCGGCAGGCTGAGCCTGTGGTTAATTCTTCTTCCTGATGGGAAAATAGAGTGACCTGTGCCTGTCCCAACACCTAGAGCTAGTCTCTCATTGGTTCCCCCTCTTCCCGTTCATCCTCAGGACAAATTGCAACCTGTACGGAACAGGAGGTTAAAGGTGCTGATTCTCCACGGAGGGAGATTGCTACTAACGCGGCTGGAATGGCGAACCCGAGCACAAGGAGATGAGAAATGAGGTGCGTTTTAGAAACCTTTCCCGATCACACGGTGTACCATCTTCTGGGTTTCTCATGCATGTTTTCGATGTAGGAAGATGCCCTTGAACCTGGAGATTTGGGACCCATGGGATGGGTACCACGCAGTGTTACTTTAAAGGGTCTGCGTTTGCTCACCCAACCTCACCAAACCTCTCAGCCCCAAGAGTGTCCACCCTTATGTCTCAATCAGCTGTGGGTCTAGAGATGGTCAATCCAGGTGGCATCACACCCCTGAACGAATTTTGTAAGAATTTCTCTCTCTTTCACTGTCTTTGTTTCACGGGATTTTAAAAGTAATTGATTTTTATAATGGGGTTTAGCTGCTTTTCACTGCTCTGTTTATGCTGCTTTACACCCACTTGACTCATTTACAGAGAGATATCAATACATAGCTTTGAAGATTCTTCCTAGTCAGGTATATTCTTGGGCGGTGAATAGGGAGTGTCGAGTCCAGTTCACTGAGCAAGGAGTAGGTCTTGTCTATTACATATTGGGTTTATTGAACGGTATCTGAGCTAATTTGAAACCCTTGTTTTCTGCCTCACCCGACCTCACCTTTCCCGTTAAGCAGCCATAGTGTGTTTTGTAAACGTGTGTCTCTGTTCTGTTTTGTAATTCAGTTCAAGTGTAGCGGTTTTTACATTCCCTCTATAAGTGATATCTTATGATAAGTGTCGTTTTCTGGTTGACTTATTTCACTTAGAATCGTCGTACCTAAATCCACTCATCATGCTGCTACTAGCCTTATGACGTTGATTTCCTGGCTGAGTGATATTCCATTGTACATAAGGACCACAACTTCTTTATCCATTTTTTTCTTTCCTGGGATATTTAAGGTGTAACGAAGTGGAGGTTCTTGTCAACAGAGCAGCCCTAAACTTTGGGGTGCCTGTGTCTTGCTGATTTTTACTTTTCCCAATTTATACGCCCATGAGTGGAAGTGCCCTATGCTCTCTAAGCTGAGTTTTTTAGAGGTTTCAGGACACACCGTACACTTCTCCAGAGTGGCTGTTGGCAATTTACATCACGCCCATCAGCGTAGCAAGGCTCCCGTTTCTCCATGGCCTGTCCTGCATTTCTGGTTTTGACACTTTATTCAGCATGGCCCTTTTGACTGATGGGAAGCGAGACTTCTTTGTAGCGCTGATTTGCCTTTCCAGGTTGCTTGGTTGGCCAAAAAGGGCGTATGCGTTTTTTCCTGAATATATTCAGGAAAAAACGCATACGCCCTTTTTGGCCAAGGGCATCATGGTCGAGGTTTTGCCGCCTTTCCTGTGCTTTAAAGGCGATTCGAATCTACCTCCTGAAATCTGTTTCCTGCAATTCTGCCTTGCTTTCAAATCCTCTTCGTTGCCTTCCCTCAATATATTTGTGGACGAGAGTTATCATTTCTAACTCTGCAGGTTTGTGAATTGCAGTGCCCCTGAGCTCCATTTTTCAACTCGCTTTCTTCGGAGCTGGCCGCAAAAGCGCAGGATTGCTTCAGGCCCTATTCTGGTTCCGGGCGGCAGGCTGAGCCTGTGGTTAATTCTTCTTCCTGATGGGAAAATAGAGTGACCTGTGCCTGTCCCAACACCTAGAGCTAGTCTCTCATTGGTTCCCCCTCTTCCCGTTCATCCTCAGGACAAATTGCACCCTGTACGGAACAGGAGGTTAAAGGTGCTGATTCTCCACGGAGGGAGATTGCTACTAACGCGGCTGGAATGGCGAACCCGAGCACAAGGAGATGAGAAATGAGGTGCGTTTTAGAAACCTTTCCCGATCACACGGTGTACCATCTTCTGGGTTTCTCATGCATGTTTTCGATGTAGGAAGATGCCCTTGAACCTGGAGATTTGGGACCCATGGGATGGGTACCACGCAGTGTTACTTTAAAGGGTCTGCGTTTGCTCACCCAACCTCACCAAACCTCTCAGCCCCAAGAGTGTCCACCCTTATGTCTCAATCAGCTGTGGGTCTAGAGATGGTCAATCCAGGTGGCATCACAGCCCCTGAACGAATTTTGTAAGAATTTCTCTCTCTTTCACTGTCTTTGTTTCACGGGATTTTAAAAGTAATTGATTTTTATAATGGGGTTTAGCTGCTTTTCACTGCTCTGTTTATGCTGCTTTACACCCACTTGACTCATTTACAGAGAGATATCAATACATAGCTTTGAAGATTCTTCCTAGTCAGGTATATTCTTGGGCGGTGAATAGGGGGTGTCGAGTCCAGTTCACTGAGCAAGGAGTAGGTCTTGTCTATTACATATTGGGTTTATGGAACGGTATCTGAGCTAATTTGAAACCCTTGTTTTCTCCCTCACCCGACCTCACCTTTCCCGTTAAGCAGCCATAGTGTGTTTTGTAAACGTGTGACGCTGTTCTGTTTTGTAATTCAGTTCAAGTGTAGCGGTTTTTACATTCCCTCTCTAAGTGATATCTTATGATAAGTGTCTTTTTCTGTGTGACTTATTTCACTTAGAATCGTCGTACCTAAATCCTCTCATCATGCTGCTACTAGCCTTATGACGTTAATTTCATGGCTGAGTGATATGCCATTGTACATAAGGACCACAACTTCCTTATCCATTTTTCTCTTTCCTGGGATATTTAAGGTGTAACGAAGTGGAGGTTCTTGTCAACAGAGCAGCCCTAAACTTTGGGGTGCCTGTGTCTTGCTGATTTTTAGTTTTCCCAATTTATACGCCCATGAGTGGAAGTGCCTTATGCTCTCTATGCTGAGTTCTTTAGATGTTTCAGGAAACACCGTACACTTCTCCAGAGTGGCTGTTGGCAATTTACATCCCGCCCATCAGCGTGGTAAGGCTCCCGTTTCTCCATGGCCTGTCCTGCATTTCTGGTTTTGACACTTTATTCAGCATGGCCCTTTTGACCGATGGGAAGCGAGACTTCTTTGTAGCGCTGATTTGCCTTTCCAGGTTGCTTGGTTGGCCAAAAAGGGCGTATGCGTTTTTTCCTGAATATATTCAGGAAAAAACGCATACGCCCTTTTTGGCCAAGGGCATCATGGTCGAGGTTTTGCCGCTTTTCCTGTGCTTTAAAGGCGATTCGACTCTACCTCCTGAAATCTGTTTCCTGCAATTCTGCCTTGCTTTCAAATCCTCCTCGTTGCCTTCCCTCAATATATTTGTGGACGAGAGTTATCATTTATAACTCTGCAGGTTTGTGAATTGCAGTGCCCCTGAGCTCGATTTTTCAACTCGTTTTTTTGGGAGCTGGCCGCAAAAGCACAGGATTGCTTCAGGCCCTGTTCTGCTTCCGGGCGGCCGGCTGAGCCTGTGGTTAATCCTTCTTCCTGATGGGAAAATAGAGTGACCTGTGCCTGTCCCAACACCTAGAGCTAGTCTCTCACTGGTTCCCCCTCTTCCCGTTCATCCTCAGGACAATTTGCAACCTGTGCGGAACAGGAGGTTGAAGGTGCTGATTCTCGAAGGAGGGAGATTGCTAGTAAAGCGGCTGTAATGGCCAACCCGAGCACAAGGAGATGAGAAATGAGGTGCGTTTTCGAAACCTTTCCCGATCACACGGTGTACCATCTTCTGGGTTTCTCATGCATGTTTTTGTTATAGGAAGATGCCCTTGAACTTGGAGATTTGGGACCCATGGGATGGGTACCATGCAGTATTAATTTAAAGGGCCTGGGTTTCCTCAACCAACCTGACCAAACCTCTCAGCCACAAGAGTGTCCACCCTTATGTCTCAATCAGCTGTGGGTCTAGAGATGGTCAATCCAGGTGGCATCACAGCCCCTGAACGAATATTGTAAGAATTTCTCTCTCTTTCACTGTCTTTGTTTCACGGGTTTTTAAAAGTAATTGATTTTTATAATGGGGTTTAGCTGCTTTTCACTGCTGTTTTTATGCTGCTTTACACCCACTTGACTCACTTACAGAGAGATATCAATACATAGCTTTGAAGATTCTTCCTAGTCAGATATATTCTTGGGCGGTGAATAGGGGGTTTTTGCGTCCAGTTCACTGAGCAAGGAGTAGGTCTTGTCTATTACATATTGGGCTTATTGAACGGTATCTGAGCTAATTTGAAACCCTTGTTTTCTGCCTCACCCGACCTCACCTTTCCCGTTAAGCAGCCATAGTGTGTTTTGTAAACGTGTGTCTCTGTTCTGTTTTGTAATTCAGTTCAAGTGTAGCGGTTTTTACATTCCCTCTATAAGTGATATCTTATGATAAGTGTCGTTTTCTGGTTGACTTATTTCACTTAGAATCGTCGTACCTAAATCCACTCATCATGCTGCTACTAGCCTTATGACGTTGATTTCCTGGCTGAGTGATATTCCATTGTACATAAGGACCACAACTTCTTTATCCATTTTTTTCTTTCCTGGGATATTTAAGGTGTAACGAAGTGGAGGTTCTTGTCAACAGAGCAGCCCTAAACTTTGGGGTGCCTGTGTCTTGCTGATTTTTACTTGTCCCAATTTATACACCCATGAGTGGAAGTGCCCTATGCTCTCTAAGCTGAGTTTTTTAGAGGTTTCAGGACACACCGTACACTTCTCCAGAGTGGCTGTTGGCAATTTACATCACGCCCATCAGCGTAGCAGGGCTCCCGTTTCTCCATGGCCTGTCCTGCATTTCTGGTTTTGACACTTTATTCAGCATGGCCCTTTTGACCGATGGGAAGCGAGACTTCTTTGTAGCGCTGATTTGCCTTTCCAGGTTGCTTGGTTGGCCAAAAAGGGCGTATGCGTTTTTTCCTGAATATATTCAGGAAAAAACGCATACGCCCTTTTTGGCCAAGGGCATCATGGTCGAGGTTTTGCCGCCTTTCCTGTGCTTTAAAGGCGATTCGAATCTACCTCCTGAAATCTGTTTCCTGCAATTCTGCCTTGCTTTCAAATCCTCTTCGTTGCCTTCCCTCAATATATTTGTGGACGAGAGTTATCATTCCTAACTCTGCAGGTTTGTGAATTGCAGTGCCCCTGAGCTCCATTTTTCAACTCGCTTTCTTCGGAGCTGGCCGCAAAAGCGCAGGATTGCTTCAGGCCCTATTCTGGTTCCGGGCGGCAGGCTGAGCCTGTGGTTAATTCTTCTTCCTGATGGGAAAATAGAGTGACCTGTGCCTGTCCCAACACCTAGAGCTAGTCTCTCATTGGTTCCCCCTCTTCCCGTTCATCCTCAGGACAAATTGCAACCTGTACGGAACAGGAGGTTAAAGGTGCTGATTCTCCACGGAGGGAGATTGCTACTAACGCGGCTGGAATGGCGAACCCGAGCACAAGGAGATGAGAAATGAGGTGCGTTTTAGAAACCTTTCCCGATCACACGGTGTACCATCTTCTGGGTTTCTCATGCATGTTTTCGATGTAGGAAGATGCCCTTGAACCTGGAGATTTGGGACCCATGGGATGGGTACCACGCAGTATTACTTTAAAGGGTCTGCGTTTGCTCACCCAACCTCACCAAACCTCTCAGCCCCAAGAGTGTCCACCCTTATGTCTCAATCAGCTGTGGGTCTAGAGATGGTCAATCCAGGTGGCATCACAGCCCCTGAACGAATTTTGTAAGAATTTCTCTCTCTTTCACTGTCTTTGTTTCACGGGATTTTAAAAGTAATTGATTTTTATAATGGGGTTTAGCTGCTTTTCACTGCTCTGTTTATGCTGCTTTACACCCACTTGACTCATTTACAGAGAGATATCAATACATAGCTTTGAAGATTCTTCCTAGTCAGGTATATTCTTGGGCGGTGAATAGGGGGTGTCGAGTCCAGTTCACTGAGCAAGGAGTAGGTCTTGTCTATTACATATTGGGTTTATGGAACGGTATCTGAGCTAATTTGAAACCCTTGTTTTCTCCCTCACCCGACCTCACCTTTCCCGTTAAGCAGCCATAGTGTGTTTTGTAAACGTGTGACGCTGTTCTGTTTTGTAATTCAGTTCAAGTGTAGCGGTTTTTACATTCCCTCTCTAAGTGATATCTTATGATAAGTGTCTTTTTCTGTGTGACTTATTTCACTTAGAATCGTCGTACCTAAATCCTCTCATCATGCTGCTACTAGCCTTATGACGTTAATTTCATGGCTGAGTGATATGCCATTGTACATAAGGACCACAACTTCCTTATCCATTTTTCTCTTTCCTGGGATATTTAAGGTGTAACGAAGTGGAGGTTCTTGTCAACAGAGCAGCCCTAAACTTTGGGGTGCCTGTGTCTTGCTGATTTTTAGTTTTCCCAATTTATACGCCCATGAGTGGAAGTGCCTTATGCTCTCTATGCTGAGTTCTTTAGATGTTTCTGGAAACACCGTACACTTCTCCAGAGTGGCTGTTGGCAATTTACATCCCGCCCATCAGCGTGGTAAGGCTCCCGTTTCTCCATGGCCTGTCCTGCATTTCTGGTTTTGACACTTTATTCAGCATGGCCCTTTTGACCGATGGGAAGCGAGACTTCTCTGTAGCGCTGATTTGCCTTTCCAGGTTGCTTGGTTGGCCAAAAAGGGCGTCTGCGTTTTTTCCTGAATATATTCAGGAAAAAACGCATACGCCCTTTTCGGCCATGGGCATCATGGTCGAGGTTTTGCCGCTTTTCCTGTGCTTTAAAGGCGATTCGACTCTACCTCCTGAATTCTGTTTCCTGCAACTCTGCCTTGCTTTCAAATCCTCCTCGTTGCCTTCCCTCAATATATTTGTGGACGAGAGTTATCATTTCTAACTCTGCAGGTTTGTGAATTGCAGTGCCCCTGAGCTCGATTTTTCAACTCGTTTTTTTGGGAGCTGGCCGCAAAAGCACAGGATTGCTTCAGGCCCTGTTCTGCTTCCGGGCGGCAGGCTGAGCCTGTGGTTAATTCTTCTTCCTGATGGGAAAATAGAGTGACCTGTGCCTGTCCCAACACCTAGAGCTAGTCTCTCACTGGTTCCCCCTCTTCCCGTTCATCCTCAGGACAAATTGCAACCTGTACGGAACAGGAGGTTGAAGGTGCTGATTCTCGAAGGAGGGAGATTGCTAGTAAAGCGGCTGTAATGGCCAACCCGAGCACAAGGAGATGAGAAATGAGGTGCGTTTTCGAAACCTTTCCCGATCACACGGTGTACCATCTTCTGGGTTTCTCATGCATGTTTTTGTTATAGGAAGATGCCCTTGAACTTGGAGATTTGGGACCCATGGGATGGGTACCACGCAGTATTACTTTAAAGGGCCTGCGTTTCCTCAACCAACCTGACCAAACCTCTCAGCCACAAGAGTGTCCACCCTTATGTCTCAATCAGCTGTGGGTCTAGAGATGGTCAATCCAGGTGGCATCACAGCCCCTGAACGAATATTGTAAGAATTTCTCTCTCTTTCACTGTCTTTGTTTCACGGGTTTTTAAAAGTAATTGATTTTTATAATGGGGTTTAGCTGCTTTTCACTGCTGTTTTTATGCTGCTTTACACCCACTTGACTCACTTACAGAGAGATATCAATACATAGCTTTGAAGATTCTTCCTAGTCAGATATATTCTTGGGCGGTGAATAGGGGGTTTTTGCGTCCAGTTCACTGAGCAAGGAGTAGGTCTTGTCTATTACATATTGGGCTTATTGAACGGTATCTGAGCTAATTTGAAACCCTTGTTTTCTGCCTCACCCGACCTCACCTTTCCCGTTAAGCAGCCATAGTGTGTTTTGTAAACGTGTGTCTCTGTTCTGTTTTGTAATTCAGTTCAAGTGTAGCGGTTTTTACATTCCCTCTATAAGTGATATCTTATGATAAGTGTCGTTTTCTGGTTGACTTATTTCACTTAGAATCGTCGTACCTAAATCCACTCATCATGCTGCTACTAGCCTTATGACGTTGATTTCCTGGCTGAGTGATATTCCATTGTACATAAGGACCACAACTTCTTTATCCATTTTTTTCTTTCCTGGGATATTTAAGGTGTAACGAAGTGGAGGTTCTTGTCAACAGAGCAGCCCTAAACTTTGGGGTGCCTGTGTCTTGCTGATTTTTACTTTTCCCAATTTATACACCCATGAGTGGAAGTGCCCTATGCTCTCTAAGCTGAGTTTTTTAGAGGTTTCAGGACACACCGTACACTTCTCCAGAGTGGCTGTTGGCAATTTACATCCCGCCCATCAGCGTAGCAAGGCTCCCGTTTCTCCATGGCCTGTCCTGCATTTCTGGTTTTGACACTTTATTCAGCATGGCCCTTTTGACCGATGGGAAGCGAGACTTCTTTGTAGCGCTGATTTGCCTTTCCAGGTTGCTTGGTTGGCCAAAAAGGGCGTATGCGTTTTTTCCTGAATATATTCAGGAAAAAACGCATACGCCCTTTTTGGCCAAGGGCATCATGGTCGAGGTTTTGCCGCCTTTCCTGTGCTTTAAAGGCGATTCGAATCTACCTCCTGAAATCTGTTTCCTGCAATTCTGCCTTGCTTTCAAATCCTCTTCGTTGCCTTCCCTCAATATATTTGTGGACGAGAGTTATCATTTCTAACTCTGCAGGTTTGTGAATTGCAGTGCCCCTGAGCTCCATTTTTCAACTCGCTTTCTTCGGAGCTGGCCGCAAAAGCGCAGGATTGCTTCAGGCCCTATTCTGGTTCCGGGCGGCAGGCTGAGCCTGTGGTTAATTCTTCTTCCTGATGGGAAAATAGAGTGACCTGTGCCTGTCCCAACACCTAGAGCTAGTCTCTCATTGGTTCCCCCTCTTCCCGTTCATCCTCAGGACAAATTGCACCCTGTACGGAACAGGAGGTTAAAGGTGCTGATTCTCCACGGAGGGAGATTGCTACTAACGCGGCTGGAATGGCGAACCCGAGCACAAGGAGATGAGAAATGAGGTGCGTTTTAGAAACCTTTCCCGATCACACGGTGTACCATCTTCTGGGTTTCTCATGCATGTTTTCGATGTAGGAAGATGCCCTTGAACCTGGAGATTTGGGACCCATGGGATGGGTACCACGCAGTGTTACTTTAAAGGGTCTGCGTTTGCTCACCCAACCTCACCAAACCTCTCAGCCCCAAGAGTGTCCACCCTTATGTCTCAATCAGCTGTGGGTCTAGAGATGGTCAATCCAGGTGGCATCACAGCCCCTGAACGAATTTTGTAAGAATTTCTCTCTCTTTCACTGTCTTTGTTTCACGGGATTTTAAAAGTAATTGATTTTTATAATGGGGTTTAGCTGCTTTTCACTGCTCTGTTTATGCTGCTTTACACCCACTTGACTCATTTACAGAGAGATATCAATACATAGCTTTGAAGATTCTTCCTAGTCAGGTATATTCTTGGGCGGTGAATAGGGGGTGTCGAGTCCAGTTCACTGAGCAAGGAGTAGGTCTTGTCTATTACATATTGGGTTTATGGAACGGTATCTGAGCTAATTTGAAACCCTTGTTTTCTCCCTCACCCGACCTCACCTTTCCCGTTAAGCAGCCATAGTGTGTTTTGTAAACGTGTGACGCTGTTCTGTTTTGTAATTCAGTTCAAGTGTAGCGGTTTTTACATTCCCTCTCTAAGTGATATCTTATGATAAGTGTCTTTTTCTGTGTGACTTATTTCACTTAGAATCGTCGTACCTAAATCCTCTCATCATGCTGCTACTAGCCTTATGACGTTAATTTCATGGCTGAGTGATATGCCATTGTACATAAGGACCACAACTTCCTTATCCATTTTTCTCTTTCCTGGGATATTTAAGGTGTAACGAAGTGGAGGTTCTTGTCAACAGAGCAGCCCTAAACTTTGGGGTGCCTGTGTCTTGCTGATTTTTAGTTTTCCCAATTTATACGCCCATGAGTGGAAGTGCCTTATGCTCTCTATGCTGAGTTCTTTAGATGTTTCAGGAAACACCGTACACTTCTCCAGAGTGGCTGTTGGCAATTTACATCCCGCCCATCAGCGTGGTAAGGCTCCCGTTTCTCCATGGCCTGTCCTGCATTTCTGGTTTTGACACTTTATTCAGCATGGCCCTTTTGACCGATGGGAAGCGAGACTTCTTTGTAGCGCTGATTTGCCTTTCCAGGTTGCTTGGTTGGCCAAAAAGGGCGTATGCGTTTTTTCCTGAATATATTCAGGAAAAAACGCATACGCCCTTTTTGGCCAAGGGCATCATGGTCGAGGTTTTGCCGCTTTTCCTGTGCTTTAAAGGCGATTCGACTCTACCTCCTGAAATCTGTTTCCTGCAATTCTGCCTTGCTTTCAAATCCTCCTCGTTGCCTTCCCTCAATATATTTGTGGACGAGAGTTATCATTTATAACTCTGCAGGTTTGTGAATTGCAGTGCCCCTGAGCTCGATTTTTCAACTCGTTTTTTTGGGAGCTGGCCGCAAAAGCACAGGATTGCTTCAGGCCCTGTTCTGCTTCCGGGCGGCCGGCTGAGCCTGTGGTTAATCCTTCTTCCTGATGGGAAAATAGAGTGACCTGTGCCTGTCCCAACACCTAGAGCTAGTCTCTCACTGGTTCCCCCTCTTCCCGTTCATCCTCAGGACAATTTGCAACCTGTGCGGAACAGGAGGTTGAAGGTGCTGATTCTCGAAGGAGGGAGATTGCTAGTAAAGCGGCTGTAATGGCCAACCCGAGCACAAGGAGATGAGAAATGAGGTGCGTTTTCGAAACCTTTCCCGATCACACGGTGTACCATCTTCTGGGTTTCTCATGCATGTTTTTGTTATAGGAAGATGCCCTTGAACTTGGAGATTTGGGACCCATGGGATGGGTACCATGCAGTATTAATTTAAAGGGCCTGGGTTTCCTCAACCAACCTGACCAAACCTCTCAGCCACAAGAGTGTCCACCCTTATGTCTCAATCAGCTGTGGGTCTAGAGATGGTCAATCCAGGTGGCATCACAGCCCCTGAACGAATATTGTAAGAATTTCTCTCTCTTTCACTGTCTTTGTTTCACGGGTTTTTAAAAGTAATTGATTTTTATAATGGGGTTTAGCTGCTTTTCACTGCTGTTTTTATGCTGCTTTACACCCACTTGACTCACTTACAGAGAGATATCAATACATAGCTTTGAAGATTCTTCCTAGTCAGATATATTCTTGGGCGGTGAATAGGGGGTTTTTGCGTCCAGTTCACTGAGCAAGGAGTAGGTCTTGTCTATTACATATTGGGCTTATTGAACGGTATCTGAGCTAATTTGAAACCCTTGTTTTCTGCCTCACCCGACCTCACCTTTCCCGTTAAGCAGCCATAGTGTGTTTTGTAAACGTGTGTCTCTGTTCTGTTTTGTAATTCAGTTCAAGTGTAGCGGTTTTTACATTCCCTCTATAAGTGATATCTTATGATAAGTGTCGTTTTCTGGTTGACTTATTTCACTTAGAATCGTCGTACCTAAATCCACTCATCATGCTGCTACTAGCCTTATGACGTTGATTTCCTGGCTGAGTGATATTCCATTGTACATAAGGACCACAACTTCTTTATCCATTTTTTTCTTTCCTGGGATATTTAAGGTGTAACGAAGTGGAGGTTCTTGTCAACAGAGCAGCCCTAAACTTTGGGGTGCCTGTGTCTTGCTGATTTTTACTTGTCCCAATTTATACACCCATGAGTGGAAGTGCCCTATGCTCTCTAAGCTGAGTTTTTTAGAGGTTTCAGGACACACCGTACACTTCTCCAGAGTGGCTGTTGGCAATTTACATCACGCCCATCAGCGTAGCAGGGCTCCCGTTTCTCCATGGCCTGTCCTGCATTTCTGGTTTTGACACTTTATTCAGCATGGCCCTTTTGACCGATGGGAAGCGAGACTTCTTTGTAGCGCTGATTTGCCTTTCCAGGTTGCTTGGTTGGCCAAAAAGGGCGTATGCGTTTTTTCCTGAATATATTCAGGAAAAAACGCATACGCCCTTTTTGGCCAAGGGCATCATGGTCGAGGTTTTGCCGCCTTTCCTGTGCTTTAAAGGCGATTCGAATCTACCTCCTGAAATCTGTTTCCTGCAATTCTGCCTTGCTTTCAAATCCTCTTCGTTGCCTTCCCTCAATATATTTGTGGACGAGAGTTATCATTCCTAACTCTGCAGGTTTGTGAATTGCAGTGCCCCTGAGCTCCATTTTTCAACTCGCTTTCTTCGGAGCTGGCCGCAAAAGCGCAGGATTGCTTCAGGCCCTATTCTGGTTCCGGGCGGCAGGCTGAGCCTGTGGTTAATTCTTCTTCCTGATGGGAAAATAGAGTGACCTGTGCCTGTCCCAACACCTAGAGCTAGTCTCTCATTGGTTCCCCCTCTTCCCGTTCATCCTCAGGACAAATTGCAACCTGTACGGAACAGGAGGTTAAAGGTGCTGATTCTCCACGGAGGGAGATTGCTACTAACGCGGCTGGAATGGCGAACCCGAGCACAAGGAGATGAGAAATGAGGTGCGTTTTAGAAACCTTTCCCGATCACACGGTGTACCATCTTCTGGGTTTCTCATGCATGTTTTCGATGTAGGAAGATGCCCTTGAACCTGGAGATTTGGGACCCATGGGATGGGTACCACGCAGTGTTACTTTAAAGGGTCTGCGTTTGCTCACCCAACCTCACCAAACCTCTCAGCCCCAAGAGTGTCCACCCTTATGTCTCAATCAGCTGTGGGTCTAGAGATGGTCAATCCAGGTGGCATCACACCCCTGAACGAATTTTGTAAGAATTTCTCTCTCTTTCACTGTCTTTGTTTCACGGGATTTTAAAAGTAATTGATTTTTATAATGGGGTTTAGCTGCTTTTCACTGCTCTGTTTATGCTGCTTTACACCCACTTGACTCATTTACAGAGAGATATCAATACATAGCTTTGAAGATTCTTCCTAGTCAGGTATATTCTTGGGCGGTGAATAGGGAGTGTCGAGTCCAGTTCACTGAGCAAGGAGTAGGTCTTGTCTATTACATATTGGGTTTATTGAACGGTATCTGAGCTAATTTGAAACCCTTGTTTTCTGCCTCACCCGACCTCACCTTTCCCGTTAAGCAGCCATAGTGTGTTTTGTAAACGTGTGTCTCTGTTCTGTTTTGTAATTCAGTTCAAGTGTAGCGGTTTTTACATTCCCTCTATAAGTGATATCTTATGATAAGTGTCGTTTTCTGGTTGACTTATTTCACTTAGAATCGTCGTACCTAAATCCACTCATCATGCTGCTACTAGCCTTATGACGTTGATTTCCTGGCTGAGTGATATTCCATTGTACATAAGGACCACAACTTCTTTATCCATTTTTTTCTTTCCTGGGATATTTAAGGTGTAACGAAGTGGAGGTTCTTGTCAACAGAGCAGCCCTAAACTTTGGGGTGCCTGTGTCTTGCTGATTTTTACTTTTCCCAATTTATACGCCCATGAGTGGAAGTGCCCTATGCTCTCTAAGCTGAGTTTTTTAGAGGTTTCAGGACACACCGTACACTTCTCCAGAGTGGCTGTTGGCAATTTACATCACGCCCATCAGCGTAGCAAGGCTCCCGTTTCTCCATGGCCTGTCCTGCATTTCTGGTTTTGACACTTTATTCAGCATGGCCCTTTTGACTGATGGGAAGCGAGACTTCTTTGTAGCGCTGATTTGCCTTTCCAGGTTGCTTGGTTGGCCAAAAAGGGCGTATGCGTTTTTTCCTGAATATATTCAGGAAAAAACGCATACGCCCTTTTTGGCCAAGGGCATCATGGTCGAGGTTTTGCCGCCTTTCCTGTGCTTTAAAGGCGATTCGAATCTACCTCCTGAAATCTGTTTCCTGCAATTCTGCCTTGCTTTCAAATCCTCTTCGTTGCCTTCCCTCAATATATTTGTGGACGAGAGTTATCATTTCTAACTCTGCAGGTTTGTGAATTGCAGTGCCCCTGAGCTCCATTTTTCAACTCGCTTTCTTCGGAGCTGACCGCAAAAGCGCAGGATTGCTTCAGGCCCTATTCTGGTTCCGGGCGGCAGGCTGAGCCTGTGGTTAATTCTTCTTCCTGATGGGAAAATAGAGTGACCTGTGCCTGTCCCAACACCTAGAGCTAGTCTCTCATTGGTTCCCCCTCTTCCCGTTCATCCTCAGGACAAATTGCACCCTGTACGGAACAGGAGGTTAAAGGTGCTGATTCTCCACGGAGGGAGATTGCTACTAACGCGGCTGGAATGGCGAACCCGAGCACAAGGAGATGAGAAATGAGGTGCGTTTTAGAAACCTTTCCCGATCACACGGTGTACCATCTTCTGGGTTTCTCATGCATGTTTTCGATGTAGGAAGATGCCCTTGAACCTGGAGATTTGGGACCCATGGGATGGGTACCACGCAGTGTTACTTTAAAGGGTCTGCGTTTGCTCACCCAACCTCACCAAACCTCTCAGCCCCAAGAGTGTCCACCCTTATGTCTCAATCAGCTGTGGGTCTAGAGATGGTCAATCCAGGTGGCATCACAGCCCCTGAACGAATTTTGTAAGAATTTCTCTCTCTTTCACTGTCTTTGTTTCACGGGATTTTAAAAGTAATTGATTTTTATAATGGGGTTTAGCTGCTTTTCACTGCTCTGTTTATGCTGCTTTACACCCACTTGACTCATTTACAGAGAGATATCAATACATAGCTTTGAAGATTCTTCCTAGTCAGGTATATTCTTGGGCGGTGAATAGGGGGTGTCGAGTCCAGTTCACTGAGCAAGGAGTAGGTCTTGTCTATTACATATTGGGTTTATGGAACGGTATCTGAGCTAATTTGAAACCCTTGTTTTCTCCCTCACCCGACCTCACCTTTCCCGTTAAGCAGCCATAGTGTGTTTTGTAAACGTGTGACGCTGTTCTGTTTTGTAATTCAGTTCAAGTGTAGCGGTTTTTACATTCCCTCTCTAAGTGATATCTTATGATAAGTGTCTTTTTCTGTGTGACTTATTTCACTTAGAATCGTCGTACCTAAATCCTCTCATCATGCTGCTACTAGCCTTATGACGTTAATTTCATGGCTGAGTGATATGCCATTGTACATAAGGACCACAACTTCCTTATCCATTTTTCTCTTTCCTGGGATATTTAAGGTGTAACGAAGTGGAGGTTCTTGTCAACAGAGCAGCCCTAAACTTTGGGGTGCCTGTGTCTTGCTGATTTTTAGTTTTCCCAATTTATACGCCCATGAGTGGAAGTGCCTTATGCTCTCTATGCTGAGTTCTTTAGATGTTTCAGGAAACACCGTACACTTCTCCAGAGTGGCTGTTGGCAATTTACATCCCGCCCATCAGCGTGGTAAGGCTCCCGTTTCTCCATGGCCTGTCCTGCATTTCTGGTTTTGACACTTTATTCAGCATGGCCCTTTTGACCGATGGGAAGCGAGACTTCTTTGTAGCGCTGATTTGCCTTTCCAGGTTGCTTGGTTGGCCAAAAAGGGCGTATGCGTTTTTTCCTGAATATATTCAGGAAAAAACGCATACGCCCTTTTTGGCCAAGGGCATCATGGTCGAGGTTTTGCCGCTTTTCCTGTGCTTTAAAGGCGATTCGACTCTACCTCCTGAAATCTGTTTCCTGCAATTCTGCCTTGCTTTCAAATCCTCCTCGTTGCCTTCCCTCAATATATTTGTGGACGAGAGTTATCATTTATAACTCTGCAGGTTTGTGAATTGCAGTGCCCCTGAGCTCGATTTTTCAACTCGTTTTTTTGGGAGCTGGTCGCAAAAGCACAGGATTGCTTCAGGCCCTGTTCTGCTTCCGGGCGGCCGGCTGAGCCTGTGGTTAATCCTTCTTCCTGATGGGAAAATAGAGTGACCTGTGCCTGTCCCAACACCTAGAGCTAGTCTCTCACTGGTTCCCCCTCTTCCCGTTCATCCTCAGGACAATTTGCAACCTGTGCGGAACAGGAGGTTGAAGGTGCTGATTCTCGAAGGAGGGAGATTGCTAGTAAAGCGGCTGTAATGGCCAACCCGAGCACAAGGAGATGAGAAATGAGGTGCGTTTTCGAAACCTTTCCCGATCACACGGTGTACCATCTTCTGGGTTTCTCATGCATGTTTTTGTTATAGGAAGATGCCCTTGAACTTGGAGATTTGGGACCCATGGGATGGGTACCATGCAGTATTAATTTAAAGGGCCTGGGTTTCCTCAACCAACCTGACCAAACCTCTCAGCCACAAGAGTGTCCACCCTTATGTCTCAATCAGCTGTGGGTCTAGAGATGGTCAATCCAGGTGGCATCACAGCCCCTGAACGAATATTGTAAGAATTTCTCTCTCTTTCACTGTCTTTGTTTCACGGGTTTTTAAAAGTAATTGATTTTTATAATGGGGTTTAGCTGCTTTTCACTGCTGTTTTTATGCTGCTTTACACCCACTTGACTCACTTACAGAGAGATATCAATACATAGCTTTGAAGATTCTTCCTAGTCAGATATATTCTTGGGCGGTGAATAGGGGGTTTTTGCGTCCAGTTCACTGAGCAAGGAGTAGGTCTTGTCTATTACATATTGGGCTTATTGAACGGTATCTGAGCTAATTTGAAACCCTTGTTTTCTGCCTCACCCGACCTCACCTTTCCCGTTAAGCAGCCATAGTGTGTTTTGTAAACGTGTGTCTCTGTTCTGTTTTGTAATTCAGTTCAAGTGTAGCGGTTTTTACATTCCCTCTATAAGTGATATCTTATGATAAGTGTCGTTTTCTGGTTGACTTATTTCACTTAGAATCGTCGTACCTAAATCCACTCATCATGCTGCTACTAGCCTTATGACGTTGATTTCCTGGCTGAGTGATATTCCATTGTACATAAGGACCACAACTTCTTTATCCATTTTTTTCTTTCCTGGGATATTTAAGGTGTAACGAAGTGGAGGTTCTTGTCAACAGAGCAGCCCTAAACTTTGGGGTGCCTGTGTCTTGCTGATTTTTACTTGTCCCAATTTATACACCCATGAGTGGAAGTGCCCTATGCTCTCTAAGCTGAGATTTTTAGAGGTTTCAGGACACACCGTACACTTCTCCAGAGTGGCTGTTGGCAATTTACATCACGCCCATCAGCGTAGCAGGGCTCCCGTTTCTCCATGGCCTGTCCTGCATTTCTGGTTTTGACACTTTATTCAGCATGGCCCTTTTGACCGATGGGAAACGAGACTTCTTTGTAGCGCTGATTTGCCTTTCCAGGTTGCTTGGTTGGCCAAAAAGGGCGTATGCGTTTTTTCCTGAATATATTCAGGAAAAAACGCATACGCCCTTTTTGGCCAAGGGCATCATGGTCGAGGTTTTGCCGCCTTTCCTGTGCTTTAAAGGCGATTCGAATCTACCTCCTGAAATCTGTTTCCTGCAATTCTGCCTTGCTTTCAAATCCTCTTCGTTGCCTTCCCTCAATATATTTGTGGACGAGAGTTATCATTTCTAACTCTGCAGGTTTGTGAATTGCAGTGCCCCTGAGCTCCATTTTTCAACTCGCTTTCTTCGGAGCTGGCCGCAAAAGCGCAGGATTGCTTCAGGCCCTATTCTGGTTCCGGGCGGCAGGCTGAGCCTGTGGTTAATTCTTCTTCCTGATGGGAAAATAGAGTGACCTGTGCCTGTCCCAACACCTAGAGCTAGTCTCTCATTGGTTCCCCCTCTTCCCGTTCATCCTCAGGACAAATTGCACCCTGTACGGAACAGGAGGTTAAAGGTGCTGATTCTCCACGGAGGGAGATTGCTACTAACGCGGCTGGAATGGCGAACCCGAGCACAAGGAGATGAGAAATGAGGTGCGTTTTAGAAACCTTTCCCGATCACACGGTGTACCATCTTCTGGGTTTCTCATGCATGTTTTCGATGTAGGAAGATGCCCTTGAACCTGGAGATTTGGGACCCATGGGATGGGTACCACGCAGTGTTACTTTAAAGGGTCTGCGTTTGCTCACCCAACCTCACCAAACCTCTCAGCCCCAAGAGTGTCCACCCTTATGTCTCAATCAGCTGTGGGTCTAGAGATGGTCAATCCAGGTGGCATCACAGCCCCTGAACGAATTTTGTAAGAATTTCTCTCTCTTTCACTGTCTTTGTTTCACGGGATTTTAAAAGTAATTGATTTTTATAATGGGGTTTAGCTGCTTTTCACTGCTCTGTTTATGCTGCTTTACACCCACTTGACTCATTTACAGAGAGATATCAATACATAGCTTTGAAGATTCTTCCTAGTCAGGTATATTCTTGGGCGGTGAATAGGGGGTGTCGAGTCCAGTTCACTGAGCAAGGAGTAGGTCTTGTCTATTACATATTGGGTTTATGGAACGGTATCTGAGCTAATTTGAAACCCTTGTTTTCTCCCTCACCCGACCTCACCTTTCCCGTTAAGCAGCCATAGTGTGTTTTGTAAACGTGTGACGCTGTTCTGTTTTGTAATTCAGTTCAAGTGTAGCGGTTTTTACATTCCCTCTCTAAGTGATATCTTATGATAAGTGTCTTTTTCTGTGTGACTTATTTCACTTAGAATCGTCGTACCTAAATCCTCTCATCATGCTGCTACTAGCCTTATGACGTTAATTTCATGGCTGAGTGATATGCCATTGTACATAAGGACCACAACTTCCTTATCCATTTTTCTCTTTCCTGGGATATTTAAGGTGTAACGAAGTGGAGGTTCTTGTCAACAGAGCAGCCCTAAACTTTGGGGTGCCTGTGTCTTGCTGATTTTTAGTTTTCCCAATTTATACGCCCATGAGTGGAAGTGCCTTATGCTCTCTATGCTGAGTTCTTTAGATGTTTCAGGAAACACCGTACACTTCTCCAGAGTGGCTGTTGGCAATTTACATCCCGCCCATCAGCGTGGTAAGGCTCCCGTTTCTCCATGGCCTGTCCTGCATTTCTGGTTTTGACACTTTATTCAGCATGGCCCTTTTGACCGATGGGAAGCGAGACTTCTTTGTAGCGCTGATTTGCCTTTCCAGGTTGCTTGGTTGGCCAAAAAGGGCGTATGCGTTTTTTCCTGAATATATTCAGGAAAAAACGCATACGCCCTTTTTGGCCAAGGGCATCATGGTCGAGGTTTTGCCGCTTTTCCTGTGCTTTAAAGGCGATTCGACTCTACCTCCTGAAATCTGTTTCCTGCAATTCTGCCTTGCTTTCAAATCCTCCTCGTTGCCTTCCCTCAATATATTTGTGGACGAGAGTTATCATTTATAACTCTGCAGGTTTGTGAATTGCAGTGCCCCTGAGCTCGATTTTTCAACTCGTTTTTTTGGGAGCTGGTCGCAAAAGCACAGGATTGCTTCAGGCCCTGTTCTGCTTCCGGGCGGCCGGCTGAGCCTGTGGTTAATCCTTCTTCCTGATGGGAAAATAGAGTGACCTGTGCCTGTCCCAACACCTAGAGCTAGTCTCTCACTGGTTCCCCCTCTTCCCGTTCATCCTCAGGACAATTTGCAACCTGTGCGGAACAGGAGGTTGAAGGTGCTGATTCTCGAAGGAGGGAGATTGCTAGTAAAGCGGCTGTAATGGCCAACCCGAGCACAAGGAGATGAGAAATGAGGTGCGTTTTCGAAACCTTTCCCGATCACACGGTGTACCATCTTCTGGGTTTCTCATGCATGTTTTTGTTATAGGAAGATGCCCTTGAACTTGGAGATTTGGGACCCATGGGATGGGTACCATGCAGTATTAATTTAAAGGGCCTGGGTTTCCTCAACCAACCTGACCAAACCTCTCAGCCACAAGAGTGTCCACCCTTATGTCTCAATCAGCTGTGGGTCTAGAGATGGTCAATCCAGGTGGCATCACAGCCCCTGAACGAATATTGTAAGAATTTCTCTCTCTTTCACTGTCTTTGTTTCACGGGTTTTTAAAAGTAATTGATTTTTATAATGGGGTTTAGCTGCTTTTCACTGCTGTTTTTATGCTGCTTTACACCCACTTGACTCACTTACAGAGAGATATCAATACATAGCTTTGAAGATTCTTCCTAGTCAGATATATTCTTGGGCGGTGAATAGGGGGTTTTTGCGTCCAGTTCACTGAGCAAGGAGTAGGTCTTGTCTATTACATATTGGGCTTATTGAACGGTATCTGAGCTAATTTGAAACCCTTGTTTTCTGCCTCACCCGACCTCACCTTTCCCGTTAAGCAGCCATAGTGTGTTTTGTAAACGTGTGTCTCTGTTCTGTTTTGTAATTCAGTTCAAGTGTAGCGGTTTTTACATTCCCTCTATAAGTGATATCTTATGATAAGTGTCGTTTTCTGGTTGACTTATTTCACTTAGAATCGTCGTACCTAAATCCACTCATCATGCTGCTACTAGCCTTATGACGTTGATTTCCTGGCTGAGTGATATTCCATTGTACATAAGGACCACAACTTCTTTATCCATTTTTTTCTTTCCTGGGATATTTAAGGTGTAACGAAGTGGAGGTTCTTGTCAACAGAGCAGCCCTAAACTTTGGGGTGCCTGTGTCTTGCTGATTTTTACTTGTCCCAATTTATACACCCATGAGTGGAAGTGCCCTATGCTCTCTAAGCTGAGATTTTTAGAGGTTTCAGGACACACCGTACACTTCTCCAGAGTGGCTGTTGGCAATTTACATCACGCCCATCAGCGTAGCAGGGCTCCCGTTTCTCCATGGCCTGTCCTGCATTTCTGGTTTTGACACTTTATTCAGCATGGCCCTTTTGACCGATGGGAAGCGAGACTTCTTTGTAGCGCTGATTTGCCTTTCCAGGTTGCTTGGTTGGCCAAAAAGGGCGTATGCGTTTTTTCCTGAATATATTCAGGAAAAAACGCATACGCCCTTTTTGGCCAAGGGCATCATGGTCGAGGTTTTGCCGCCTTTCCTGTGCTTTAAAGGCGATTCGAATCTACCTCCTGAAATCTGTTTCCTGCAATTCTGCCTTGCTTTCAAATCCTCTTCGTTGCCTTCCCTCAATATATTTGTGGACGAGAGTTATCATTCCTAACTCTGCAGGTTTGTGAATTGCAGTGCCCCTGAGCTCCATTTTTCAACTCGCTTTCTTCGGAGCTGGCCGCAAAAGCGCAGGATTGCTTCAGGCCCTATTCTGGTTCCGGGCGGCAGGCTGAGCCTGTGGTTAATTCTTCTTCCTGATGGGAAAATAGAGTGACCTGTGCCTGTCCCAACACCTAGAGCTAGTCTCTCATTGGTTCCCCCTCTTCCCGTTCATCCTCAGGACAAATTGCAACCTGTACGGAACAGGAGGTTAAAGGTGCTGATTCTCCACGGAGGGAGATTGCTACTAACGCGGCTGGAATGGCGAACCCGAGCACAAGGAGATGAGAAATGAGGTGCGTTTTAGAAACCTTTCCCGATCACACGGTGTACCATCTTCTGGGTTTCTCATGCATGTTTTCGATGTAGGAAGATGCCCTTGAACCTGGAGATTTGGGACCCATGGGATGGATACCACGCAGTGTTACTTTAAAGGGTCTGCGTTTGCTCACCCAACCTCACCAAACCTCTCAGCCCCAAGAGTGTCCACCCTTATGTCTCAATCAGCTGTGGGTCTAGAGATGGTCAATCCAGGTGGCATCACACCCCTGAACGAATTTTGTAAGAATTTCTCTCTCTTTCACTGTCTTTGTTTCACGGGATTTTAAAAGTAATTGATTTTTATAATGGGGTTTAGCTGCTTTTCACTGCTCTGTTTATGCTGCTTTACACCCACTTGACTCATTTACAGAGAGATATCAATACATAGCTTTGAAGATTCTTCCTAGTCAGGTATATTCTTGGGCGGTGAATAGGGAGTGTCGAGTCCAGTTCACTGAGCAAGGAGTAGGTCTTGTCTATTACATATTGGGTTTATTGAACGGTATCTGAGCTAATTTGAAACCCTTGTTTTCTGCCTCACCCGACCTCACCTTTCCCGTTAAGCAGCCATAGTGTGTTTTGTAAACGTGTGTCTCTGTTCTGTTTTGTAATTCAGTTCAAGTGTAGCGGTTTTTACATTCCCTCTATAAGTGATATCTTATGATAAGTGTCGTTTTCTGGTTGACTTATTTCACTTAGAATCGTCGTACCTAAATCCACTCATCATGCTGCTACTAGCCTTATGACGTTGATTTCCTGGCTGAGTGATATTCCATTGTACATAAGGACCACAACTTCTTTATCCATTTTTTTCTTTCCTGGGATATTTAAGGTGTAACGAAGTGGAGGTTCTTGTCAACAGAGCAGCCCTAAACTTTGGGGTGCCTGTGTCTTGCTGATTTTTACTTTTCCCAATTTATACGCCCATGAGTGGAAGTGCCCTATGCTCTCTAAGCTGAGTTTTTTAGAGGTTTCAGGACACACCGTACACTTCTCCAGAGTGGCTGTTGGCAATTTACATCACGCCCATCAGCGTAGCAAGGCTCCCGTTTCTCCATGGCCTGTCCTGCATTTCTGGTTTTGACACTTTATTCAGCATGGCCCTTTTGACTGATGGGAAGCGAGACTTCTTTGTAGCGCTGATTTGCCTTTCCAGGTTGCTTGGTTGGCCAAAAAGGGCGTATGCGTTTTTTCCTGAATATATTCAGGAAAAAACGCATACGCCCTTTTTGGCCAAGGGCATCATGGTCGAGGTTTTGCCGCCTTTCCTGTGCTTTAAAGGCGATTCGAATCTACCTCCTGAAATCTGTTTCCTGCAATTCTGCCTTGCTTTCAAATCCTCTTCGTTGCCTTCCCTCAATATATTTGTGGACGAGAGTTATCATTTCTAACTCTGCAGGTTTGTGAATTGCAGTGCCCCTGAGCTCCATTTTTCAACTCGCTTTCTTCGGAGCTGGCCGCAAAAGCGCAGGATTGCTTCAGGCCCTATTCTGGTTCCGGGCGGCAGGCTGAGCCTGTGGTTAATTCTTCTTCCTGATGGGAAAATAGAGTGACCTGTGCCTGTCCCAACACCTAGAGCTAGTCTCTCATTGGTTCCCCCTCTTCCCGTTCATCCTCAGGACAAATTGCAACCTGTACGGAACAGGAGGTTAAAGGTGCTGATTCTCCACGGAGGGAGATTGCTACTAACGCGGCTGGAATGGCGAACCCGAGCACAAGGAGATGAGAAATGAGGTGCGTTTTAGAAACCTTTCCCGATCACACGGTGTACCATCTTCTGGGTTTCTCATGCATGTTTTCGATGTAGGAAGATGCCCTTGAACCTGGAGATTTGGGACCCATGGGATGGGTACCACGCAGTGTTACTTTAAAGGGTCTGCGTTTGCTCACCCAACCTCACCAAACCTCTCAGCCCCAAGAGTGTCCACCCTTATGTCTCAATCAGCTGTGGGTCTAGAGATGGTCAATCCAGGTGGCATCACAGCCCCTGAACGAATTTTGTAAGAATTTCTCTCTCTTTCACTGTCTTTGTTTCACGGGATTTTAAAAGTAATTGATTTTTATAATGGGGTTTAGCTGCTTTTCACTGCTCTGTTTATGCTGCTTTACACCCACTTGACTCATTTACAGAGAGATATCAATACATAGCTTTGAAGATTCTTCCTAGTCAGGTATATTCTTGGGCGGTGAATAGGGGGTGTCGAGTCCAGTTCACTGAGCAAGGAGTAGGTCTTGTCTATTACATATTGGGTTTATGGAACGGTATCTGAGCTAATTTGAAACCCTTGTTTTCTCCCTCACCCGACCTCACCTTTCCCGTTAAGCAGCCATAGTGTGTTTTGTAAACGTGTGACGCTGTTCTGTTTTGTAATTCAGTTCAAGTGTAGCGGTTTTTACATTCCCTCTCTAAGTGATATCTTATGATAAGTGTCTTTTTCTGTGTGACTTATTTCACTTAGAATCGTCGTACCTAAATCCTCTCATCATGCTGCTACTAGCCTTATGACGTTAATTTCATGGCTGAGTGATATGCCATTGTACATAAGGACCACAACTTCCTTATCCATTTTTCTCTTTCCTGGGATATTTAAGGTGTAACGAAGTGGAGGTTCTTGTCAACAGAGCAGCCCTAAACTTTGGGGTGCCTGTGTCTTGCTGATTTTTAGTTTTCCCAATTTATACGCCCATGAGTGGAAGTGCCTTATGCTCTCTATGCTGAGTTCTTTAGATGTTTCAGGAAACACCGTACACTTCTCCAGAGTGGCTGTTGGCAATTTACATCCCGCCCATCAGCGTGGTAAGGCTCCCGTTTCTCCATGGCCTGTCCTGCATTTCTGGTTTTGACACTTTATTCAGCATGGCCCTTTTGACCGATGGGAAGCGAGACTTCTTTGTAGCGCTGATTTGCCTTTCCAGGTTGCTTGGTTGGCCAAAAAGGGCGTATGCGTTTTTTCCTGAATATATTCAGGAAAAAACGCATACGCCCTTTTTGGCCAAGGGCATCATGGTCGAGGTTTTGCCGCTTTTCCTGTGCTTTAAAGGCGATTCGACTCTACCTCCTGAAATCTGTTTCCTGCAATTCTGCCTTGCTTTCAAATCCTCCTCGTTGCCTTCCCTCAATATATTTGTGGACGAGAGTTATCATTTATAACTCTGCAGGTTTGTGAATTGCAGTGCCCCTGAGCTCGATTTTTCAACTCGTTTTTTTGGGAGCTGGCCGCAAAAGCACAGGATTGCTTCAGGCCCTGTTCTGCTTCCGGGCGGCCGGCTGAGCCTGTGGTTAATCCTTCTTCCTGATGGGAAAATAGAGTGACCTGTGCCTGTCCCAACACCTAGAGCTAGTCTCTCACTGGTTCCCCCTCTTCCCGTTCATCCTCAGGACAATTTGCAACCTGTGCGGAACAGGAGGTTGAAGGTGCTGATTCTCGAAGGAGGGAGATTGCTAGTAAAGCGGCTGTAATGGCCAACCCGAGCACAAGGAGATGAGAAATGAGGTGCGTTTTCGAAACCTTTCCCGATCACACGGTGTACCATCTTCTGGGTTTCTCATGCATGTTTTTGTTATAGGAAGATGCCCTTGAACTTGGAGATTTGGGACCCATGGGATGGGTACCATGCAGTATTAATTTAAAGGGCCTGGGTTTCCTCAACCAACCTGACCAAACCTCTCAGCCACAAGAGTGTCCACCCTTATGTCTCAATCAGCTGTGGGTCTAGAGATGGTCAATCCAGGTGGCATCACAGCCCCTGAACGAATATTGTAAGAATTTCTCTCTCTTTCACTGTCTTTGTTTCACGGGTTTTTAAAAGTAATTGATTTTTATAATGGGGTTTAGCTGCTTTTCACTGCTGTTTTTATGCTGCTTTACACCCACTTGACTCACTTACAGAGAGATATCAATACATAGCTTTGAAGATTCTTCCTAGTCAGATATATTCTTGGGCGGTGAATAGGGGGTTTTTGCGTCCAGTTCACTGAGCAAGGAGTAGGTCTTGTCTATTACATATTGGGCTTATTGAACGGTATCTGAGCTAATTTGAAACCCTTGTTTTCTGCCTCACCCGACCTCACCTTTCCCGTTAAGCAGCCATAGTGTGTTTTGTAAACGTGTGTCTCTGTTCTGTTTTGTAATTCAGTTCAAGTGTAGCGGTTTTTACATTCCCTCTATAAGTGATATCTTATGATAAGTGTCGTTTTCTGGTTGACTTATTTCACTTAGAATCGTCGTACCTAAATCCACTCATCATGCTGCTACTAGCCTTATGACGTTGATTTCCTGGCTGAGTGATATTCCATTGTACATAAGGACCACAACTTCTTTATCCATTTTTTTCTTTCCTGGGATATTTAAGGTGTAACGAAGTGGAGGTTCTTGTCAACAGAGCAGCCCTAAACTTTGGGGTGCCTGTGTCTTGCTGATTTTTACTTGTCCCAATTTATACACCCATGAGTGGAAGTGCCCTATGCTCTCTAAGCTGAGTTTTTTAGAGGTTTCAGGACACACCGTACACTTCTCCAGAGTGGCTGTTGGCAATTTACATCACGCCCATCAGCGTAGCAGGGCTCCCGTTTCTCCATGGCCTGTCCTGCATTTCTGGTTTTGACACTTTATTCAGCATGGCCCTTTTGACCGATGGGAAGCGAGACTTCTTTGTAGCGCTGATTTGCCTTTCCAGGTTGCTTGGTTGGCCAAAAAGGGCGTATGCGTTTTTTCCTGAATATATTCAGGAAAAAACGCATACGCCCTTTTTGGCCAAGGGCATCATGGTCGAGGTTTTGCCGCCTTTCCTGTGCTTTAAAGGCGATTCGAATCTACCTCCTGAAATCTGTTTCCTGCAATTCTGCCTTGCTTTCAAATCCTCTTCGTTGCCTTCCCTCAATATATTTGTGGACGAGAGTTATCATTCCTAACTCTGCAGGTTTGTGAATTGCAGTGCCCCTGAGCTCCATTTTTCAACTCGCTTTCTTCGGAGCTGGCCGCAAAAGCGCAGGATTGCTTCAGGCCCTATTCTGGTTCCGGGCGGCAGGCTGAGCCTGTGGTTAATTCGTCTTCCTGATGGGAAAATAGAGTGACCTGTGCCTGTCCCAACACCTAGAGCTAGTCTCTCATTGGTTCCCCCTCTTCCCGTTCATCCTCAGGACAAATTGCAACCTGTACGGAACAGGAGGTTAAAGGTGCTGATTCTCCACGGAGGGAGATTGCTACTAACGCGGCTGGAATGGCGAACCCGAGCACAAGGAGATGAGAAATGAGGTGCGTTTTAGAAACCTTTCCCGATCACACGGTGTACCATCTTCTGGGTTTCTCATGCATGTTTTCGATGTAGGAAGATGCCCTTGAACCTGGAGATTTGGGACCCATGGGATGGGTACCACGCAGTGTTACTTTAAAGGGTCTGCGTTTGCTCACCCAACCTCACCAAACCTCTCAGCCCCAAGAGTGTCCACCCTTATGTCTCAATCAGCTGTGGGTCTAGAGATGGTCAATCCAGGTGGCATCACACCCCTGAACGAATTTTGTAAGAATTTCTCTCTCTTTCACTGTCTTTGTTTCACGGGATTTTAAAAGTAATTGATTTTTATAATGGGGTTTAGCTGCTTTTCACTGCTCTGTTTATGCTGCTTTACACCCACTTGACTCATTTACAGAGAGATATCAATACATAGCTTTGAAGATTCTTCCTAGTCAGGTATATTCTTGGGCGGTGAATAGGGAGTGTCGAGTCCAGTTCACTGAGCAAGGAGTAGGTCTTGTCTATTACATATTGGGTTTATTGAACGGTATCTGAGCTAATTTGAAACCCTTGTTTTCTGCCTCACCCGACCTCACCTTTCCCGTTAAGCAGCCATAGTGTGTTTTGTAAACGTGTGTCTCTGTTCTGTTTTGTAATTCAGTTCAAGTGTAGCGGTTTTTACATTCCCTCTATAAGTGATATCTTATGATAAGTGTCGTTTTCTGGTTGACTTATTTCACTTAGAATCGTCGTACCTAAATCCACTCATCATGCTGCTACTAGCCTTATGACGTTGATTTCCTGGCTGAGTGATATTCCATTGTACATAAGGACCACAACTTCTTTATCCATTTTTTTCTTTCCTGGGATATTTAAGGTGTAACGAAGTGGAGGTTCTTGTCAACAGAGCAGCCCTAAACTTTGGGGTGCCTGTGTCTTGCTGATTTTTACTTTTCCCAATTTATACGCCCATGAGTGGAAGTGCCCTATGCTCTCTAAGCTGAGTTTTTTAGAGGTTTCAGGACACACCGTACACTTCTCCAGAGTGGCTGTTGGCAATTTACATCACGCCCATCAGCGTAGCAAGGCTCCCGTTTCTCCATGGCCTGTCCTGCATTTCTGGTTTTGACACTTTATTCAGCATGGCCCTTTTGACTGATGGGAAGCGAGACTTCTTTGTAGCGCTGATTTGCCTTTCCAGGTTGCTTGGTTGGCCAAAAAGGGCGTATGCGTTTTTTCCTGAATATATTCAGGAAAAAACGCATACGCCCTTTTTGGCCAAGGGCATCATGGTCGAGGTTTTGCCGCCTTTCCTGTGCTTTAAAGGCGATTCGAATCTACCTCCTGAAATCTGTTTCCTGCAATTCTGCCTTGCTTTCAAATCCTCTTCGTTGCCTTCCCTCAATATATTTGTGGACGAGAGTTATCATTTCTAACTCTGCAGGTTTGTGAATTGCAGTGCCCCTGAGCTCCATTTTTCAACTCGCTTTCTTCGGAGCTGGCCGCAAAAGCGCAGGATTGCTTCAGGCCCTATTCTGGTTCCGGGCGGCAGGCTGAGCCTGTGGTTAATTCTTCTTCCTGATGGGAAAATAGAGTGACCTGTGCCTGTCCCAACACCTAGAGCTAGTCTCTCATTGGTTCCCCCTCTTCCCGTTCATCCTCAGGACAAATTGCAACCTGTACGGAACAGGAGGTTAAAGGTGCTGATTCTCCACGGAGGGAGATTGCTACTAACGCGGCTGGAATGGCGAACCCGAGCACAAGGAGATGAGAAATGAGGTGCGTTTTAGAAACCTTTCCCGATCACACGGTGTACCATCTTCTGGGTTTCTCATGCATGTTTTCGATGTAGGAAGATGCCCTTGAACCTGGAGATTTGGGACCCATGGGATGGGTACCACGCAGTATTACTTTAAAGGGTCTGCGTTTGCTCACCCAACCTCACCAAACCTCTCAGCCCCAAGAGTGTCCACCCTTATGTCTCAATCAGCTGTGGGTCTAGAGATGGTCAATCCAGGTGGCATCACAGCCCCTGAACGAATTTTGTAAGAATTTCTCTCTCTTTCACTGTCTTTGTTTCACGGGATTTTAAAAGTAATTGATTTTTATAATGGGGTTTAGCTGCTTTTCACTGCTCTGTTTATGCTGCTTTACACCCACTTGACTCATTTACAGAGAGATATCAATACATAGCTTTGAAGATTCTTCCTAGTCAGGTATATTCTTGGGCGGTGAATAGGGGGTGTCGAGTCCAGTTCACTGAGCAAGGAGTAGGTCTTGTCTATTACATATTGGGTTTATGGAACGGTATCTGAGCTAATTTGAAACCCTTGTTTTCTCCCTCACCCGACCTCACCTTTCCCGTTAAGCAGCCATAGTGTGTTTTGTAAACGTGTGACGCTGTTCTGTTTTGTAATTCAGTTCAAGTGTAGCGGTTTTTACATTCCCTCTCTAAGTGATATCTTATGATAAGTGTCTTTTTCTGTGTGACTTATTTCACTTAGAATCGTCGTACCTAAATCCTCTCATCATGCTGCTACTAGCCTTATGACGTTAATTTCATGGCTGAGTGATATGCCATTGTACATAAGGACCACAACTTCCTTATCCATTTTTCTCTTTCCTGGGATATTTAAGGTGTAACGAAGTGGAGGTTCTTGTCAACAGAGCAGCCCTAAACTTTGGGGTGCCTGTGTCTTGCTGATTTTTAGTTTTCCCAATTTATACGCCCATGAGTGGAAGTGCCTTATGCTCTCTATGCTGAGTTCTTTAGATGTTTCAGGAAACACCGTACACTTCTCCAGAGTGGCTGTTGGCAATTTACATCCCGCCCATCAGCGTGGTAAGGCTCCCGTTTCTCCATGGCCTGTCCTGCATTTCTGGTTTTGACACTTTATTCAGCATGGCCCTTTTGACCGATGGGAAGCGAGACTTCTTTGTAGCGCTGATTTGCCTTTCCAGGTTGCTTGGTTGGCCAAAAAGGGCGTATGCGTTTTTTCCTGAATATATTCAGGAAAAAACGCATACGCCCTTTTTGGCCAAGGGCATCATGGTCGAGGTTTTGCCGCTTTTCCTGTGCTTTAAAGGCGATTCGACTCTACCTCCTGAAATCTGTTTCCTGCAATTCTGCCTTGCTTTCAAATCCTCCTCGTTGCCTTCCCTCAATATATTTGTGGACGAGAGTTATCATTTATAACTCTGCAGGTTTGTGAATTGCAGTGCCCCTGAGCTCGATTTTTCAACTCGTTTTTTTGGGAGCTGGCCGCAAAAGCACAGGATTGCTTCAGGCCCTGTTCTGCTTCCGGGCGGCCGGCTGAGCCTGTGGTTAATCCTTCTTCCTGATGGGAAAATAGAGTGACCTGTGCCTGTCCCAACACCTAGAGCTAGTCTCTCACTGGTTCCCCCTCTTCCCGTTCATCCTCAGGACAATTTGCAACCTGTGCGGAACAGGAGGTTGAAGGTGCTGATTCTCGAAGGAGGGAGATTGCTAGTAAAGCGGCTGTAATGGCCAACCCGAGCACAAGGAGATGAGAAATGAGGTGCGTTTTCGAAACCTTTCCCGATCACACGGTGTACCATCTTCTGGGTTTCTCATGCATGTTTTTGTTATAGGAAGATGCCCTTGAACTTGGAGATTTGGGACCCATGGGATGGGTACCATGCAGTATTAATTTAAAGGGCCTGGGTTTCCTCAACCAACCTGACCAAACCTCTCAGCCACAAGAGTGTCCACCCTTATGTCTCAATCAGCTGTGGGTCTAGAGATGGTCAATCCAGGTGGCATCACAGCCCCTGAACGAATATTGTAAGAATTTCTCTCTCTTTCACTGTCTTTGTTTCACGGGTTTTTAAAAGTAATTGATTTTTATAATGGGGTTTAGCTGCTTTTCACTGCTGTTTTTATGCTGCTTTACACCCACTTGACTCACTTACAGAGAGATATCAATACATAGCTTTGAAGATTCTTCCTAGTCAGATATATTCTTGGGCGGTGAATAGGGGGTTTTTGCGTCCAGTTCACTGAGCAAGGAGTAGGTCTTGTCTATTACATATTGGGCTTATTGAACGGTATCTGAGCTAATTTGAAACCCTTGTTTTCTGCCTCACCCGACCTCACCTTTCCCGTTAAGCAGCCATAGTGTGTTTTGTAAACGTGTGTCTCTGTTCTGTTTTGTAATTCAGTTCAAGTGTAGCGGTTTTTACATTCCCTCTATAAGTGATATCTTATGATAAGTGTCGTTTTCTGGTTGACTTATTTCACTTAGAATCGTCGTACCTAAATCCACTCATCATGCTGCTACTAGCCTTATGACGTTGATTTCCTGGCTGAGTGATATTCCATTGTACATAAGGACCACAACTTCTTTATCCATTTTTTTCTTTCCTGGGATATTTAAGGTGTAACGAAGTGGAGGTTCTTGTCAACAGAGCAGCCCTAAACTTTGGGGTGCCTGTGTCTTGCTGATTTTTACTTGTCCCAATTTATACACCCATGAGTGGAAGTGCCCTATGCTCTCTAAGCTGAGTTTTTTAGAGGTTTCAGGACACACCGTACACTTCTCCAGAGTGGCTGTTGGCAATTTACATCACGCCCATCAGCGTAGCAGGGCTCCCGTTTCTCCATGGCCTGTCCTGCATTTCTGGTTTTGACACTTTATTCAGCATGGCCCTTTTGACCGATGGGAAGCGAGACTTCTTTGTAGCGCTGATTTGCCTTTCCAGGTTGCTTGGTTGGCCAAAAAGGGCGTATGCGTTTTTTCCTGAATATATTCAGGAAAAAACGCATACGCCCTTTTTGGCCAAGGGCATCATGGTCGAGGTTTTGCCGCCTTTCCTGTGCTTTAAAGGCGATTCGAATCTACCTCCTGAAATCTGTTTCCTGCAATTCTGCCTTGCTTTCAAATCCTCTTCGTTGCCTTCCCTCAATATATTTGTGGACGAGAGTTATCATTCCTAACTCTGCAGGTTTGTGAATTGCAGTGCCCCTGAGCTCCATTTTTCAACTCGCTTTCTTCGGAGCTGGCCGCAAAAGCGCAGGATTGCTTCAGGCCCTATTCTGGTTCCGGGCGGCAGGCTGAGCCTGTGGTTAATTCTTCTTCCTGATGGGAAAATAGAGTGACCTGTGCCTGTCCCAACACCTAGAGCTAGTCTCTCATTGGTTCCCCCTCTTCCCGTTCATCCTCAGGACAAATTGCAACCTGTACGGAACAGGAGGTTAAAGGTGCTGATTCTCCACGGAGGGAGATTGCTACTAACGCGGCTGGAATGGCGAACCCGAGCACAAGGAGATGAGAAATGAGGTGCGTTTTAGAAACCTTTCCCGATCACACGGTGTACCATCTTCTGGGTTTCTCATGCATGTTTTCGATGTAGGAAGATGCCCTTGAACCTGGAGATTTGGGACCCATGGGATGGGTACCACGCAGTGTTACTTTAAAGGGTCTGCGTTTGCTCACCCAACCTCACCAAACCTCTCAGCCCCAAGAGTGTCCACCCTTATGTCTCAATCAGCTGTGGGTCTAGAGATGGTCAATCCAGGTGGCATCACACCCCTGAACGAATTTTGTAAGAATTTCTCTCTCTTTCACTGTCTTTGTTTCACGGGATTTTAAAAGTAATTGATTTTTATAATGGGGTTTAGCTGCTTTTCACTGCTCTGTTTATGCTGCTTTACACCCACTTGACTCATTTACAGAGAGATATCAATACATAGCTTTGAAGATTCTTCCTAGTCAGGTATATTCTTGGGCGGTGAATAGGGAGTGTCGAGTCCAGTTCACTGAGCAAGGAGTAGGTCTTGTCTATTACATATTGGGTTTATTGAACGGTATCTGAGCTAATTTGAAACCCTTGTTTTCTGCCTCACCCGACCTCACCTTTCCCGTTAAGCAGCCATAGTGTGTTTTGTAAACGTGTGTCTCTGTTCTGTTTTGTAATTCAGTTCAAGTGTAGCGGTTTTTACATTCCCTCTATAAGTGATATCTTATGATAAGTGTCGTTTTCTGGTTGACTTATTTCACTTAGAATCGTCGTACCTAAATCCACTCATCATGCTGCTACTAGCCTTATGACGTTGATTTCCTGGCTGAGTGATATTCCATTGTACATAAGGACCACAACTTCTTTATCCATTTTTTTCTTTCCTGGGATATTTAAGGTGTAACGAAGTGGAGGTTCTTGTCAACAGAGCAGCCCTAAACTTTGGGGTGCCTGTGTCTTGCTGATTTTTACTTTTCCCAATTTATACGCCCATGAGTGGAAGTGCCCTATGCTCTCTAAGCTGAGTTTTTTAGAGGTTTCAGGACACACCGTACACTTCTCCAGAGTGGCTGTTGGCAATTTACATCACGCCCATCAGCGTAGCAAGGCTCCCGTTTCTCCATGGCCTGTCCTGCATTTCTGGTTTTGACACTTTATTCAGCATGGCCCTTTTGACTGATGGGAAGCGAGACTTCTTTGTAGCGCTGATTTGCCTTTCCAGGTTGCTTGGTTGGCCAAAAAGGGCGTATGCGTTTTTTCCTGAATATATTCAGGAAAAAACGCATACGCCCTTTTTGGCCAAGGGCATCATGGTCGAGGTTTTGCCGCCTTTCCTGTGCTTTAAAGGCGATTCGAATCTACCTCCTGAAATCTGTTTCCTGCAATTCTGCCTTGCTTTCAAATCCTCTTCGTTGCCTTCCCTCAATATATTTGTGGACGAGAGTTATCATTTCTAACTCTGCAGGTTTGTGAATTGCAGTGCCCCTGAGCTCCATTTTTCAACTCGCTTTCTTCGGAGCTGGCCGCAAAAGCGCAGGATTGCTTCAGGCCCTATTCTGGTTCCGGGCGGCAGGCTGAGCCTGTGGTTAATTCTTCTTCCTGATGGGAAAATAGAGTGACCTGTGCCTGTCCCAACACCTAGAGCTAGTCTCTCATTGGTTCCCCCTCTTCCCGTTCATCCTCAGGACAAATTGCAACCTGTACGGAACAGGAGGTTAAAGGTGCTGATTCTCCACGGAGGGAGATTGCTACTAACGCGGCGGGAATGGCGAACCCGAGCACAAGGAGATGAGAAATGAGGTGCGTTTTAGAAACCTTTCCCGATCACACGGTGTACCATCTTCTGGGTTTCTCATGCATGTTTTCGATGTAGGAAGATGCCCTTGAACCTGGAGATTTGGGACCCATGGGATGGGTACCACGCAGTATTACTTTAAAGGGTCTGCGTTTGCTCACCCAACCTCACCAAACCTCTCAGCCCCAAGAGTGTCCACCCTTATGTCTCAATCAGCTGTGGGTCTAGAGATGGTCAATCCAGGTGGCATCACAGCCCCTGAACGAATTTTGTAAGAATTTCTCTCTCTTTCACTGTCTTTGTTTCACGGGATTTTAAAAGTAATTGATTTTTATAATGGGGTTTAGCTGCTTTTCACTGCTCTGTTTATGCTGCTTTACACCCACTTGACTCATTTACAGAGAGATATCAATACATAGCTTTGAAGATTCTTCCTAGTCAGGTATATTCTTGGGCGGTGAATAGGGGGTGTCGAGTCCAGTTCACTGAGCAAGGAGTAGGTCTTGTCTATTACATATTGGGTTTATGGAACGGTATCTGAGCTAATTTGAAACCCTTGTTTTCTCCCTCACCCGACCTCACCTTTCCCGTTAAGCAGCCATAGTGTGTTTTGTAAACGTGTGACGCTGTTCTGTTTTGTAATTCAGTTCAAGTGTAGCGGTTTTTACATTCCCTCTCTAAGTGATATCTTATGATAAGTGTCTTTTTCTGTGTGACTTATTTCACTTAGAATCGTCGTACCTAAATCCTCTCATCATGCTGCTACTAGCCTTATGACGTTAATTTCATGGCTGAGTGATATGCCATTGTACATAAGGACCACAACTTCCTTATCCATTTTTCTCTTTCCTGGGATATTTAAGGTGTAACGAAGTGGAGGTTCTTGTCAACAGAGCAGCCCTAAACTTTGGGGTGCCTGTGTCTTGCTGATTTTTAGTTTTCCCAATTTATACGCCCATGAGTGGAAGTGCCTTATGCTCTCTATGCTGAGTTCTTTAGATGTTTCAGGAAACACCGTACACTTCTCCAGAGTGGCTGTTGGCAATTTACATCCCGCCCATCAGCGTGGTAAGGCTCCCGTTTCTCCATGGCCTGTCCTGCATTTCTGGTTTTGACACTTTATTCAGCATGGCCCTTTTGACCGATGGGAAGCGAGACTTCTTTGTAGCGCTGATTTGCCTTTCCAGGTTGCTTGGTTGGCCAAAAAGGGCGTATGCGTTTTTTCCTGAATATATTCAGGAAAAAACGCATACGCCCTTTTTGGCCAAGGGCATCATGGTCGAGGTTTTGCCGCTTTTCCTGTGCTTTAAAGGCGATTCGACTCTACCTCCTGAAATCTGTTTCCTGCAATTCTGCCTTGCTTTCAAATCCTCCTCGTTGCCTTCCCTCAATATATTTGTGGACGAGAGTTATCATTTATAACTCTGCAGGTTTGTGAATTGCAGTGCCCCTGAGCTCGATTTTTCAACTCGTTTTTTTGGGAGCTGGTCGCAAAAGCACAGGATTGCTTCAGGCCCTGTTCTGCTTCCGGGCGGCCGGCTGAGCCTGTGGTTAATCCTTCTTCCTGATGGGAAAATAGAGTGACCTGTGCCTGTCCCAACACCTAGAGCTAGTCTCTCACTGGTTCCCCCTCTTCCCGTTCATCCTCAGGACAATTTGCAACCTGTGCGGAACAGGAGGTTGAAGGTGCTGATTCTCGAAGGAGGGAGATTGCTAGTAAAGCGGCTGTAATGGCCAACCCGAGCACAAGGAGATGAGAAATGAGGTGCGTTTTCGAAACCTTTCCCGATCACACGGTGTACCATCTTCTGGGTTTCTCATGCATGTTTTTGTTATAGGAAGATGCCCTTGAACTTGGAGATTTGGGACCCATGGGATGGGTACCATGCAGTATTAATTTAAAGGGCCTGGGTTTCCTCAACCAACCTGACCAAACCTCTCAGCCACAAGAGTGTCCACCCTTATGTCTCAATCAGCTGTGGGTCTAGAGATGGTCAATCCAGGTGGCATCACAGCCCCTGAACGAATATTGTAAGAATTTCTCTCTCTTTCACTGTCTTTGTTTCACGGGTTTTTAAAAGTAATTGATTTTTATAATGGGGTTTAGCTGCTTTTCACTGCTGTTTTTATGCTGCTTTACACCCACTTGACTCACTTACAGAGAGATATCAATACATAGCTTTGAAGATTCTTCCTAGTCAGATATATTCTTGGGCGGTGAATAGGGGGTTTTTGCGTCCAGTTCACTGAGCAAGGAGTAGGTCTTGTCTATTACATATTGGGCTTATTGAACGGTATCTGAGCTAATTTGAAACCCTAGTTTTCTGCCTCACCCGACCTCACCTTTCCCGTTAAGCAGCCATAGTGTGTTTTGTAAACGTGTGTCTCTGTTCTGTTTTGTAATTCAGTTCAAGTGTAGCGGTTTTTACATTCCCTCTATAAGTGATATCTTATGATAAGTGTCGTTTTCTGGTTGACTTATTTCACTTAGAATCGTCGTACCTAAATCCACTCATCATGCTGCTACTAGCCTTATGACGTTGATTTCCTGGCTGAGTGATATTCCATTGTACATAAGGACCACAACTTCTTTATCCATTTTTTTCTTTCCTGGGATATTTAAGGTGTAACGAAGTGGAGGTTCTTGTCAACAGAGCAGCCCTAAACTTTGGGGTGCCTGTGTCTTGCTGATTTTTACTTTTCCCAATTTATACACCCATGAGTGGAAGTGCCCTATGCTCTCTAAGCTGAGTTTTTTAGAGGTTTCAGGACACACCGTACACTTCTCCAGAGTGGCTGTTGGCAATTTACATCCCGCCCATCAGCGTAGCAAGGCTCCCGTTTCTCCATGGCCTGTCCTGCATTTCTGGTTTTGACACTTTATTCAGCATGGCCCTTTTGACCGATGGGAAGCGAGACTTCTTTGTAGCGCTGATTTGCCTTTCCAGGTTGCTTGGTTGGCCAAAAAGGGCGTATGCGTTTTTTCCTGAATATATTCAGGAAAAAACGCATACGCCCTTTTTGGCCAAGGGCATCATGGTCGAGGTTTTGCCGCCTTTCCTGTGCTTTAAAGGCGATTCGAATCTACCTCCTGAAATCTGTTTCCTGCAATTCTGCCTTGCTTTCAAATCCTCTTCGTTGCCTTCCCTCAATATATTTGTGGACGAGAGTTATCATTTCTAACTCTGCAGGTTTGTGAATTGCAGTGCCCCTGAGCTCCATTTTTCAACTCGCTTTCTTCGGAGCTGGCCGCAAAAGCGCAGGTTTGCTTCAGGCCCTATTCTGGTTCCGGGCGGCAGGCTGAGCCTGTGGTTAATTCTTCTTCCTGATGGGAAAATAGAGTGACCTGTGCCTGTCCCAACACCTAGAGCTAGTCTCTCATTGGTTCCCCCTCTTCCCGTTCATCCTCAGGACAAATTGCACCCTGTACGGAACAGGAGGTTAAAGGTGCTGATTCTCCACGGAGGGAGATTGCTACTAACGCGGCTGGAATGGCGAACCCGAGCACAAGGAGATGAGAAATGAGGTGCGTTTTAGAAACCTTTCCCGATCACACGGTGTACCATCTTCTGGGTTTCTCATGCATGTTTTCGATGTAGGAAGATGCCCTTGAACCTGGAGATTTGGGACCCATGGGATGGGTACCACGCAGTGTTACTTTAAAGGGTCTGCGTTTGCTCACCCAACCTCACCAAACCTCTCAGCCCCAAGAGTGTCCACCCTTATGTCTCAATCAGCTGTGGGTCTAGAGATGGTCAATCCAGGTGGCATCACAGCCCCTGAACGAATTTTGTAAGAATTTCTCTCTCTTTCACTGTCTTTGTTTCACGGGATTTTAAAAGTAATTGATTTTTATAATGGGGTTTAGCTGCTTTTCACTGCTCTGTTTATGCTGCTTTACACCCACTTGACTCATTTACAGAGAGATATCAATACATAGCTTTGAAGATTCTTCCTAGTCAGGTATATTCTTGGGCGGTGAATAGGGGGTGTCGAGTCCAGTTCACTGAGCAAGGAGTAGGTCTTGTCTATTACATATTGGGTTTATGGAACGGTATCTGAGCTAATTTGAAACCCTTGTTTTCTCCCTCACCCGACCTCACCTTTCCCGTTAAGCAGCCATAGTGTGTTTTGTAAACGTGTGACGCTGTTCTGTTTTGTAATTCAGTTCAAGTGTAGCGGTTTTTACATTCCCTCTCTAAGTGATATCTTATGATAAGTGTCTTTTTCTGTGTGACTTATTTCACTTAGAATCGTCGTACCTAAATCCTCTCATCATGCTGCTACTAGCCTTATGACGTTAATTTCATGGCTGAGTGATATGCCATTGTACATAAGGACCACAACTTCCTTATCCATTTTTCTCTTTCCTGGGATATTTAAGGTGTAACGAAGTGGAGGTTCTTGTCAACAGAGCAGCCCTAAACTTTGGGGTGCCTGTGTCTTGCTGATTTTTAGTTTTCCCAATTTATACGCCCATGAGTGGAAGTGCCTTATGCTCTCTATGCTGAGTTCTTTAGATGTTTCAGGAAACACCGTACACTTCTCCAGAGTGGCTGTTGGCAATTTACATCCCGCCCATCAGCGTGGTAAGGCTCCCGTTTCTCCATGGCCTGTCCTGCATTTCTGGTTTTGACACTTTATTCAGCATGGCCCTTTTGACCGATGGGAAGCGAGACTTCTTTGTAGCGCTGATTTGCCTTTCCAGGTTGCTTGGTTGGCCAAAAAGGGCGTATGCGTTTTTTCCTGAATATATTCAGGAAAAAACGCATACGCCCTTTTTGGCCAAGGGCATCATGGTCGAGGTTTTGCCGCTTTTCCTGTGCTTTAAAGGCGATTCGACTCTACCTCCTGAAATCTGTTTCCTGCAATTCTGCCTTGCTTTCAAATCCTCCTCGTTGCCTTCCCTCAATATATTTGTGGACGAGAGTTATCATTTATAACTCTGCAGGTTTGTGAATTGCAGTGCCCCTGAGCTCGATTTTTCAACTCGTTTTTTTGGGAGCTGGCCGCAAAAGCACAGGATTGCTTCAGGCCCTGTTCTGCTTCCGGGCGGCCGGCTGAGCCTGTGGTTAATCCTTCTTCCTGATGGGAAAATAGAGTGACCTGTGCCTGTCCCAACACCTAGAGCTAGTCTCTCACTGCTTCCCCCTCTTCCCGTTCATCCTCAGGACAATTTGCAACCTGTGCGGAACAGGAGGTTGAAGGTGCTGATTCTCGAAGGAGGGAGATTGCTAGTAAAGCGGCTGTAATGGCCAACCCGAGCACAAGGAGATGAGAAATGAGGTGCGTTTTCGAAACCTTTCCCGATCACACGGTGTACCATCTTCTGGGTTTCTCATGCATGTTTTTGTTATAGGAAGATGCCCTTGAACTTGGAGATTTGGGACCCATGGGATGGGTACCATGCAGTATTAATTTAAAGGGCCTGGGTTTCCTCAACCAACCTGACCAAACCTCTCAGCCACAAGAGTGTCCACCCTTATGTCTCAATCAGCTGTGGGTCTAGAGATGGTCAATCCAGGTGGCATCACAGCCCCTGAACGAATATTGTAAGAATTTCTCTCTCTTTCACTGTCTTTGTTTCACGGGTTTTTAAAAGTAATTGATTTTTATAATGGGGTTTAGCTGCTTTTCACTGCTGTTTTTATGCTGCTTTACACCCACTTGACTCACTTACAGAGAGATATCAATACATAGCTTTGAAGATTCTTCCTAGTCAGATATATTCTTGGGCGGTGAATAGGGGGTTTTTGCGTCCAGTTCACTGAGCAAGGAGTAGGTCTTGTCTATTACATATTGGGCTTATTGAACGGTATCTGAGCTAATTTGAAACCCTTGTTTTCTGCCTCACCCGACCTCACCTTTCCCGTTAAGCAGCCATAGTGTGTTTTGTAAACGTGTGTCTCTGTTCTGTTTTGTAATTCAGTTCAAGTGTAGCGGTTTTTACATTCCCTCTATAAGTGATATCTTATGATAAGTGTCGTTTTCTGGTTGACTTATTTCACTTAGAATCGTCGTACCTAAATCCACTCATCATGCTGCTACTAGCCTTATGACGTTGATTTCCTGGCTGAGTGATATTCCATTGTACATAAGGACCACAACTTCTTTATCCATTTTTTTCTTTCCTGGGATATTTAAGGTGTAACGAAGTGGAGGTTCTTGTCAACAGAGCAGCCCTAAACTTTGGGGTGCCTGTGTCTTGCTGATTTTTACTTGTCCCAATTTATACACCCATGAGTGGAAGTGCCCTATGCTCTCTAAGCTGAGTTTTTTAGAGGTTTCAGGACACACCGTACACTTCTCCAGAGTGGCTGTTGGCAATTTACATCACGCCCATCAGCGTAGCAGGGCTCCCGTTTCTCCATGGCCTGTCCTGCATTTCTGGTTTTGACACTTTATTCAGCATGGCCCTTTTGACCGATGGGAAGCGAGACTTCTTTGTAGCGCTGATTTGCCTTTCCAGGTTGCTTGGTTGGCCAAAAAGGGCGTATGCGTTTTTTCCTGAATATATTCAGGAAAAAACGCATACGCCCTTTTTGGCCAAGGGCATCATGGTCGAGGTTTTGCCGCCTTTCCTGTGCTTTAAAGGCGATTCGAATCTACCTCCTGAAATCTGTTTCCTGCAATTCTGCCTTGCTTTCAAATCCTCTTCGTTGCCTTCCCTCAATATATTTGTGGACGAGAGTTATCATTCCTAACTCTGCAGGTTTGTGAATTGCAGTGCCCCTGAGCTCCATTTTTCAACTCGCTTTCTTCGGAGCTGGCCGCAAAAGCGCAGGATTGCTTCAGGCCCTATTCTGGTTCCGGGCGGCAGGCTGAGCCTGTGGTTAATTCTTCTTCCTGATGGGAAAATAGAGTGACCTGTGCCTGTCCCAACACCTAGAGCTAGTCTCTCATTGGTTCCCCCTCTTCCCGTTCATCCTCAGGACAAATTGCAACCTGTACGGAACAGGAGGTTAAAGGTGCTGATTCTCCACGGAGGGAGATTGCTACTAACGCGGCTGGAATGGCGAACCCGAGCACAAGGAGATGAGAAATGAGGTGCGTTTTAGAAACCTTTCCCGATCACACGGTGTACCATCTTCTGGGTTTCTCATGCATGTTTTCGATGTAGGAAGATGCCCTTGAACCTGGAGATTTGGGACCCATGGGATGGGTACCACGCAGTGTTACTTTAAAGGGTCTGCGTTTGCTCACCCAACCTCACCAAACCTCTCAGCCCCAAGAGTGTCCACCCTTATGTCTCAATCAGCTGTGGGTCTAGAGATGGTCAATCCAGGTGGCATCACACCCCTGAACGAATTTTGTAAGAATTTCTCTCTCTTTCACTGTCTTTGTTTCACGGGATTTTAAAAGTAATTGATTTTTATAATGGGGTTTAGCTGCTTTTCACTGCTCTGTTTATGCTGCTTTACACCCACTTGACTCATTTACAGAGAGATATCAATACATAGCTTTGAAGATTCTTCCTAGTCAGGTATATTCTTGGGCGGTGAATAGGGGGTGTCGAGTCCAGTTCACTGAGCAAGGAGTAGGTCTTGTCTATTACATATTGGGTTTATTGAACGGTATCTGAGCTAATTTGAAACCCTTGTTTTCTGCCTCACCCGACCTCACCTTTCCCGTTAAGCAGCCATAGTGTGTTTTGTAAACGTGTGTCTCTGTTCTGTTTTGTAATTCAGTTCAAGTGTAGCGGTTTTTACATTCCCTCTATAAGTGATATCTTATGATAAGTGTCGTTTTCTGGTTGACTTATTTCACTTAGAATCGTCGTACCTAAATCCACTCATCATGCTGCTACTAGCCTTATGACGTTGATTTCCTGGCTGAGTGATATTCCATTGTACATAAGGACCACAACTTCTTTATCCATTTTTTTCTTTCCTGGGATATTTAAGGTGTAACGAAGTGGAGGTTCTTGTCAACAGAGCAGCCCTAAACTTTGGGGTGCCTGTGTCTTGCTGATTTTTACTTTTCCCAATTTATACGCCCATGAGTGGAAGTGCCCTATGCTCTCTAAGCTGAGTTTTTTAGAGGTTTCAGGACACACCGTACACTTCTCCAGAGTGGCTGTTGGCAATTTACATCACGCCCATCAGCGTAGCAAGGCTCCCGTTTCTCCATGGCCTGTCCTGCATTTCTGGTTTTGACACTTTATTCAGCATGGCCCTTTTGACTGATGGGAAGCGAGACTTCTTTGTAGCGCTGATTTGCCTTTCCAGGTTGCTTGGTTGGCCAAAAAGGGCGTATGCGTTTTTTCCTGAATATATTCAGGAAAAAACGCATACGCCCTTTTTGGCCAAGGGCATCATGGTCGAGGTTTTGCCGCCTTTCCTGTGCTTTAAAGGCGATTCGAATCTACCTCCTGAAATCTGTTTCCTGCAATTCTGCCTTGCTTTCAAATCCTCTTCGTTGCCTTCCCTCAATATATTTGTGGACGAGAGTTATCATTTCTAACTCTGCAGGTTTGTGAATTGCAGTGCCCCTGAGCTCCATTTTTCAACTCGCTTTCTTCGGAGCTGGCCGCAAAAGCGCAGGTTTGCTTCAGGCCCTATTCTGGTTCCGGGCGGCAGGCTGAGCCTGTGGTTAATTCTTCTTCCTGATGGGAAAATAGAGTGACCTGTGCCTGTCCCAACACCTAGAGCTAGTCTCTCATTGGTTCCCCCTCTTCCCGTTCATCCTCAGGACAAATTGCACCCTGTACGGAACAGGAGGTTAAAGGTGCTGATTCTCCACGGAGGGAGATTGCTACTAACGCGGCTGGAATGGCGAACCCGAGCACAAGGAGATGAGAAATGAGGTGCGTTTTAGAAACCTTTCCCGATCACACGGTGTACCATCTTCTGGGTTTCTCATGCATGTTTTCGATGTAGGAAGATGCCCTTGAACCTGGAGATTTGGGACCCATGGGATGGGTACCACGCAGTGTTACTTTAAAGGGTCTGCGTTTGCTCACCCAACCTCACCAAACCTCTCAGCCCCAAGAGTGTCCACCCTTATGTCTCAATCAGCTGTGGGTCTAGAGATGGTCAATCCAGGTGGCATCACAGCCCCTGAACGAATTTTGTAAGAATTTCTCTCTCTTTCACTGTCTTTGTTTCACGGGATTTTAAAAGTAATTGATTTTTATAATGGGGTTTAGCTGCTTTTCACTGCTCTGTTTATGCTGCTTTACACCCACTTGACTCATTTACAGAGAGATATCAATACATAGCTTTGAAGATTCTTCCTAGTCAGGTATATTCTTGGGCGGTGAATAGGGGGTGTCGAGTCCAGTTCACTGAGCAAGGAGTAGGTCTTGTCTATTACATATTGGGTTTATGGAACGGTATCTGAGCTAATTTGAAACCCTTGTTTTCTCCCTCACCCGACCTCACCTTTCCCGTTAAGCAGCCATAGTGTGTTTTGTAAACGTGTGACGCTGTTCTGTTTTGTAATTCAGTTCAAGTGTAGCGGTTTTTACATTCCCTCTCTAAGTGATATCTTATGATAAGTGTCTTTTTCTGTGTGACTTATTTCACTTAGAATCGTCGTACCTAAATCCTCTCATCATGCTGCTACTAGCCTTATGACGTTAATTTCATGGCTGAGTGATATGCCATTGTACATAAGGACCACAACTTCCTTATCCATTTTTCTCTTTCCTGGGATATTTAAGGTGTAACGAAGTGGAGGTTCTTGTCAACAGAGCAGCCCTAAACTTTGGGGTGCCTGTGTCTTGCTGATTTTTAGTTTTCCCAATTTATACGCCCATGAGTGGAAGTGCCTTATGCTCTCTATGCTGAGTTCTTTAGATGTTTCAGGAAACACCGTACACTTCTCCAGAGTGGCTGTTGGCAATTTACATCCCGCCCATCAGCGTGGTAAGGCTCCCGTTTCTCCATGGCCTGTCCTGCATTTCTGGTTTTGACACTTTATTCAGCATGGCCCTTTTGACCGATGGGAAGCGAGACTTCTTTGTAGCGCTGATTTGCCTTTCCAGGTTGCTTGGTTGGCCAAAAAGGGCGTATGCGTTTTTTCCTGAATATATTCAGGAAAAAACGCATACGCCCTTTTTGGCCAAGGGCATCATGGTCGAGGTTTTGCCGCTTTTCCTGTGCTTTAAAGGCGATTCGACTCTACCTCCTGAAATCTGTTTCCTGCAATTCTGCCTTGCTTTCAAATCCTCCTCGTTGCCTTCCCTCAATATATTTGTGGACGAGAGTTATCATTTATAACTCTGCAGGTTTGTGAATTGCAGTGCCCCTGAGCTCGATTTTTCAACTCGTTTTTTTGGGAGCTGGCCGCAAAAGCACAGGATTGCTTCAGGCCCTGTTCTGCTTCCGGGCGGCCGGCTGAGCCTGTGGTTAATCCTTCTTCCTGATGGGAAAATAGAGTGACCTGTGCCTGTCCCAACACCTAGAGCTAGTCTCTCACTGCTTCCCCCTCTTCCCGTTCATCCTCAGGACAATTTGCAACCTGTGCGGAACAGGAGGTTGAAGGTGCTGATTCTCGAAGGAGGGAGATTGCTAGTAAAGCGGCTGTAATGGCCAACCCGAGCACAAGGAGATGAGAAATGAGGTGCGTTTTCGAAACCTTTCCCGATCACACGGTGTACCATCTTCTGGGTTTCTCATGCATGTTTTTGTTATAGGAAGATGCCCTTGAACTTGGAGATTTGGGACCCATGGGATGGGTACCATGCAGTATTAATTTAAAGGGCCTGGGTTTCCTCAACCAACCTGACCAAACCTCTCAGCCACAAGAGTGTCCACCCTTATGTCTCAATCAGCTGTGGGTCTAGAGATGGTCAATCCAGGTGGCATCACAGCCCCTGAACGAATATTGTAAGAATTTCTCTCTCTTTCACTGTCTTTGTTTCACGGGTTTTTAAAAGTAATTGATTTTTATAATGGGGTTTAGCTGCTTTTCACTGCTGTTTTTATGCTGCTTTACACCCACTTGACTCACTTACAGAGAGATATCAATACATAGCTTTGAAGATTCTTCCTAGTCAGATATATTCTTGGGCGGTGAATAGGGGGTTTTTGCGTCCAGTTCACTGAGCAAGGAGTAGGTCTTGTCTATTACATATTGGGCTTATTGAACGGTATCTGAGCTAATTTGAAACCCTTGTTTTCTGCCTCACCCGACCTCACCTTTCCCGTTAAGCAGCCATAGTGTGTTTTGTAAACGTGTGTCTCTGTTCTGTTTTGTAATTCAGTTCAAGTGTAGCGGTTTTTACATTCCCTCTATAAGTGATATCTTATGATAAGTGTCGTTTTCTGGTTGACTTATTTCACTTAGAATCGTCGTACCTAAATCCACTCATCATGCTGCTACTAGCCTTATGACGTTGATTTCCTGGCTGAGTGATATTCCATTGTACATAAGGACCACAACTTCTTTATCCATTTTTTTCTTTCCTGGGATATTTAAGGTGTAACGAAGTGGAGGTTCTTGTCAACAGAGCAGCCCTAAACTTTGGGGTGCCTGTGTCTTGCTGATTTTTACTTGTCCCAATTTATACACCCATGAGTGGAAGTGCCCTATGCTCTCTAAGCTGAGTTTTTTAGAGGTTTCAGGACACACCGTACACTTCTCCAGAGTGGCTGTTGGCAATTTACATCACGCCCATCAGCGTAGCAGGGCTCCCGTTTCTCCATGGCCTGTCCTGCATTTCTGGTTTTGACACTTTATTCAGCATGGCCCTTTTGACCGATGGGAAGCGAGACTTCTTTGTAGCGCTGATTTGCCTTTCCAGGTTGCTTGGTTGGCCAAAAAGGGCGTATGCGTTTTTTCCTGAATATATTCAGGAAAAAACGCATACGCCCTTTTTGGCCAAGGGCATCATGGTCGAGGTTTTGCCGCCTTTCCTGTGCTTTAAAGGCGATTCGAATCTACCTCCTGAAATCTGTTTCCTGCAATTCTGCCTTGCTTTCAAATCCTCTTCGTTGCCTTCCCTCAATATATTTGTGGACGAGAGTTATCATTCCTAACTCTGCAGGTTTGTGAATTGCAGTGCCCCTGAGCTCCATTTTTCAACTCGCTTTCTTCGGAGCTGGCCGCAAAAGCGCAGGATTGCTTCAGGCCCTATTCTGGTTCCGGGCGGCAGGCTGAGCCTGTGGTTAATTCTTCTTCCTGATGGGAAAATAGAGTGACCTGTGCCTGTCCCAACACCTAGAGCTAGTCTCTCATTGGTTCCCCCTCTTCCCGTTCATCCTCAGGACAAATTGCAACCTGTACGGAACAGGAGGTTAAAGGTGCTGATTCTCCACGGAGGGAGATTGCTACTAACGCGGCTGGAATGGCGAACCCGAGCACAAGGAGATGAGAAATGAGGTGCGTTTTAGAAACCTTTCCCGATCACACGGTGTACCATCTTCTGGGTTTCTCATGCATGTTTTCGATGTAGGAAGATGCCCTTGAACCTGGAGATTTGGGACCCATGGGATGGGTACCACGCAGTGTTACTTTAAAGGGTCTGCGTTTGCTCACCCAACCTCACCAAACCTCTCAGCCCCAAGAGTGTCCACCCTTATGTCTCAATCAGCTGTGGGTCTAGAGATGGTCAATCCAGGTGGCATCACACCCCTGAACGAATTTTGTAAGAATTTCTCTCTCTTTCACTGTCTTTGTTTCACGGGATTTTAAAAGTAATTGATTTTTATAATGGGGTTTAGCTGCTTTTCACTGCTCTGTTTATGCTGCTTTACACCCACTTGACTCATTTACAGAGAGATATCAATACATAGCTTTGAAGATTCTTCCTAGTCAGGTATATTCTTGGGCGGTGAATAGGGAGTGTCGAGTCCAGTTCACTGAGCAAGGAGTAGGTCTTGTCTATTACATATTGGGTTTATTGAACGGTATCTGAGCTAATTTGAAACCCTTGTTTTCTGCCTCACCCGACCTCACCTTTCCCGTTAAGCAGCCATAGTGTGTTTTGTAAACGTGTGTCTCTGTTCTGTTTTGTAATTCAGTTCAAGTGTAGCGGTTTTTACATTCCCTCTATAAGTGATATCTTATGATAAGTGTCGTTTTCTGGTTGACTTATTTCACTTAGAATCGTCGTACCTAAATCCACTCATCATGCTGCTACTAGCCTTATGACGTTGATTTCCTGGCTGAGTGATATTCCATTGTACATAAGGACCACAACTTCTTTATCCATTTTTTTCTTTCCTGGGATATTTAAGGTGTAACGAAGTGGAGGTTCTTGTCAACAGAGCAGCCCTAAACTTTGGGGTGCCTGTGTCTTGCTGATTTTTACTTTTCCCAATTTATACGCCCATGAGTGGAAGTGCCCTATGCTCTCTAAGCTGAGTTTTTTAGAGGTTTCAGGACACACCGTACACTTCTCCAGAGTGGCTGTTGGCAATTTACATCACGCCCATCAGCGTAGCAAGGCTCCCGTTTCTCCATGGCCTGTCCTGCATTTCTGGTTTTGACACTTTATTCAGCATGGCCCTTTTGACTGATGGGAAGCGAGACTTCTTTGTAGCGCTGATTTGCCTTTCCAGGTTGCTTGGTTGGCCAAAAAGGGCGTATGCGTTTTTTCCTGAATATATTCAGGAAAAAACGCATACGCCCTTTTTGGCCAAGGGCATCATGGTCGAGGTTTTGCCGCCTTTCCTGTGCTTTAAAGGCGATTCGAATCTACCTCCTGAAATCTGTTTCCTGCAATTCTGCCTTGCTTTCAAATCCTCTTCGTTGCCTTCCCTCAATATATTTGTGGACGAGAGTTATCATTTCTAACTCTGCAGGTTTGTGAATTGCAGTGCCCCTGAGCTCCATTTTTCAACTCGCTTTCTTCGGAGCTGGCCGCAAAAGCGCAGGATTGCTTCAGGCCCTATTCTGGTTCCGGGCGGCAGGCTGAGCCTGTGGTTAATTCTTCTTCCTGATGGGAAAATAGAGTGACCTGTGCCTGTCCCAACACCTAGAGCTAGTCTCTCATTGGTTCCCCCTCTTCCCGTTCATCCTCAGGACAAATTGCACCCTGTACGGAACAGGAGGTTAAAGGTGCTGATTCTCCACGGAGGGAGATTGCTACTAACGCGGCTGGAATGGCGAACCCGAGCACAAGGAGATGAGAAATGAGGTGCGTTTTAGAAACCTTTCCCGATCACACGGTGTACCATCTTCTGGGTTTCTCATGCATGTTTTCGATGTAGGAAGATGCCCTTGAACCTGGAGATTTGGGACCCATGGGATGGGTACCACGCAGTGTTACTTTAAAGGGTCTGCGTTTGCTCACCCAACCTCACCAAACCTCTCAGCCCCAAGAGTGTCCACCCTTATGTCTCAATCAGCTGTGGGTCTAGAGATGGTCAATCCAGGTGGCATCACAGCCCCTGAACGAATTTTGTAAGAATTTCTCTCTCTTTCACTGTCTTTGTTTCACGGGATTTTAAAAGTAATTGATTTTTATAATGGGGTTTAGCTGCTTTTCACTGCTCTGTTTATGCTGCTTTACACCCACTTGACTCATTTACAGAGAGATATCAATACATAGCTTTGAAGATTCTTCCTAGTCAGGTATATTCTTGGGCGGTGAATAGGGGGTGTCGAGTCCAGTTCACTGAGCAAGGAGTAGGTCTTGTCTATTACATATTGGGTTTATGGAACGGTATCTGAGCTAATTTGAAACCCTTGTTTTCTCCCTCACCCGACCTCACCTTTCCCGTTAAGCAGCCATAGTGTGTTTTGTAAACGTGTGACGCTGTTCTGTTTTGTAATTCAGTTCAAGTGTAGCGGTTTTTACATTCCCTCTCTAAGTGATATCTTATGATAAGTGTCTTTTTCTGTGTGACTTATTTCACTTAGAATCGTCGTACCTAAATCCTCTCATCATGCTGCTACTAGCCTTATGACGTTAATTTCATGGCTGAGTGATATGCCATTGTACATAAGGACCACAACTTCCTTATCCATTTTTCTCTTTCCTGGGATATTTAAGGTGTAACGAAGTGGAGGTTCTTGTCAACAGAGCAGCCCTAAACTTTGGGGTGCCTGTGTCTTGCTGATTTTTAGTTTTCCCAATTTATACGCCCATGAGTGGAAGTGCCTTATGCTCTCTATGCTGAGTTTTTTAGAGGTTTCAGGACACACCGTACACTTCTCCAGAGTGGCTGTTGGCAATTTACATCACGCCCATCAGCGTAGCAAGGCTCCCGTTTCTCCATGGCCTGTCCTGCATTTCTGGTTTTGACACTTTATTCAGCATGGCCCTTTTGACTGATGGGAAGCGAGACTTCTTTGTAGCGCTGATTTGCCTTTCCAGGTTGCTTGGTTGGCCAAAAAGGGCGTATGCGTTTTTTCCTGAATATATTCAGGAAAAAACGCATACGCCCTTTTTGGCCAAGGGCATCATGGTCGAGGTTTTGCCGCCTTTCCTGTGCTTTAAAGGCGATTCGAATCTACCTCCTGAAATCTGTTTCCTGCAATTCTGCCTTGCTTTCAAATCCTCTTCGTTGCCTTCCCTCAATATATTTGTGGACGAGAGTTATCATTTCTAACTCTGCAGGTTTGTGAATTGCAGTGCCCCTGAGCTCCATTTTTCAACTCGCTTTCTTCGGAGCTGGCCGCAAAAGCGCAGGATTGCTTCAGGCCCTATTCTGGTTCCGGGCGGCAGGCTGAGCCTGTGGTTAATTCTTCTTCCTGATGGGAAAATAGAGTGACCTGTGCCTGTCCCAACACCTAGAGCTAGTCTCTCATTGGTTCCCCCTCTTCCCGTTCATCCTCAGGACAAATTGCAACCTGTACGGAACAGGAGGTTAAAGGTGCTGATTCTCCACGGAGGGAGATTGCTACTAACGCGGCTGGAATGGCGAACCCGAGCACAAGGAGATGAGAAATGAGGTGCGTTTTAGAAACCTTTCCCGATCACACGGTGTACCATCTTCTGGGTTTCTCATGCATGTTTTCGATGTAGGAAGATGCCCTTGAACCTGGAGATTTGGGACCCATGGGATGGGTACCACGCAGTGTTACTTTAAAGGGTCTGCGTTTGCTCACCCAACCTCACCAAACCTCTCAGCCCCAAGAGTGTCCACCCTTATGTCTCAATCAGCTGTGGGTCTAGAGATGGTCAATCCAGGTGGCATCACAGCCCCTGAACGAATTTTGTAAGAATTTCTCTCTCTTTCACTGTCTTTGTTTCACGGGATTTTAAAAGTAATTGATTTTTATAATGGGGTTTAGCTGCTTTTCACTGCTCTGTTTATGCTGCTTTACACCCACTTGACTCATTTACAGAGAGATATCAATACATAGCTTTGAAGATTCTTCCTAGTCAGGTATATTCTTGGGCGGTGAATAGGGGGTGTCGAGTCCAGTTCACTGAGCAAGGAGTAGGTCTTGTCTATTACATATTGGGTTTATGGAACGGTATCTGAGCTAATTTGAAACCCTTGTTTTCTCCCTCACCCGACCTCACCTTTCCCGTTAAGCAGCCATAGTGTGTTTTGTAAACGTGTGACGCTGTTCTGTTTTGTAATTCAGTTCAAGTGTAGCGGTTTTTACATTCCCTCTCTAAGTGATATCTTATGATAAGTGTCTTTTTCTGTGTGACTTATTTCACTTAGAATCGTCGTACCTAAATCCTCTCATCATGCTGCTACTAGCCTTATGACGTTAATTTCATGGCTGAGTGATATGCCATTGTACATAAGGACCACAACTTCCTTATCCATTTTTCTCTTTCCTGGGATATTTAAGGTGTAATGAAGTGGAGGTTCTTGTCAACAGAGCAGCCCTAAACTTTGGGGTGCCTGTGTCTTGCTGATTTTTAGTTTTCCCAATTTATACGCCCATGAGTGGAAGTGCCTTATGCTCTCTATGCTGAGTTCTTTAGATGTTTCAGGAAACACCGTACACTTCTCCAGAGTGGCTGTTGGCAATTTACATCCCGCCCATCAGCGAAGTAAGGCTCCCGTTTCTCCATGGCCTGTCCTGCATTTCTGGTTTTGACACTTTATTCAGCATGGCCCTTTTGACCGATGGGAAGCGAGACTTCTTTGTAGCGCTGATTTGCCTTTCCAGGTTGCTTGGTTGGCCAAAAAGGGCGTATGCGTTTTTTCCTGAATATATTCAGGAAAAAACGCATACGCCCTTTTTGGCCAAGGGCATCATGGTCGAGGTTTTGCCGCTTTTCCTGTGCTTTAAAGGCGATTCGACTCTACCTCCTGAAATCTGTTTCCTGCAATTCTGCCTTGCTTTCAAATCCTCCTCGTTGCCTTCCCTCAATATATTTGTGGACGAGAGTTATCATTTATAACTCTGCAGGTTTGTGAATTGCAGTGCCCCTGAGCTCGATTTTTCAACTCGTTTTTTTGGGAGCTGGCCGCAAAAGCACAGGATTGCTTCAGGCCCTGTTCTGCTTCCGGGCGGCAGGCTGAGCCTGTGGTTAATTCTTCTTCCTGATGGGAAAATAGAGTGACCTGTGCCTGTCCCAACACCTAGAGCTAGTCTCTCACTGGTTCCCCCTCTTCCCGTTCATCCTCAGGACAATTTGCAACCTGTACGGAACAGGAGGTTGAAGGTGCTGATTCTCGAAGGAGGGAGATTGCTAGTAAAGCGGCTGTAATGGCCAACCCGAGCACAAGGAGATGAGAAATGAGGTGCGTTTTCGAAACCTTTCCCGATCACACGGTGTACCATCTTCTGGGTTTCTCATGCATGTTTTTGTTATAGGAAGATGCCCTTGAACTTGGAGATTTGGGACCCATGGGATGGGTACCACGCAGTATTACTTTAAAGGGCCTGCGTTTCCTCAACCAACCTGACCAAACCTCTCAGCCACAAGAGTGTCCACCCTTATGTCTCAATCAGCTGTGGGTCTAGAGATGGTCAATCCAGGTGGCATCACAGCCCCTGAACGAATATTGTAAGAATTTCTCTCTCTTTCACTGTCTTTGTTTCACGGGTTTTTAAAAGTAATTGATTTTTATAATGGGGTTTAGCTGCTTTTCACTGCTGTTTTTATGCTGCTTTACACCCACTTGACTCACTTACAGAGAGATATCAATACATAGCTTTGAAGATTCTTCCTAGTCAGATATATTCTTGGGCGGTGAATAGGGGGTGTCGAGTCCAGTTCACTGAGCAAGGAGTAGGTCTTGTCTATTACATATTGGGCTTATTGAACGGTATCTGAGCTAATTAGAAACCCTTGTTTTCTGCCTCACCCGACCTCACCTTTCCCGTTAAGCAGCCATAGTGTGTTTTGTAAACGTGTGTCTCTGTTCTGTTTTGTAATTCAGTTCAAGTGTAGCGGTTTTTACATTCCCTCTATAAGTGATATCTTATGATAAGTGTCGTTTTCTGGTTGACTTATTTCACTTAGAATCGTCGTACCTAAATCCACTCATCATGCTGCTACTAGCCTTATGACGTTGATTTCCTGGCTGAGTGATATTCCATTGTACATAAGGACCACAACTTCTTTATCCATTTTTTTCTTTCCTGGGATATTTAAGGTGTAACGAAGTGGAGGTTCTTGTCAACAGAGCAGCCCTAAACTTTGGGGTGCCTGTGTCTTGCTGATTTTTACTTTTCCCAATTTATACACCCATGAGTGGAAGTGCCCTATGCTCTCTAAGCTGAGTTTTTTAGAGGTTTCAGGACACACCGTACACTTCTCCAGAGTGGCTGTTGGCAATTTACATCCCGCCCATCAGCGTAGCAAGGCTCCCGTTTCTCCATGGCCTGTCCTGCATTTCTGGTTTTGACACTTTATTCAGCATGGCCCTTTTGACCGATGGGAAGCGAGACTTCTTTGTAGCGCTGATTTGCCTTTCCAGGTTGCTTGGTTGGCCAAAAAGGGCGTATGCGTTTTTTCCTGAATATATTCAGGAAAAAACGCATACGCCCTTTTTGGCCAAGGGCATCATGGTCGAGGTTTTGCCGCCTTTCCTGTGCTTTAAAGGCGATTCGAATCTACCTCCTGAAATCTGTTTCCTGCAATTCTGCCTTGCTTTCAAATCCTCTTCGTTGCCTTCCCTCAATATATTTGTGGACGAGAGTTATCATTTCTAACTCTGCAGGTTTGTGAATTGCAGTGCCCCTGAGCTCCATTTTTCAACTCGCTTTCTTCGGAGCTGGCCGCAAAAGCGCAGGATTGCTTCAGGCCCTATTCTGGTTCCGGGCGGCAGGCTGAGCCTGTGGTTAATTCTTCTTCCTGATGGGAAAATAGAGTGACCTGTGCCTGTCCCAACACCTAGAGCTAGTCTCTCATTGGTTCCCCCTCTTCCCGTTCATCCTCAGGACAAATTGCACCCTGTACGGAACAGGAGGTTAAAGGTGCTGATTCTCCACGGAGGGAGATTGCTACTAACGCGGCTGGAATGGCGAACCCGAGCACAAGGAGATGAGAAATGAGGTGCGTTTTAGAAACCTTTCCCGATCACACGGTGTACCATCTTCTGGGTTTCTCATGCATGTTTTCGATGTAGGAAGATGCCCTTGAACCTGGAGATTTGGGACCCATGGGATGGGTACCACGCAGTGTTACTTTAAAGGGTCTGCGTTTGCTCACCCAACCTCACCAAACCTCTCAGCCCCAAGAGTGTCCACCCTTATGTCTCAATCAGCTGTGGGTCTAGAGATGGTCAATCCAGGTGGCATCACAGCCCCTGAACGAATTTTGTAAGAATTTCTCTCTCTTTCACTGTCTTTGTTTCACGGGATTTTAAAAGTAATTGATTTTTATAATGGGGTTTAGCTGCTTTTCACTGCTCTGTTTATGCTGCTTTACACCCACTTGACTCATTTACAGAGAGATATCAATACATAGCTTTGAAGATTCTTCCTAGTCAGGTATATTCTTGGGCGGTGAATAGGGGGTGTCGAGTCCAGTTCACTGAGCAAGGAGTAGGTCTTGTCTATTACATATTGGGTTTATGGAACGGTATCTGAGCTAATTTGAAACCCTTGTTTTCTCCCTCACCCGACCTCACCTTTCCCGTTAAGCAGCCATAGTGTGTTTTGTAAACGTGTGACGCTGTTCTGTTTTGTAATTCAGTTCAAGTGTAGCGGTTTTTACATTCCCTCTCTAAGTGATATCTTATGATAAGTGTCTTTTTCTGTGTGACTTATTTCACTTAGAATCGTCGTACCTAAATCCTCTCATCATGCTGCTACTAGCCTTATGACGTTAATTTCATGGCTGAGTGATATGCCATTGTACATAAGGACCACAACTTCCTTATCCATTTTTCTCTTTCCTGGGATATTTAAGGTGTAACGAAGTGGAGGTTCTTGTCAACAGAGCAGCCCTAAACTTTGGGGTGCCTGTGTCTTGCTGATTTTTAGTTTTCCCAATTTATACGCCCATGAGTGGAAGTGCCTTATGCTCTCTATGCTGAGTTCTTTAGATGTTTCAGGAAACACCGTACACTTCTCCAGAGTGGCTGTTGGCAATTTACATCCCGCCCATCAGCGTGGTAAGGCTCCCGTTTCTCCATGGCCTGTCCTGCATTTCTGGTTTTGACACTTTATTCAGCATGGCCCTTTTGACCGATGGGAAGCGAGACTTCTTTGTAGCGCTGATTTGCCTTTCCAGGTTGCTTGGTTGGCCAAAAAGGGCGTATGCGTTTTTTCCTGAATATATTCAGGAAAAAACGCATACGCCCTTTTTGGCCAAGGGCATCATGGTCGAGGTTTTGCCGCTTTTCCTGTGCTTTAAAGGCGATTCGACTCTACCTCCTGAAATCTGTTTCCTGCAATTCTGCCTTGCTTTCAAATCCTCCTCGTTGCCTTCCCTCAATATATTTGTGGACGAGAGTTATCATTTATAACTCTGCAGGTTTGTGAATTGCAGTGCCCCTGAGCTCGATTTTTCAACTCGTTTTTTTGGGAGCTGGCCGCAAAAGCACAGGATTGCTTCAGGCCCTGTTCTGCTTCCGGGCGGCCGGCTGAGCCTGTGGTTAATCCTTCTTCCTGATGGGAAAATAGAGTGACCTGTGCCTGTCCCAACACCTAGAGCTAGTCTCTCACTGGTTCCCCCTCTTCCCGTTCATCCTCAGGACAATTTGCAACCTGTGCGGAACAGGAGGTTGAAGGTGCTGATTCTCGAAGGAGGGAGATTGCTAGTAAAGCGGCTGTAATGGCCAACCCGAGCACAAGGAGATGAGAAATGAGGTGCGTTTTCGAAACCTTTCCCGATCACACGGTGTACCATCTTCTGGGTTTCTCATGCATGTTTTTGTTATAGGAAGATGCCCTTGAACTTGGAGATTTGGGACCCATGGGATGGGTACCATGCAGTATTAATTTAAAGGGCCTGGGTTTCCTCAACCAACCTGACCAAACCTCTCAGCCACAAGAGTGTCCACCCTTATGTCTCAATCAGCTGTGGGTCTAGAGATGGTCAATCCAGGTGGCATCACAGCCCCTGAACGAATATTGTAAGAATTTCTCTCTCTTTCACTGTCTTTGTTTCACGGGTTTTTAAAAGTAATTGATTTTTATAATGGGGTTTAGCTGCTTTTCACTGCTGTTTTTATGCTGCTTTACACCCACTTGACTCACTTACAGAGAGATATCAATACATAGCTTTGAAGATTCTTCCTAGTCAGATATATTCTTGGGCGGTGAATAGGGGGTTTTTGCGTCCAGTTCACTGAGCAAGGAGTAGGTCTTGTCTATTACATATTGGGCTTATTGAACGGTATCTGAGCTAATTTGAAACCCTTGTTTTCTGCCTCACCCGACCTCACCTTTCCCGTTAAGCAGCCATAGTGTGTTTTGTAAACGTGTGTCTCTGTTCTGTTTTGTAATTCAGTTCAAGTGTAGCGGTTTTTACATTCCCTCTATAAGTGATATCTTATGATAAGTGTCGTTTTCTGGTTGACTTATTTCACTTAGAATCGTCGTACCTAAATCCACTCATCATGCTGCTACTAGCCTTATGACGTTGATTTCCTGGCTGAGTGATATTCCATTGTACATAAGGACCACAACTTCTTTATCCATTTTTTTCTTTCCTGGGATATTTAAGGTGTAACGAAGTGGAGGTTCTTGTCAACAGAGCAGCCCTAAACTTTGGGGTGCCTGTGTCTTGCTGATTTTTACTTGTCCCAATTTATACACCCATGAGTGGAAGTGCCCTATGCTCTCTAAGCTGAGTTTTTTAGAGGTTTCAGGACACACCGTACACTTCTCCAGAGTGGCTGTTGGCAATTTACATCACGCCCATCAGCGTAGCAGGGCTCCCGTTTCTCCATGGCCTGTCCTGCATTTCTGGTTTTGACACTTTATTCAGCATGGCCCTTTTGACCGATGGGAAGCGAGACTTCTTTGTAGCGCTGATTTGCCTTTCCAGGTTGCTTGGTTGGCCAAAAAGGGCGTATGCGTTTTTTCCTGAATATATTCAGGAAAAAACGCATACGCCCTTTTTGGCCAAGGGCATCATGGTCGAGGTTTTGCCGCCTTTCCTGTGCTTTAAAGGCGATTCGAATCTACCTCCTGAAATCTGTTTCCTGCAATTCTGCCTTGCTTTCAAATCCTCTTCGTTGCCTTCCCTCAATATATTTGTGGACGAGAGTTATCATTCCTAACTCTGCAGGTTTGTGAATTGCAGTGCCCCTGAGCTCCATTTTTCAACTCGCTTTCTTCGGAGCTGGCCGCAAAAGCGCAGGATTGCTTCAGGCCCTATTCTGGTTCCGGGCGGCAGGCTGAGCCTGTGGTTAATTCTTCTTCCTGATGGGAAAATAGAGTGACCTGTGCCTGTCCCAACACCTAGAGCTAGTCTCTCATTGGTTCCCCCTCTTCCCGTTCATCCTCAGGACAAATTGCAACCTGTACGGAACAGGAGGTTAAAGGTGCTGATTCTCCACGGAGGGAGATTGCTACTAACGCGGCTGGAATGGCGAACCCGAGCACAAGGAGATGAGAAATGAGGTGCGTTTTAGAAACCTTTCCCGATCACACGGTGTACCATCTTCTGGGTTTCTCATGCATGTTTTCGATGTAGGAAGATGCCCTTGAACCTGGAGATTTGGGACCCATGGGATGGGTACCACGCAGTGTTACTTTAAAGGGTCTGCGTTTGCTCACCCAACCTCACCAAACCTCTCAGCCCCAAGAGTGTCCACCCTTATGTCTCAATCAGCTGTGGGTCTAGAGATGGTCAATCCAGGTGGCATCACACCCCTGAACGAATTTTGTAAGAATTTCTCTCTCTTTCACTGTCTTTGTTTCACGGGATTTTAAAAGTAATTGATTTTTATAATGGGGTTTAGCTGCTTTTCACTGCTCTGTTTATGCTGCTTTACACCCACTTGACTCATTTACAGAGAGATATCAATACATAGCTTTGAAGATTCTTCCTAGTCAGGTATATTCTTGGGCGGTGAATAGGGAGTGTCGAGTCCAGTTCACTGAGCAAGGAGTAGGTCTTGTCTATTACATATTGGGTTTATTGAACGGTATCTGAGCTAATTTGAAACCCTTGTTTTCTGCCTCACCCGACCTCACCTTTCCCGTTAAGCAGCCATAGTGTGTTTTGTAAACGTGTGTCTCTGTTCTGTTTTGTAATTCAGTTCAAGTGTAGCGGTTTTTACATTCCCTCTATAAGTGATATCTTATGATAAGTGTCGTTTTCTGGTTGACTTATTTCACTTAGAATCGTCGTACCTAAATCCACTCATCATGCTGCTACTAGCCTTATGACGTTGATTTCCTGGCTGAGTGATATTCCATTGTACATAAGGACCACAACTTCTTTATCCATTTTTTTCTTTCCTGGGATATTTAAGGTGTAACGAAGTGGAGGTTCTTGTCAACAGAGCAGCCCTAAACTTTGGGGTGCCTGTGTCTTGCTGATTTTTACTTTTCCCAATTTATACGCCCATGAGTGGAAGTGCCCTATGCTCTCTAAGCTGAGTTTTTTAGAGGTTTCAGGACACACCGTACACTTCTCCAGAGTGGCTGTTGGCAATTTACATCACGCCCATCAGCGTAGCAAGGCTCCCGTTTCTCCATGGCCTGTCCTGCATTTCTGGTTTTGACACTTTATTCAGCATGGCCCTTTTGACTGATGGGAAGCGAGACTTCTTTGTAGCGCTGATTTGCCTTTCCAGGTTGCTTGGTTGGCCAAAAAGGGCGTATGCGTTTTTTCCTGAATATATTCAGGAAAAAACGCATACGCCCTTTTTGGCCAAGGGCATCATGGTCGAGGTTTTGCCGCCTTTCCTGTGCTTTAAAGGCGATTCGAATCTACCTCCTGAAATCTGTTTCCTGCAATTCTGCCTTGCTTTCAAATCCTCTTCGTTGCCTTCCCTCAATATATTTGTGGACGAGAGTTATCATTTCTAACTCTGCAGGTTTGTGAATTGCAGTGCCCCTGAGCTCCATTTTTCAACTCGCTTTCTTCGGAGCTGGCCGCAAAAGCGCAGGATTGCTTCAGGCCCTATTCTGGTTCCGGGCGGCAGGCTGAGCCTGTGGTTAATTCTTCTTCCTGATGGGAAAATAGAGTGACCTGTGCCTGTCCCAACACCTAGAGCTAGTCTCTCATTGGTTCCCCCTCTTCCCGTTCATCCTCAGGACAAATTGCAACCTGTACGGAACAGGAGGTTAAAGGTGCTGATTCTCCACGGAGGGAGATTGCTACTAACGCGGCGGGAATGGCGAACCCGAGCACAAGGAGATGAGAAATGAGGTGCGTTTTAGAAACCTTTCCCGATCACACGGTGTACCATCTTCTGGGTTTCTCATGCATGTTTTCGATGTAGGAAGATGCCCTTGAACCTGGAGATTTGGGACCCATGGGATGGGTACCACGCAGTGTTACTTTAAAGGGTCTGCGTTTGCTCACCCAACCTCACCAAACCTCTCAGCCCCAAGAGTGTCCACCCTTATGTCTCAATCAGCTGTGGGTCTAGAGATGGTCAATCCAGGTGGCATCACAGCCCCTGAACGAATTTTGTAAGAATTTCTCTCTCTTTCACTGTCTTTGTTTCACGGGATTTTAAAAGTAATTGATTTTTATAATGGGGTTTAGCTGCTTTTCACTGCTCTGTTTATGCTGCTTTACACCCACTTGACTCATTTACAGAGAGATATCAATACATAGCTTTGAAGATTCTTCCTAGTCAGGTATATTCTTGGGCGGTGAATAGGGGGTGTCGAGTCCAGTTCACTGAGCAAGGAGTAGGTCTTGTCTATTACATATTGGGTTTATGGAACGGTATCTGAGCTAATTTGAAACCCTTGTTTTCTCCCTCACCCGACCTCACCTTTCCCGTTAAGCAGCCATAGTGTGTTTTGTAAACGTGTGACGCTGTTCTGTTTTGTAATTCAGTTCAAGTGTAGCGGTTTTTACATTCCCTCTCTAAGTGATATCTTATGATAAGTGTCTTTTTCTGTGTGACTTATTTCACTTAGAATCGTCGTACCTAAATCCTCTCATCATGCTGCTACTAGCCTTATGACGTTAATTTCATGGCTGAGTGATATGCCATTGTACATAAGGACCACAACTTCCTTATCCATTTTTCTCTTTCCTGGGATATTTAAGGTGTAACGAAGTGGAGGTTCTTGTCAACAGAGCAGCCCTAAACTTTGGGGTGCCTGTGTCTTGCTGATTTTTAGTTTTCCCAATTTATACGCCCATGAGTGGAAGTGCCTTATGCTCTCTATGCTGAGTTCTTTAGATGTTTCAGGAAACACCGTACACTTCTCCAGAGTGGCTGTTGGCAATTTACATCCCGCCCATCAGCGTGGTAAGGCTCCCGTTTCTCCATGGCCTGTCCTGCATTTCTGGTTTTGACACTTTATTCAGCATGGCCCTTTTGACCGATGGGAAGCGAGACTTCTTTGTAGCGCTGATTTGCCTTTCCAGGTTGCTTGGTTGGCCAAAAAGGGCGTATGCGTTTTTTCCTGAATATATTCAGGAAAAAACGCATACGCCCTTTTTGGCCAAGGGCATCATGGTCGAGGTTTTGCCGCTTTTCCTGTGCTTTAAAGGCGATTCGACTCTACCTCCTGAAATCTGTTTCCTGCAATTCTGCCTTGCTTTCAAATCCTCCTCGTTGCCTTCCCTCAATATATTTGTGGACGAGAGTTATCATTTATAACTCTGCAGGTTTGTGAATTGCAGTGCCCCTGAGCTCGATTTTTCAACTCGTTTTTTTGGGAGCTGGTCGCAAAAGCACAGGATTGCTTCAGGCCCTGTTCTGCTTCCGGGCGGCCGGCTGAGCCTGTGGTTAATCCTTCTTCCTGATGGGAAAATAGAGTGACCTGTGCCTGTCCCAACACCTAGAGCTAGTCTCTCACTGGTTCCCCCTCTTCCCGTTCATCCTCAGGACAATTTGCAACCTGTGCGGAACAGGAGGTTGAAGGTGCTGATTCTCGAAGGAGGGAGATTGCTAGTAAAGCGGCTGTAATGGCCAACCCGAGCACAAGGAGATGAGAAATGAGGTGCGTTTTCGAAACCTTTCCCGATCACACGGTGTACCATCTTCTGGGTTTCTCATGCATGTTTTTGTTATAGGAAGATGCCCTTGAACTTGGAGATTTGGGACCCATGGGATGGGTACCATGCAGTATTAATTTAAAGGGCCTGGGTTTCCTCAACCAACCTGACCAAACCTCTCAGCCACAAGAGTGTCCACCCTTATGTCTCAATCAGCTGTGGGTCTAGAGATGGTCAATCCAGGTGGCATCACAGCCCCTGAACGAATATTGTAAGAATTTCTCTCTCTTTCACTGTCTTTGTTTCACGGGTTTTTAAAAGTAATTGATTTTTATAATGGGGTTTAGCTGCTTTTCACTGCTGTTTTTATGCTGCTTTACACCCACTTGACTCACTTACAGAGAGATATCAATACATAGCTTTGAAGATTCTTCCTAGTCAGATATATTCTTGGGCGGTGAATAGGGGGTTTTTGCGTCCAGTTCACTGAGCAAGGAGTAGGTCTTGTCTATTACATATTGGGCTTATTGAACGGTATCTGAGCTAATTTGAAACCCTTGTTTTCTCCCTCACCCGACCTCACCTTTCCCGTTAAGCAGCCATAGTGTGTTTTGTAAACGTGTGTCTCTGTTCTGTTTTGTAATTCAGTTCAAGTGTAGCGGTTTTTACATTCCCTCTATAAGTGATATCTTATGATAAGTGTCGTTTTCTGGTTGACTTATTTCACTTAGAATCGTCGTACCTAAATCCACTCATCATGCTGCTACTAGCCTTATGACGTTGATTTCCTGGCTGAGTGATATTCCATTGTACATAAGGACCACAACTTCTTTATCCATTTTTTTCTTTCCTGGGATATTTAAGGTGTAACGAAGTGGAGGTTCTTGTCAACAGAGCAGCCCTAAACTTTGGGGTGCCTGTGTCTTGCTGATTTTTACTTGTCCCAATTTATACACCCATGAGTGGAAGTGCCCTATGCTCTCTAAGCTGAGATTTTTAGAGGTTTCAGGACACACCGTACACTTCTCCAGAGTGGCTGTTGGCAATTTACATCACGCCCATCAGCGTAGCAGGGCTCCCGTTTCTCCATGGCCTGTCCTGCATTTCTGGTTTTGACACTTTATTCAGCATGGCCCTTTTGACCGATGGGAAGCGAGACTTCTTTGTAGCGCTGATTTGCCTTTCCAGGTTGCTTGGTTGGCCAAAAAGGGCGTATGCGTTTTTTCCTGAATATATTCAGGAAAAAACGCATACGCCCTTTTTGGCCAAGGGCATCATGGTCGAGGTTTTGCCGCTTTTCCTGTGCTTTAAAGGCGATTCGACTCTACCTCCTGAAATCTGTTTCCTGCAATTCTGCCTTGCTTTCAAATCCTCTTCGTTGCCTTCCCTCAATATATTTGTGGACGAGAGTTATCATTCCTAACTCTGCAGGTTTATGAATTGCAGTGCCCCTGAGCTCCATTTTTCAACTCGCTTTCTTCGGAGCTGGCCGCAAAAGCGCAGGATTGCTTCAGGCCCTATTCTGGTTCCGGGCGGCAGGCTGAGCCTGTGGTTAATTCTTCTTCCTGATGGGAAAATAGAGTGACCTGTGCCTGTCCCAACACCTAGAGCTAGTCTCTCATTGGTTCCCCCTCTTCCCGTTCATCCTCAGGACAAATTGCAACCTGTACGGAACAGGAGGTTAAAGGTGCTGATTCTCCACGGAGGGAGATTGCTACTAACGCGGCTGGAATGGCGAACCCGAGCACAAGGAGATGAGAAATGAGGTGCGTTTTAGAAACCTTTCCCGATCACACGGTGTACCATCTTCTGGGTTTCTCATGCATGTTTTCGATGTAGGAAGATGCCCTTGAACCTGGAGATTTGGGACCCATGGGATGGGTACCACGCAGTGTTACTTTAAAGGGTCTGCGTTTGCTCACCCAACCTCACCAAACCTCTCAGCCCCAAGAGTGTCCACCCTTATGTCTCAATCAGCTGTGGGTCTAGAGATGGTCAATCCAGGTGGCATCACACCCCTGAACGAATTTTGTAAGAATTTCTCTCTCTTTCACTGTCTTTGTTTCACGGGATTTTAAAAGTAATTGATTTTTATAATGGGGTTTAGCTGCTTTTCACTGCTCTGTTTATGCTGCTTTACACCCACTTGACTCATTTACAGAGAGATATCAATACATAGCTTTGAAGATTCTTCCTAGTCAGGTATATTCTTGGGCGGTGAATAGGGAGTGTCGAGTCCAGTTCACTGAGCAAGGAGTAGGTCTTGTCTATTACATATTGGGTTTATTGAACGGTATCTGAGCTAATTTGAAACCCTTGTTTTCTGCCTCACCCGACCTCACCTTTCCCGTTAAGCAGCCATAGTGTGTTTTGTAAACGTGTGTCTCTGTTCTGTTTTGTAATTCAGTTCAAGTGTAGCGGTTTTTACATTCCCTCTATAAGTGATATCTTATGATAAGTGTCGTTTTCTGGTTGACTTATTTCACTTAGAATCGTCGTACCTAAATCCACTCATCATGCTGCTACTAGCCTTATGACGTTGATTTCCTGGCTGAGTGATATTCCATTGTACATAAGGACCACAACTTCTTTATCCATTTTTTTCTTTCCTGGGATATTTAAGGTGTAACGAAGTGGAGGTTCTTGTCAACAGAGCAGCCCTAAACTTTGGGGTGCCTGTGTCTTGCTGATTTTTACTTTTCCCAATTTATACGCCCATGAGTGGAAGTGCCCTATGCTCTCTAAGCTGAGTTTTTTAGAGGTTTCAGGACACACCGTACACTTCTCCAGAGTGGCTGTTGGCAATTTACATCACGCCCATCAGCGTAGCAAGGCTCCCGTTTCTCCATGGCCTGTCCTGCATTTCTGGTTTTGACACTTTATTCAGCATGGCCCTTTTGACTGATGGGAAGCGAGACTTCTTTGTAGCGCTGATTTGCCTTTCCAGGTTGCTTGGTTGGCCAAAAAGGGCGTATGCGTTTTTTCCTGAATATATTCAGGAAAAAACGCATACGCCCTTTTTGGCCAAGGGCATCATGGTCGAGGTTTTGCCGCCTTTCCTGTGCTTTAAAGGCGATTCGAATCTACCTCCTGAAATCTGTTTCCTGCAATTCTGCCTTGCTTTCAAATCCTCTTCGTTGCCTTCCCTCAATATATTTGTGGACGAGAGTTATCATTCCTAACTCTGCAGGTTTGTGAATTGCAGTGCCCCTGAGCTCCATTTTTCAACTCGCTTTCTTCGGAGCTGGCCGCAAAAGCGCAGGATTGCTTCAGGCCCTATTCTGGTTCCGGGCGGCAGGCTGAGCCTGTGGTTAATTCTTCTTCCTGATGGGAAAATAGAGTGACCTGTGCCTGTCCCAACACCTAGAGCTAGTCTCTCATTGGTTCCCCCTCTTCCCGTTCATCCTCAGGACAAATTGCAACCTGTACGGAACAGGAGGTTAAAGGTGCTGATTCTCCACGGAGGGAGATTGCTACTAACGCGGCTGGAATGGCGAACCCGAGCACAAGGAGATGAGAAATGAGGTGCGTTTTAGAAACCTTTCCCGATCACACGGTGTACCATCTTCTGGGTTTCTCATGCATGTTTTCGATGTAGGAAGATGCCCTTGAACCTGGAGATTTGGGACCCATGGGATGGGTACCACGCAGTATTACTTTAAAGGGTCTGCGTTTGCTCACCCAACCTCACCAAACCTCTCAGCCCCAAGAGTGTCCACCCTTATGTCTCAATCAGCTGTGGGTCTAGAGATGGTCAATCCAGGTGGCATCACAGCCCCTGAACGAATTTTGTAAGAATTTCTCTCTCTTTCACTGTCTTTGTTTCACGGGATTTTAAAAGTAATTGATTTTTATAATGGGGTTTAGCTGCTTTTCACTGCTCTGTTTATGCTGCTTTACACCCACTTGACTCATTTACAGAGAGATATCAATACATAGCTTTGAAGATTCTTCCTAGTCAGGTATATTCTTGGGCGGTGAATAGGGGGTGTCGAGTCCAGTTCACTGAGCAAGGAGTAGGTCTTGTCTATTACATATTGGGTTTATGGAACGGTATCTGAGCTAATTTGAAACCCTTGTTTTCTCCCTCACCCGACCTCACCTTTCCCGTTAAGCAGCCATAGTGTGTTTTGTAAACGTGTGACGCTGTTCTGTTTTGTAATTCAGTTCAAGTGTAGCGGTTTTTACATTCCCTCTCTAAGTGATATCTTATGATAAGTGTCTTTTTCTGTGTGACTTATTTCACTTAGAATCGTCGTACCTAAATCCTCTCATCATGCTGCTACTAGCCTTATGACGTTAATTTCATGGCTGAGTGATATGCCATTGTACATAAGGACCACAACTTCCTTATCCATTTTTCTCTTTCCTGGGATATTTAAGGTGTAATGAAGTGGAGGTTCTTGTCAACAGAGCAGCCCTAAACTTTGGGGTGCCTGTGTCTTGCTGATTTTTAGTTTTCCCAATTTATACGCCCATGAGTGGAAGTGCCTTATGCTCTCTATGCTGAGTTCTTTAGATGTTTCAGGAAACACCGTACACTTCTCCAGAGTGGCTGTTGGCAATTTACATCCCGCCCATCAGCGTAGTAAGGCTCCCGTTTCTCCATGGCCTGTCCTGCATTTCTGGTTTTGACACTTTATTCAGCATGGCCCTTTTGACCGATGGGAAGTGAGACTTCTTTGTAGCGCTGATTTGCCTTTCCAGGTTGCTTGGTTGGCCAAAAAGGGCGTATGCGTTTTTTCCTGAATATATTCAGGAAAAAACGCATACGCCCTTTTTGGCCAAGGGCATCATGGTCGAGGTTTTGCCGCTTTTCCTGTGCTTTAAAGGCGATTCGACTCTACCTCCTGAAATCTGTTTCCTGCAATTCTGCCTTGCTTTCAAATCCTCCTCGTTGCCTTCCCTCAATATATTTGTGGACGAGAGTTATCATTTATAACTCTGCAGGTTTGTGAATTGCAGTGCCCCTGAGCTCGATTTTTCAACTCGTTTTTTTGGGAGCTGGCCGCAAAAGCACAGGATTGCTTCAGGCCCTGTTCTGCTTCCGGGCGGCAGGCTGAGCCTGTGGTTAATTCTTCTTCCTGATGGGAAAATAGAGTGACCTGTGCCTGTCCCAACACCTAGAGCTAGTCTCTCACTGGTTCCCCCTCTTCCCGTTCATCCTCAGGACAATTTGCAACCTGTACGGAACAGGAGGTTGAAGGTGCTGATTCTCGAAGGAGGGAGATTGCTAGTAAAGCGGCTGTAATGGCCAACCCGAGCACAAGGAGATGAGAAATGAGGTGCGTTTTCGAAACCTTTCCCGATCACACGGTGTACCATCTTCTGGGTTTCTCATGCATGTTTTTGTTATAGGAAGATGCCCTTGAACTTGGAGATTTGGGACCCATGGGATGGGTACCACGCAGTATTACTTTAAAGGGCCTGCGTTTCCTCAACCAACCTGACCAAACCTCTCAGCCACAAGAGTGTCCACCCTTATGTCTCAATCAGCTGTGGGTCTAGAGATGGTCAATCCAGGTGGCATCACAGCCCCTGAACGAATATTGTAAGAATTTCTCTCTCTTTCACTGTCTTTGTTTCACGGGTTTTTAAAAGTAATTGATTTTTATAATGGGGTTTAGCTGCTTTTCACTGCTGTTTTTATGCTGCTTTACACCCACTTGACTCACTTACAGAGAGATATCAATACATAGCTTTGAAGATTCTTCCTAGTCAGATATATTCTTGGGCGGTGAATAGGGGGTGTCGAGTCCAGTTCACTGAGCAAGGAGTAGGTCTTGTCTATTACATATTGGGCTTATTGAACGGTATCTGAGCTAATTTGAAACCCTTGTTTTCTGCCTCACCCGACCTCACCTTTCCCGTTAAGCAGCCATAGTGTGTTTTGTAAACGTGTGTCTCTGTTCTGTTTTGTAATTCAGTTCAAGTGTAGCGGTTTTTACATTCCCTCTATAAGTGATATCTTATGATAAGTGTCGTTTTCTGGTTGACTTATTTCACTTAGAATCGTCGTACCTAAATCCACTCATCATGCTGCTACTAGCCTTATGACGTTGATTTCCTGGCTGAGTGATATTCCATTGTACATAAGGACCACAACTTCTTTATCCCTTTTTTTCTTTCCTGGGATATTTAAGGTGTAACGAAGTGGAGGTTCTTGTCAACAGAGCAGCCCTAAACTTTGGGGTGCCTGTGTCTTGCTGATTTTTACTTGTCCCAATTTATACACCCATGAGTGGAAGTGCCCTATGCTCTCTAAGCTGAGTTTTTTAGAGGTTTCAGGACACACCGTACACTTCTCCAGAGTGGCTGTTGGCAATTTACATCACGCCCATCAGCGTAGCAAGGCTCCCGTTTCTCCATGGCCTGTCCTGCATTTCTGGTTTTGACACTTTATTCAGCATGGCCCTTTTGACCGATGGGAAGCGAGACTTCTTTGTAGCGCTGATTTGACTTTCCAGGTTGCTTGGTTGGCCAAAAAGGGCGTATGCGTTTTTTCCTGAATATATTCAGGAAAAAACGCATACGCCCTTTTTGGCCAAGGGCATCATGGTCGAGGTTTTGCCGCCTTTCCTGTGCTTTAAAGGCGATTCGAATCTACCTCCTGAAATCTGTTTCCTGCAATTCTGCCTTGCTTTCAAATCCTCTTCGTTGCCTTCCCTCAATATATTTGTGGACGAGAGTTATCATTTCTAACTCTGCAGGTTTGTGAATTGCAGTGCCCCTGAGCTCCATTTTTCAACTCGCTTTCTTCGGAGCTGGCCGCAAAAGCGCAGGATTGCTTCAGGCCCTATTCTGGTTCCGGGCGGCAGGCTGAGCCTGTGGTTAATTCTTCTTCCTGATGGGAAAATAGAGTGACCTGTGCCTGTCCCAACACCTAGAGCTAGTCTCTCATTGGTTCCCCCTCTTCCCGTTCATCCTCAGGACAAATTGCAACCTGTACGGAACAGGAGGTTAAAGGTGCTGATTCTCCACGGAGGGAGATTGCTACTAACGCGGCTGGAATGGCGAACCCGAGCACAAGGAGATGAGAAATGAGGTGCGTTTTAGAAACCTTTCCCGATCACACGGTGTACCATCTTCTGGGTTTCTCATGCATGTTTTCGATGTAGGAAGATGCCCTTGAACCTGGAGATTTGGGACCCATGGGATGGGTACCACGCAGTATTACTTTAAAGGGTCTGCGTTTGCTCACCCAACCTCACCAAACCTCTCAGCCCCAAGAGTGTCCACCCTTATGTCTCAATCAGCTGTGGGTCTAGAGATGGTCAATCCAGGTGGCATCACAGCCCCTGAACGAATTTTGTAAGAATTTCTCTCTCTTTCACTGTCTTTGTTTCACGGGATTTTAAAAGTAATTGATTTTTATAATGGGGTTTAGCTGCTTTTCACTGCTCTGTTTATGCTGCTTTACACCCACTTGACTCATTTACAGAGAGATATCAATACATAGCTTTGAAGATTCTTCCTAGTCAGGTATATTCTTGGGCGGTGAATAGGGGGTGTCGAGTCCAGTTCACTGAGCAAGGAGTAGGTCTTGTCTATTACATATTGGGCTTATTGAACGGTATCTGAGCTAATTTGAAACCCTTGTTTTCTCCCTCACCCGACCTCACCTTTCCCGTTAAGCAGCCATAGTGTGTTTTGTAAACGTGTGTCTCTGTTCTGTTTTGTAATTCAGTTCAAGTGTAGCGGTTTTTACATTCCCTCTATAAGTGATATCTTATGATAAGTGTCGTTTTCTGGTTGACTTATTTCACTTAGAATCGTCGTACCTAAATCCACTCATCATGCTGCTACTAGCCTTATGACGTTGATTTCCTGGCTGAGTGATATTCCATTGTACATAAGGACCACAACTTCTTTATCCATTTTTTTCTTTCCTGGGATATTTAAGGTGTAACGAAGTGGAGGTTCTTGTCAACAGAGCAGCCCTAAACTTTGGGGTGCCTGTGTCTTGCTGATTTTTACTTTTCCCAATTTATACGCCCATGAGTGGAAGTGCCCTATGCTCTCTAAGCTGAGTTTTTTAGAGGTTTCAGGACACACCGTACACTTCTCCAGAGTGGCTGTTGGCAATTTACATCACGCCCATCAGCGTAGCAAGGCTCCCGTTTCTCCATGGCCTGTCCTGCATTTCTGGTTTTGACACTTTATTCAGCATGGCCCTTTTGACTGATGGGAAGCGAGACTTCTTTGTAGCGCTGATTTGCCTTTCCAGGTTGCTTGGTTGGCCAAAAAGGGCGTATGCGTTTTTTCCTGAATATATTCAGGAAAAAACGCATACGCCCTTTTTGGCCAAGGGCATCATGGTCGAGGTTTTGCCGCCTTTCCTGTGCTTTAAAGGCGATTCGAATCTACCTCCTGAAATCTGTTTCCTGCAATTCTGCCTTGCTTTCAAATCCTCTTCGTTGCCTTCCCTCAATATATTTGTGGACGAGAGTTATCATTCCTAACTCTGCAGGTTTGTGAATTGCAGTGCCCCTGAGCTCCATTTTTCAACTCGCTTTCTTCGGAGCTGGCCGCAAAAGCGCAGGATTGCTTCAGGCCCTATTCTGGTTCCGGGCGGCAGGCTGAGCCTGTGGTTAATTCTTCTTCCTGATGGGAAAATAGAGTGACCTGTGCCTGTCCCAACACCTAGAGCTAGTCTCTCATTGGTTCCCCCTCTTCCCGTTCATCCTCAGGACAAATTGCAACCTGTACGGAACAGGAGGTTAAAGGTGCTGATTCTCCACGGAGGGAGATTGCTACTAACGCGGCTGGAATGGCGAACCCGAGCACAAGGAGATGAGAAATGAGGTGCGTTTTAGAAACCTTTCCCGATCACACGGTGTACCATCTTCTGGGTTTCTCATGCATGTTTTCGATGTAGGAAGATGCCCTTGAACCTGGAGATTTGGGACCCATGGGATGGGTACCACGCAGTATTACTTTAAAGGGTCTGCGTTTGCTCACCCAACCTCACCAAACCTCTCAGCCCCAAGAGTGTCCACCCTTATGTCTCAATCAGCTGTGGGTCTAGAGATGGTCAATCCAGGTGGCATCACAGCCCCTGAACGAATTTTGTAAGAATTTCTCTCTCTTTCACTGTCTTTGTTTCACGGGATTTTAAAAGTAATTGATTTTTATAATGGGGTTTAGCTGCTTTTCACTGCTCTGTTTATGCTGCTTTACACCCACTTGACTCATTTACAGAGAGATATCAATACATAGCTTTGAAGATTCTTCCTAGTCAGGTATATTCTTGGGCGGTGAATAGGGGGTGTCGAGTCCAGTTCACTGAGCAAGGAGTAGGTCTTGTCTATTACATATTGGGTTTATGGAACGGTATCTGAGCTAATTTGAAACCCTTGTTTTCTCCCTCACCCGACCTCACCTTTCCCGTTAAGCAGCCATAGTGTGTTTTGTAAACGTGTGACGCTGTTCTGTTTTGTAATTCAGTTCAAGTGTAGCGGTTTTTACATTCCCTCTCTAAGTGATATCTTATGATAAGTGTCTTTTTCTGTGTGACTTATTTCACTTAGAATCGTCGTACCTAAATCCTCTCATCATGCTGCTACTAGCCTTATGACGTTAATTTCATGGCTGAGTGATATGCCATTGTACATAAGGACCACAACTTCCTTATCCATTTTTCTCTTTCCTGGGATATTTAAGGTGTAATGAAGTGGAGGTTCTTGTCAACAGAGCAGCCCTAAACTTTGGGGTGCCTGTGTCTTGCTGATTTTTAGTTTTCCCAATTTATACGCCCATGAGTGGAAGTGCCTTATGCTCTCTATGCTGAGTTCTTTAGATGTTTCAGGAAACACCGTACACTTCTCCAGAGTGGCTGTTGGCAATTTACATCCCGCCCATCAGCGTAGTAAGGCTCCCGTTTCTCCATGGCCTGTCCTGCATTTCTGGTTTTGACACTTTATTCAGCATGGCCCTTTTGACCGATGGGAAGTGAGACTTCTTTGTAGCGCTGATTTGCCTTTCCAGGTTGCTTGGTTGGCCAAAAAGGGCGTATGCGTTTTTTCCTGAATATATTCAGGAAAAAACGCATACGCCCTTTTTGGCCAAGGGCATCATGGTCGAGGTTTTGCCGCTTTTCCTGTGCTTTAAAGGCGATTCGACTCTACCTCCTGAAATCTGTTTCCTGCAATTCTGCCTTGCTTTCAAATCCTCCTCGTTGCCTTCCCTCAATATATTTGTGGACGAGAGTTATCATTTATAACTCTGCAGGTTTGTGAATTGCAGTGCCCCTGAGCTCGATTTTTCAACTCGTTTTTTTGGGAGCTGGCCGCAAAAGCACAGGATTGCTTCAGGCCCTGTTCTGCTTCCGGGCGGCAGGCTGAGCCTGTGGTTAATTCTTCTTCCTGATGGGAAAATAGAGTGACCTGTGCCTGTCCCAACACCTAGAGCTAGTCTCTCACTGGTTCCCCCTCTTCCCGTTCATCCTCAGGACAATTTGCAACCTGTACGGAACAGGAGGTTGAAGGTGCTGATTCTCGAAGGAGGGAGATTGCTAGTAAAGCGGCTGTAATGGCCAACCCGAGCACAAGGAGATGAGAAATGAGGTGCGTTTTCGAAACCTTTCCCGATCACACGGTGTACCATCTTCTGGGTTTCTCATGCATGTTTTTGTTATAGGAAGATGCCCTTGAACTTGGAGATTTGGGACCCATGGGATGGGTACCACGCAGTATTACTTTAAAGGGCCTGCGTTTCCTCAACCAACCTGACCAAACCTCTCAGCCACAAGAGTGTCCACCCTTATGTCTCAATCAGCTGTGGGTCTAGAGATGGTCAATCCAGGTGGCATCACAGCCCCTGAACGAATATTGTAAGAATTTCTCTCTCTTTCACTGTCTTTGTTTCACGGGTTTTTAAAAGTAATTGATTTTTATAATGGGGTTTAGCTGCTTTTCACTGCTGTTTTTATGCTGCTTTACACCCACTTGACTCACTTACAGAGAGATATCAATACATAGCTTTGAAGATTCTTCCTAGTCAGATATATTCTTGGGCGGTGAATAGGGGGTGTCGAGTCCAGTTCACTGAGCAAGGAGTAGGTCTTGTCTATTACATATTGGGCTTATTGAACGGTATCTGAGCTAATTTGAAACCCTTGTTTTCTGCCTCACCCGACCTCACCTTTCCCGTTAAGCAGCCATAGTGTGTTTTGTAAACGTGTGTCTCTGTTCTGTTTTGTAATTCAGTTCAAGTGTAGCGGTTTTTACATTCCCTCTATAAGTGATATCTTATGATAAGTGTCGTTTTCTGGTTGACTTATTTCACTTAGAATCGTCGTACCTAAATCCACTCATCATGCTGCTACTAGCCTTATGACGTTGATTTCCTGGCTGAGTGATATTCCATTGTACATAAGGACCACAACTTCTTTATCCATTTTTTTCTTTCCTGGGATATTTAAGGTGTAACGAAGTGGAGGTTCTTGTCAACAGAGCAGCCCTAAACTTTGGGGTGCCTGTGTCTTGCTGATTTTTACTTGTCCCAATTTATACACCCATGAGTGGAAGTGCCCTATGCTCTCTAAGCTGAGTTTTTTAGAGGTTTCAGGACACACCGTACACTTCTCCAGAGTGGCTGTTGGCAATTTACATCACGCCCATCAGCGTAGCAAGGCTCCCGTTTCTCCATGGCCTGTCCTGCATTTCTGGTTTTGACACTTTATTCAGCATGGCCCTTTTGACCGATGGGAAGCGAGACTTCTTTGTAGCGCTGATTTGACTTTCCAGGTTGCTTGGTTGGCCAAAAAGGGCGTATGCGTTTTTTCCTGAATATATTCAGGAAAAAACGCATACGCCCTTTTTGGCCAAGGGCATCATGGTCGAGGTTTTGCCGCCTTTCCTGTGCTTTAAAGGCGATTCGAATCTACCTCCTGAAATCTGTTTCCTGCAATTCTGCCTTGCTTTCAAATCCTCTTCGTTGCCTTCCCTCAATATATTTGTGGACGAGAGTTATCATTTCTAACTCTGCAGGTTTGTGAATTGCAGTGCCCCTGAGCTCCATTTTTCAACTCGCTTTCTTCGGAGCTGGCCGCAAAAGCGCAGGATTGCTTCAGGCCCTATTCTGGTTCCGGGCGGCAGGCTGAGCCTGTGGTTAATTCTTCTTCCTGATGGGAAAATAGAGTGACCTGTGCCTGTCCCAACACCTAGAGCTAGTCTCTCATTGGTTCCCCCTCTTCCCGTTCATCCTCAGGACAAATTGCAACCTGTACGGAACAGGAGGTTAAAGGTGCTGATTCTCCACGGAGGGAGATTGCTACTAACGCGGCTGGAATGGCGAACCCGAGCACAAGGAGATGAGAAATGAGGTGCGTTTTAGAAACCTTTCCCGATCACACGGTGTACCATCTTCTGGGTTTCTCATGCATGTTTTCGATGTAGGAAGATGCCCTTGAACCTGGAGATTTGGGACCCATGGGATGGGTACCACGCAGTATTACTTTAAAGGGTCTGCGTTTGCTCACCCAACCTCACCAAACCTCTCAGCCCCAAGAGTGTCCACCCTTATGTCTCAATCAGCTGTGGGTCTAGAGATGGTCAATCCAGGTGGCATCACAGCCCCTGAACGAATTTTGTAAGAATTTCTCTCTCTTTCACTGTCTTTGTTTCACGGGATTTTAAAAGTAATTGATTTTTATAATGGGGTTTAGCTGCTTTTCACTGCTCTGTTTATGCTGCTTTACACCCACTTGACTCATTTACAGAGAGATATCAATACATAGCTTTGAAGATTCTTCCTAGTCAGGTATATTCTTGGGCGGTGAATAGGGGGTGTCGAGTCCAGTTCACTGAGCAAGGAGTAGGTCTTGTCTATTACATATTGGGTTTATGGAACGGTATCTGAGCTAATTTGAAACCCTTGTTTTCTCCCTCACCCGACCTCACCTTTCCCGTTAAGCAGCCATAGTGTGTTTTGTAAACGTGTGACGCTGTTCTGTTTTGTAATTCAGTTCAAGTGTAGCGGTTTTTACATTCCCTCTCTAAGTGATATCTTATGATAAGTGTCTTTTTCTGTGTGACTTATTTCACTTAGAATCGTCGTACCTAAATCCTCTCATCATGCTGCTACTAGCCTTATGACGTTAATTTCATGGCTGAGTGATATGCCATTGTACATAAGGACCACAACTTCCTTATCCATTTTTCTCTTTCCTGGGATATTTAAGGTGTAACGAAGTGGAGGTTCTTGTCAACAGAGCAGCCCTAAACTTTGGGGTGCCTGTGTCTTGCTGATTTTTAGTTTTCCCAATTTATACGCCCATGAGTGGAAGTGCCTTATGCTCTCTATGCTGAGTTCTTTAGATGTTTCAGGAAACACCGTACACTTCTCCAGAGTGGCTGTTGGCAATTTACATCCCGCCCATCAGCGTAGTAAGGCTCCCGTTTCTCCATGGCCTGTCCTGCATTTCTGGTTTTGACACTTTATTCAGCATGGCCCTTTTGACCGATGGGAAGCGAGACTTCTCTGTAGCGCTGATTTGCCTTTCCAGGTTGCTTGGTTGGCCAAAAAGGGCGTATGCGTTTTTTCCTGAATATATTCAGGAAAAAACGCATACGCCCTTTTCGGCCATGGGCATCATGGTCGAGGTTTTGCCGCTTTTCCTGTGCTTTAAAGGCGATTCGACTCTACCTCCTGAATTCTGTTTCCTGCAACTCTGCCTTGCTTTCAAATCCTCCTCGTTGCCTTCCCTCAATATATTTGTGGACGAGAGTTATCATTTCTAACTCTGCAGGTTTGTGAATTGCAGTGCCCCTGAGCTCGATTTTTCAACTCGTTTTTTTGGGAGCTGGCCGCAAAAGCACAGGATTGCTTCAGGCCCTGTTCTGCTTCCGGGCGGCAGGCTGAGCCTGTGGTTAATTCTTCTTCCTGATGGGAAAATAGAGTGACCTGTGCCTGTCCCAACACCTAGAGCTAGTCTCTCACTGGTTCCCCCTCTTCCCGTTCATCCTCAGGACAATTTGCAACCTGTACGGAACAGGAGGTTGAAGGTGCTGATTCTCGAAGGAGGGAGATTGCTAGTAAAGTGGCTGTAATGGCCAACCCGAGCACAAGGAGATGAGAAATGAGGTGCGTTTTCGAAACCTTTCCCGATCACACGGTGTACCATCTTCTGGGTTTCTCATGCATGTTTTTGTTATAGGAAGATGCCCTTGAACTTGGAGATTTGGGACCCATGGGATGGGTACCACGCAGTATTACTTTAAAGGGCCTGCGTTTCCTCAACCAACCTGACCAAACCTCTCAGCCACAAGAGTGTCCACCCTTATGTCTCAATCAGCTGTGGGTCTAGAGATGGTCAATCCAGGTGGCATCACAGCCCCTGAACGAATATTGTAAGAATTTCTCTCTCTTTCACTGTCTTTGTTTCACGGGTTTTTAAAAGTAATTGATTTTTATAATGGGGTTTAGCTGCTTTTCACTGCTGTTTTTATGCTGCTTTACACCCACTTGACTCACTTACAGAGAGATATCAATACATAGCTTTGAAGATTCTTCCTAGTCAGATATATTCTTGGGCGGTGAATAGGGGGTTTTTGCGTCCAGTTCACTGAGCAAGGAGTAGGTCTTGTCTATTACATATTGGGCTTATTGAACGGTATCTGAGCTAATTTGAAACCCTTGTTTTCTGCCTCACCCGACCTCACCTTTCCCGTTAAGCAGCCATAGTGTGTTTTGTAAACGTGTGTCTCTGTTCTGTTTTGTAATTCAGTTCAAGTGTAGCGGTTTTTACATTCCCTCTATAAGTGATATCTTATGATAAGTGTCGTTTTCTGGTTGACTTATTTCACTTAGAATCGTCGTACCTAAATCCACTCATCATGCTGCTACTAGCCTTATGACGTTGATTTCCTGGCTGAGTGATATTCCATTGTACATAAGGACCACAACTTCTTTATCCATTTTTTTCTTTCCTGGGATATTTAAGGTGTAACGAAGTGGAGGTTCTTGTCAACAGAGCAGCCCTAAACTTTGGGGTGCCTGTGTCTTGCTGATTTTTACTTTTCCCAATTTATACACCCATGAGTGGAAGTGCCCTATGCTCTCTAAGCTGAGTTTTTTAGAGGTTTCAGGACACACCGTACACTTCTCCAGAGTGGCTGTTGGCAATTTACATCACGCCCATCAGCGTAGCAAGGCTCCCGTTTCTCCATGGCCTGTCCTGCATTTCTGGTTTTGACACTTTATTCAGCATGGCCCTTTTGACCGATGGGAAGCGAGACTTCTTTGTAGCGCTGATTTGACTTTCCAGGTTGCTTGGTTGGCCAAAAAGGGCGTATGCGTTTTTTCCTGAATATATTCAGGAAAAAACGCATACGCCCTTTTTGGCCAAGGGCATCATGGTCGAGGTTTTGCCGCCTTTCCTGTGCTTTAAAGGCGATTCGAATCTACCTCCTGAAATCTGTTTCCTGCAATTCTGCCTTGCTTTCAAATCCTCTTCGTTGCCTTCCCTCAATATATTTGTGGACGAGAGTTATCATTTCTAACTCTGCAGGTTTGTGAATTGCAGTGCCCCTGAGCTCCATTTTTCAACTCGCTTTCTTCGGAGCTGGCCGCAAAAGCGCAGGATTGCTTCAGGCCCTATTCTGGTTCCGGGCGGCAGGCTGAGCCTGTGGTTAATTCTTCTTCCTGATGGGAAAATAGAGTGACCTGTGCCTGTCCCAACACCTAGAGCTAGTCTCTCATTGGTTCCCCCTCTTCCCGTTCATCCTCAGGACAAATTGCAACCTGTACGGAACAGGAGGTTAAAGGTGCTGATTCTCCACGGAGGGAGATTGCTACTAACGCGGCTGGAATGGCGAACCCGAGCACAAGGAGATGAGAAATGAGGTGCGTTTTAGAAACCTTTCCCGATCACACGGTGTACCATCTTCTGGGTTTCTCATGCATGTTTTCGATGTAGGAAGATGCCCTTGAACCTGGAGATTTGGGACCCATGGGATGGGTACCACGCAGTATTACTTTAAAGGGTCTGCGTTTGCTCACCCAACCTCACCAAACCTCTCAGCCCCAAGAGTGTCCACCCTTATGTCTCAATCAGCTGTGGGTCTAGAGATGGTCAATCCAGGTGGCATCACAGCCCCTGAACGAATTTTGTAAGAATTTCTCTCTCTTTCACTGTCTTTGTTTCACGGGATTTTAAAAGTAATTGATTTTTATAATGGGGTTTAGCTGCTTTTCACTGCTCTGTTTATGCTGCTTTACACCCACTTGACTCATTTACAGAGAGATATCAATACATAGCTTTGAAGATTCTTCCTAGTCAGGTATATTCTTGGGCGGTGAATAGGGGGTGTCGAGTCCAGTTCACTGAGCAAGGAGTAGGTCTTGTCTATTACATATTGGGTTTATGGAACGGTATCTGAGCTAATTTGAAACCCTTGTTTTCTCCCTCACCCGACCTCACCTTTCCCGTTAAGCAGCCATAGTGTGTTTTGTAAACGTGTGACGCTGTTCTGTTTTGTAATTCAGTTCAAGTGTAGCGGTTTTTACATTCCCTCTCTAAGTGATATCTTATGATAAGTGTCTTTTTCTGTGTGACTTATTTCACTTAGAATCGTCGTACCTAAATCCTCTCATCATGCTGCTACTAGCCTTATGACGTTAATTTCATGGCTGAGTGATATGCCATTGTACATAAGGACCACAACTTCCTTATCCATTTTTCTCTTTCCTGGGATATTTAAGGTGTAATGAAGTGGAGGTTCTTGTCAACAGAGCAGCCCTAAACTTTGGGGTGCCTGTGTCTTGCTGATTTTTAGTTTTCCCAATTTATACGCCCATGAGTGGAAGTGCCTTATGCTCTCTATGCTGAGTTCTTTAGATGTTTCAGGAAACACCGTACACTTCTCCAGAGTGGCTGTTGGCAATTTACATCCCGCCCATCAGCGTAGTAAGGCTCCCGTTTCTCCATGGCCTGTCCTGCATTTCTGGTTTTGACACTTTATTCAGCATGGCCCTTTTGACCGATGGGAAGTGAGACTTCTTTGTAGCGCTGATTTGCCTTTCCAGGTTGCTTGGTTGGCCAAAAAGGGCGTATGCGTTTTTTCCTGAATATATTCAGGAAAAAACGCATACGCCCTTTTTGGCCAAGGGCATCATGGTCGAGGTTTTGCCGCTTTTCCTGTGCTTTAAAGGCGATTCGACTCTACCTCCTGAAATCTGTTTCCTGCAATTCTGCCTTGCTTTCAAATCCTCCTCGTTGCCTTCCCTCAATATATTTGTGGACGAGAGTTATCATTTATAACTCTGCAGGTTTGTGAATTGCAGTGCCCCTGAGCTCGATTTTTCAACTCGTTTTTTTGGGAGCTGGCCGCAAAAGCACAGGATTGCTTCAGGCCCTGTTCTGCTTCCGGGCGGCAGGCTGAGCCTGTGGTTAATTCTTCTTCCTGATGGGAAAATAGAGTGACCTGTGCCTGTCCCAACACCTAGAGCTAGTCTCTCACTGGTTCCCCCTCTTCCCGTTCATCCTCAGGACAATTTGCAACCTGTACGGAACAGGAGGTTGAAGGTGCTGATTCTCGAAGGAGGGAGATTGCTAGTAAAGCGGCTGTAATGGCCAACCCGAGCACAAGGAGATGAGAAATGAGGTGCGTTTTCGAAACCTTTCCCGATCACACGGTGTACCATCTTCTGGGTTTCTCATGCATGTTTTTGTTATAGGAAGATGCCCTTGAACTTGGAGATTTGGGACCCATGGGATGGGTACCACGCAGTATTACTTTAAAGGGCCTGCGTTTCCTCAACCAACCTGACCAAACCTCTCAGCCACAAGAGTGTCCACCCTTATGTCTCAATCAGCTGTGGGTCTAGAGATGGTCAATCCAGGTGGCATCACAGCCCCTGAACGAATATTGTAAGAATTTCTCTCTCTTTCACTGTCTTTGTTTCACGGGTTTTTAAAAGTAATTGATTTTTATAATGGGGTTTAGCTGCTTTTCACTGCTGTTTTTATGCTGCTTTACACCCACTTGACTCACTTACAGAGAGATATCAATACATAGCTTTGAAGATTCTTCCTAGTCAGATATATTCTTGGGCGGTGAATAGGGGGTGTCGAGTCCAGTTCACTGAGCAAGGAGTAGGTCTTGTCTATTACATATTGGGCTTATTGAACGGTATCTGAGCTAATTTGAAACCCTTGTTTTCTGCCTCACCCGACCTCACCTTTCCCGTTAAGCAGCCATAGTGTGTTTTGTAAACGTGTGTCTCTGTTCTGTTTTGTAATTCAGTTCAAGTGTAGCGGTTTTTACATTCCCTCTATAAGTGATATCTTATGATAAGTGTCGTTTTCTGGTTGACTTATTTCACTTAGAATCGTCGTACCTAAATCCACTCATCATGCTGCTACTAGCCTTATGACGTTGATTTCCTGGCTGAGTGATATTCCATTGTACATAAGGACCACAACTTCTTTATCCATTTTTTTCTTTCCTGGGATATTTAAGGTGTAACGAAGTGGAGGTTCTTGTCAACAGAGCAGCCCTAAACTTTGGGGTGCCTGTGTCTTGCTGATTTTTACTTGTCCCAATTTATACACCCATGAGTGGAAGTGCCCTATGCTCTCTAAGCTGAGTTTTTTAGAGGTTTCAGGACACACCGTACACTTCTCCAGAGTGGCTGTTGGCAATTTACATCACGCCCATCAGCGTAGCAAGGCTCCCGTTTCTCCATGGCCTGTCCTGCATTTCTGGTTTTGACACTTTATTCAGCATGGCCCTTTTGACCGATGGGAAGCGAGACTTCTTTGTAGCGCTGATTTGACTTTCCAGGTTGCTTGGTTGGCCAAAAAGGGCGTATGCGTTTTTTCCTGAATATATTCAGGAAAAAACGCATACGCCCTTTTTGGCCAAGGGCATCATGGTCGAGGTTTTGCCGCCTTTCCTGTGCTTTAAAGGCGATTCGAATCTACCTCCTGAAATCTGTTTCCTGCAATTCTGCCTTGCTTTCAAATCCTCTTCGTTGCCTTCCCTCAATATATTTGTGGACGAGAGTTATCATTTCTAACTCTGCAGGTTTGTGAATTGCAGTGCCCCTGAGCTCCATTTTTCAACTCGCTTTCTTCGGAGCTGGCCGCAAAAGCGCAGGATTGCTTCAGGCCCTATTCTGGTTCCGGGCGGCAGGCTGAGCCTGTGGTTAATTCTTCTTCCTGATGGGAAAATAGAGTGACCTGTGCCTGTCCCAACACCTAGAGCTAGTCTCTCATTGGTTCCCCCTCTTCCCGTTCATCCTCAGGACAAATTGCAACCTGTACGGAACAGGAGGTTAAAGGTGCTGATTCTCCACGGAGGGAGATTGCTACTAACGCGGCTGGAATGGCGAACCCGAGCACAAGGAGATGAGAAATGAGGTGCGTTTTAGAAACCTTTCCCGATCACACGGTGTACCATCTTCTGGGTTTCTCATGCATGTTTTCGATGTAGGAAGATGCCCTTGAACCTGGAGATTTGGGACCCATGGGATGGGTACCACGCAGTATTACTTTAAAGGGTCTGCGTTTGCTCACCCAACCTCACCAAACCTCTCAGCCCCAAGAGTGTCCACCCTTATGTCTCAATCAGCTGTGGGTCTAGAGATGGTCAATCCAGGTGGCATCACAGCCCCTGAACGAATTTTGTAAGAATTTCTCTCTCTTTCACTGTCTTTGTTTCACGGGATTTTAAAAGTAATTGATTTTTATAATGGGGTTTAGCTGCTTTTCACTGCTCTGTTTATGCTGCTTTACACCCACTTGACTCATTTACAGAGAGATATCAATACATAGCTTTGAAGATTCTTCCTAGTCAGGTATATTCTTGGGCGGTGAATAGGGGGTGTCGAGTCCAGTTCACTGAGCAAGGAGTAGGTCTTGTCTATTACATATTGGGTTTATGGAACGGTATCTGAGCTAATTTGAAACCCTTGTTTTCTCCCTCACCCGACCTCACCTTTCCCGTTAAGCAGCCATAGTGTGTTTTGTAAACGTGTGACGCTGTTCTGTTTTGTAATTCAGTTCAAGTGTAGCGGTTTTTACATTCCCTCTCTAAGTGATATCTTATGATAAGTGTCTTTTTCTGTGTGACTTATTTCACTTAGAATCGTCGTACCTAAATCCTCTCATCATGCTGCTACTAGCCTTATGACGTTAATTTCATGGCTGAGTGATATGCCATTGTACATAAGGACCACAACTTCCTTATCCATTTTTCTCTTTCCTGGGATATTTAAGGTGTAACGAAGTGGAGGTTCTTGTCAACAGAGCAGCCCTAAACTTTGGGGTGCCTGTGTCTTGCTGATTTTTAGTTTTCCCAATTTATACGCCCATGAGTGGAAGTGCCTTATGCTCTCTATGCTGAGTTCTTTAGATGTTTCAGGAAACACCGTACACTTCTCCAGAGTGGCTGTTGGCAATTTACATCCCGCCCATCAGCGTAGTAAGGCTCCCGTTTCTCCATGGCCTGTCCTGCATTTCTGGTTTTGACACTTTATTCAGCATGGCCCTTTTGACCGATGGGAAGCGAGACTTCTCTGTAGCGCTGATTTGCCTTTCCAGGTTGCTTGGTTGGCCAAAAAGGGCGTATGCGTTTTTTCCTGAATATATTCAGGAAAAAACGCATACGCCCTTTTCGGCCATGGGCATCATGGTCGAGGTTTTGCCGCTTTTCCTGTGCTTTAAAGGCGATTCGACTCTACCTCCTGAATTCTGTTTCCTGCAACTCTGCCTTGCTTTCAAATCCTCCTCGTTGCCTTCCCTCAATATATTTGTGGACGAGAGTTATCATTTATAACTCTGCAGGTTTGTGAATTGCAGTGCCCCTGAGCTCGATTTTTCAACTCGTTTTTTTGGGAGCTGGCCGCAAAAGCACAGGATTGCTTCAGGCCCTGTTCTGCTTCCGGGCGGCAGGCTGAGCCTGTGGTTAATTCTTCTTCCTGATGGGAAAATAGAGTGACCTGTGCCTGTCCCAACACCTAGAGCTAGTCTCTCACTGGTTCCCCCTCTTCCCGTTCATCCTCAGGACAATTTGCAACCTGTACGGAACAGGAGGTTGAAGGTGCTGATTCTCGAAGGAGGGAGATTGCTAGTAAAGCGGCTGTAATGGCCAACCCGAGCACAAGGAGATGAGAAATGAGGTGCGTTTTCGAAACCTTTCCCGATCACACGGTGTACCATCTTCTGGGTTTCTCATGCATGTTTTTGTTATAGGAAGATGCCCTTGAACTTGGAGATTTGGGACCCATGGGATGGGTACCACGCAGTATTACTTTAAAGGGCCTGCGTTTCCTCAACCAACCTGACCAAACCTCTCAGCCACAAGAGTGTCCACCCTTATGTCTCAATCAGCTGTGGGTCTAGAGATGGTCAATCCAGGTGGCATCACAGCCCCTGAACGAATATTGTAAGAATTTCTCTCTCTTTCACTGTCTTTGTTTCACGGGTTTTTAAAAGTAATTGATTTTTATAATGGGGTTTAGCTGCTTTTCACTGCTGTTTTTATGCTGCTTTACACCCACTTGACTCACTTACAGAGAGATATCAATACATAGCTTTGAAGATTCTTCCTAGTCAGATATATTCTTGGGCGGTGAATAGGGGGTTTTTGCGTCCAGTTCACTGAGCAAGGAGTAGGTCTTGTCTATTACATATTGGGCTTATTGAACGGTATCTGAGCTAATTTGAAACCCTTGTTTTCTGCCTCACCCGACCTCACCTTTCCCGTTAAGCAGCCATAGTGTGTTTTGTAAACGTGTGTCTCTGTTCTGTTTTGTAATTCAGTTCAAGTGTAGCGGTTTTTACATTCCCTCTATAAGTGATATCTTATGATAAGTGTCGTTTTCTGGTTGACTTATTTCACTTAGAATCGTCGTACCTAAATCCACTCATCATGCTGCTACTAGCCTTATGACGTTGATTTCCTGGCTGAGTGATATTCCATTGTACATAAGGACCACAACTTCTTTATCCATTTTTTTCTTTCCTGGGATATTTAAGGTGTAACGAAGTGGAGGTTCTTGTCAACAGAGCAGCCCTAAACTTTGGGGTGCCTGTGTCTTGCTGATTTTTACTTTTCCCAATTTATACACCCATGAGTGGAAGTGCCCTATGCTCTCTAAGCTGAGTTTTTTAGAGGTTTCAGGACACACCGTACACTTCTCCAGAGTGGCTGTTGGCAGTTTACATCCCGCCCATCAGCGTAGCAAGGCTCCCGTTTCTCCATGGCCTGTCCTGCATTTCTGGTTTTGACACTTTATTCAGCATGGCCCTTTTGACCGATGGGAAGCGAGACTTCTTTGTAGCGCTGATTTGACTTTCCAGGTTGCTTGGTTGGCCAAAAAGGGCGTATGCGTTTTTTCCTGAATATATTCAGGAAAAAACGCATACGCCCTTTTTGGCCAAGGGCATCATGGTCGAGGTTTTGCCGCCTTTCCTGTGCTTTAAAGGCGATTCGAATCTACCTCCTGAAATCTGTTTCCTGCAATTCTGCCTTGCTTTCAAATCCTCTTCGTTGCCTTCCCTCAATATATTTGTGGACGAGAGTTATCATTTCTAACTCTGCAGGTTTGTGAATTGCAGTGCCCCTGAGCTCCATTTTTCAACTCGCTTTCTTCGGAGCTGGCCGCAAAAGCGCAGGATTGCTTCAGGCCCTATTCTGGTTCCGGGCGGCAGGCTGAGCCTGTGGTTAATTCTTCTTCCTGATGGGAAAATAGAGTGACCTGTGCCTGTCCCAACACCTAGAGCTAGTCTCTCATTGGTTCCCCCTCTTCCCGTTCATCCTCAGGACAAATTGCAACCTGTACGGAACAGGAGGTTAAAGGTGCTGATTCTCCACGGAGGGAGATTGCTACTAACGCGGCTGGAATGGCGAACCCGAGCACAAGGAGATGAGAAATGAGGTGCGTTTTAGAAACCTTTCCCGATCACACGGTGTACCATCTTCTGGGTTTCTCATGCATGTTTTCGATGTAGGAAGATGCCCTTGAACCTGGAGATTTGGGACCCATGGGATGGGTACCACGCAGTATTACTTTAAAGGGTCTGCGTTTGCTCACCCAACCTCACCAAACCTCTCAGCCCCAAGAGTGTCCACCCTTATGTCTCAATCAGCTGTGGGTCTAGAGATGGTCAATCCAGGTGGCATCACAGCCCCTGAACGAATTTTGTAAGAATTTCTCTCTCTTTCACTGTCTTTGTTTCACGGGATTTTAAAAGTAATTGATTTTTATAATGGGGTTTAGCTGCTTTTCACTGCTCTGTTTATGCTGCTTTACACCCACTTGACTCATTTACAGAGAGATATCAATACATAGCTTTGAAGATTCTTCCTAGTCAGGTATATTCTTGGGCGGTGAATAGGGGGTGTCGAGTCCAGTTCACTGAGCAAGGAGTAGGTCTTGTCTATTACATATTGGGTTTATGGAACGGTATCTGAGCTAATTTGAAACCCTTGTTTTCTCCCTCACCCGACCTCACCTTTCCCGTTAAGCAGCCATAGTGTGTTTTGTAAACGTGTGACGCTGTTCTGTTTTGTAATTCAGTTCAAGTGTAGCGGTTTTTACATTCCCTCTCTAAGTGATATCTTATGATAAGTGTCTTTTTCTGTGTGACTTATTTCACTTAGAATCGTCGTACCTAAATCCTCTCATCATGCTGCTACTAGCCTTATGACGTTAATTTCATGGCTGAGTGATATGCCATTGTACATAAGGACCACAACTTCCTTATCCATTTTTCTCTTTCCTGGGATATTTAAGGTGTAACGAAGTGGAGGTTCTTGTCAACAGAGCAGCCCTAAACTTTGGGGTGCCTGTGTCTTGCTGATTTTTAGTTTTCCCAATTTATACGCCCATGAGTGGAAGTGCCTTATGCTCTCTATGCTGAGTTCTTTAGATGTTTCAGGAAACACCGTACACTTCTCCAGAGTGGCTGTTGGCAATTTACATCCCGCCCATCAGCGTAGTAAGGCTCCCGTTTCTCCATGGCCTGTCCTGCATTTCTGGTTTTGACACTTTATTCAGCATGGCCCTTTTGACCGATGGGAAGCGAGACTTCTCTGTAGCGCTGATTTGCCTTTCCAGGTTGCTTGGTTGGCCAAAAAGGGCGTATGCGTTTTTTCCTGAATATATTCAGGAAAAAACGCATACGCCCTTTTCGGCCATGGGCATCATGGTCGAGGTTTTGCCGCTTTTCCTGTGCTTTAAAGGCGATTCGACTCTACCTCCTGAATTCTGTTTCCTGCAACTCTGCCTTGCTTTCAAATCCTCCTCGTTGCCTTCCCTCAATATATTTGTGGACGAGAGTTATCATTTCTAACTCTGCAGGTTTGTGAATTGCAGTGCCCCTGAGCTCGATTTTTCAACTCGTTTTTTTGGGAGCTGGCCGCAAAAGCACAGGATTGCTTCAGGCCCTGTTCTGCTTCCGGGCGGCAGGCTGAGCCTGTGGTTAATTCTTCTTCCTGATGGGAAAATAGAGTGACCTGTGCCTGTCCCAACACCTAGAGCTAGTCTCTCACTGGTTCCCCCTCTTCCCGTTCATCCTCAGGACAATTTGCAACCTGTACGGAACAGGAGGTTGAAGGTGCTGATTCTCGAAGGAGGGAGATTGCTAGTAAAGCGGCTGTAATGGCCAACCCGAGCACAAGGAGATGAGAAATGAGGTGCGTTTTCGAAACCTTTCCCGATCACACGGTGTACCATCTTCTGGGTTTCTCATGCATGTTTTTGTTATAGGAAGATGCCCTTGAACTTGGAGATTTGGGACCCATGGGATGGGTACCACGCAGTATTACTTTAAAGGGCCTGCGTTTCCTCAACCAACCTGACCAAACCTCTCAGCCACAAGAGTGTCCACCCTTATGTCTCAATCAGCTGTGGGTCTAGAGATGGTCAATCCAGGTGGCATCACAGCCCCTGAACGAATATTGTAAGAATTTCTCTCTCTTTCACTGTCTTTGTTTCACGGGTTTTTAAAAGTAATTGATTTTTATAATGGGGTTTAGCTGCTTTTCACTGCTGTTTTTATGCTGCTTTACACCCACTTGACTCACTTACAGAGAGATATCAATACATAGCTTTGAAGATTCTTCCTAGTCAGATATATTCTTGGGCGGTGAATAGGGGGTTTTTGCGTCCAGTTCACTGAGCAAGGAGTAGGTCTTGTCTATTACATATTGGGCTTATTGAACGGTATCTGAGCTAATTTGAAACCCTTGTTTTCTGCCTCACCCGACCTCACCTTTCCCGTTAAGCAGCCATAGTGTGTTTTGTAAACGTGTGTCTCTGTTCTGTTTTGTAATTCAGTTCAAGTGTAGCGGTTTTTACATTCCCTCTATAAGTGATATCTTATGATAAGTGTCGTTTTCTGGTTGACTTATTTCACTTAGAATCGTCGTACCTAAATCCACTCATCATGCTGCTACTAGCCTTATGACGTTGATTTCCTGGCTGAGTGATATTCCATTGTACATAAGGACCACAACTTCTTTATCCATTTTTTTCTTTCCTGGGATATTTAAGGTGTAACGAAGTGGAGGTTCTTGTCAACAGAGCAGCCCTAAACTTTGGGGTGCCTGTGTCTTGCTGATTTTTACTTGTCCCAATTTATACACCCATGAGTGGAAGTGCCCTATGCTCTCTAAGCTGAGTTTTTTAGAGGTTTCAGGACACACCGTACACTTCTCCAGAGTGGCTGTTGGCAATTTACATCACGCCCATCAGCGTAGCAAGGCTCCCGTTTCTCCATGGCCTGTCCTGCATTTCTGGTTTTGACACTTTATTCAGCATGGCCCTTTTGACCGATGGGAAGCGAGACTTCTTTGTAGCGCTGATTTGCCTTTCCAGGTTGCTTGGTTGGCCAAAAAGGGCGTATGCGTTTTTTCCTGAATATATTCAGGAAAAAACGCATACGCCCTTTTTGGCCAAGGGCATCATGGTCGAGGTTTTGCCGCCTTTCCTGTGCTTTAAAGGCGATTCGAATCTACCTCCTGAAATCTGTTTCCTGCAATTCTGCCTTGCTTTCAAATCCTCTTCGTTGCCTTCCCTCAATATATTTGTGGACGAGAGTTATCATTTCTAACTCTGCAGGTTTGTGAATTGCAGTGCCCCTGAGCTCCATTTTTCAACTCGCTTTCTTCGGAGCTGGCCGCAAAAGCGCAGGATTGCTTCAGGCCCTATTCTGGTTCCGGGCGGCAGGCTGAGCCTGTGGTTAATTCTTCTTCCTGATGGGAAAATAGAGTGACCTGTGCCTGTCCCAACACCTAGAGCTAGTCTCTCATTGGTTCCCCCTCTTCCCGTTCATCCTCAGGACAAATTGCACCCTGTACGGAACAGGAGGTTAAAGGTGCTGATTCTCCACGGAGGGAGATTGCTACTAACGCGGCTGGAATGGCGAACCCGAGCACAAGGAGATGAGAAATGAGGTGCGTTTTAGAAACCTTTCCCGATCACACGGTGTACCATCTTCTGGGTTTCTCATGCATGTTTTCGATGTAGGAAGATGCCCTTGAACCTGGAGATTTGGGACCCATGGGATGGGTACCACGCAGTGTTACTTTAAAGGGTCTGCGTTTGCTCACCCAACCTCACCAAACCTCTCAGCCCCAAGAGTGTCCACCCTTATGTCTCAATCAGCTGTGGGTCTAGAGATGGTCAATCCAGGTGGCATCACAGCCCCTGAACGAATTTTGTAAGAATTTCTCTCTCTTTCACTGTCTTTGTTTCACGGGATTTTAAAAGTAATTGATTTTTATAATGGGGTTTAGCTGCTTTTCACTGCTCTGTTTATGCTGCTTTACACCCACTTGACTCATTTACAGAGAGATATCAATACATAGCTTTGAAGATTCTTCCTAGTCAGGTATATTCTTGGGCGGTGAATAGGGGGTGTCGAGTCCAGTTCACTGAGCAAGGAGTAGGTCTTGTCTATTACATATTGGGTTTATGGAACGGTATCTGAGCTAATTTGAAACCCTTGTTTTCTCCCTCACCCGACCTCACCTTTCCCGTTAAGCAGCCATAGTGTGTTTTGTAAACGTGTGACGCTGTTCTGTTTTGTAATTCAGTTCAAGTGTAGCGGTTTTTACATTCCCTCTCTAAGTGATATCTTATGATAAGTGTCTTTTTCTGTGTGACTTATTTCACTTAGAATCGTCGTACCTAAATCCTCTCATCATGCTGCTACTAGCCTTATGACGTTAATTTCATGGCTGAGTGATATGCCATTGTACATAAGGACCACAACTTCCTTATCCATTTTTCTCTTTCCTGGGATATTTAAGGTGTAACGAAGTGGAGGTTCTTGTCAACAGAGCAGCCCTAAACTTTGGGGTGCCTGTGTCTTGCTGATTTTTAGTTTTCCCAATTTATACGCCCATGAGTGGAAGTGCCTTATGCTCTCTATGCTGAGTTCTTTAGATGTTTCAGGAAACACCGTACACTTCTCCAGAGTGGCTGTTGGCAATTTACATCCCGCCCATCAGCGTGGTAAGGCTCCCGTTTCTCCATGGCCTGTCCTGCATTTCTGGTTTTGACACTTTATTCAGCATGGCCCTTTTGACCGATGGGAAGCGAGACTTCTTTGTAGCGCTGATTTGCCTTTCCAGGTTGCTTGGTTGGCCAAAAAGGGCGTATGCGTTTTTTCCTGAATATATTCAGGAAAAAACGCATACGCCCTTTTTGGCCAAGGGCATCATGGTCGAGGTTTTGCCGCTTTTCCTGTGCTTTAAAGGCGATTCGACTCTACCTCCTGAAATCTGTTTCCTGCAATTCTGCCTTGCTTTCAAATCCTCCTCGTTGCCTTCCCTCAATATATTTGTGGACGAGAGTTATCATTTATAACTCTGCAGGTTTGTGAATTGCAGTGCCCCTGAGCTCGATTTTTCAACTCGTTTTTTTGGGAGCTGGCCGCAAAAGCACAGGATTGCTTCAGGCCCTGTTCTGCTTCCGGGCGGCCGGCTGAGCCTGTGGTTAATCCTTCTTCCTGATGGGAAAATAGAGTGACCTGTGCCTGTCCCAACACCTAGAGCTAGTCTCTCACTGGTTCCCCCTCTTCCCGTTCATCCTCAGGACAATTTGCAACTTGTGCGGAACAGGAGGTTGAAGGTGCTGATTCTCGAAGGAGGGAGATTGCTAGTAAAGCGGCTGTAATGGCCAACCCGAGCACAAGGAGATGAGAAATGAGGTGCGTTTTCGAAACCTTTCCCGATCACACGGTGTACCATCTTCTGGGTTTCTCATGCATGTTTTTGTTATAGGAAGATGCCCTTGAACTTGGAGATTTGGGACCCATGGGATGGGTACCATGCAGTATTAATTTAAAGGGCCTGGGTTTCCTCAACCAACCTGACCAAACCTCTCAGCCACAAGAGTGTCCACCCTTATGTCTCAATCAGCTGTGGGTCTAGAGATGGTCAATCCAGGTGGCATCACAGCCCCTGAACGAATATTGTAAGAATTTCTCTCTCTTTCACTGTCTTTGTTTCACGGGTTTTTAAAAGTAATTGATTTTTATAATGGGGTTTAGCTGCTTTTCACTGCTGTTTTTATGCTGCTTTACACCCACTTGACTCACTTACAGAGAGATATCAATACATAGCTTTGAAGATTCTTCCTAGTCAGATATATTCTTGGGCGGTGAATAGGGGGTTTTTGCGTCCAGTTCACTGAGCAAGGAGTAGGTCTTGTCTATTACATATTGGGCTTATTGAACGGTATCTGAGCTAATTTGAAACCCTTGTTTTCTGCCTCACCCGACCTCACCTTTCCCGTTAAGCAGCCATAGTGTGTTTTGTAAACGTGTGTCTCTGTTCTGTTTTGTAATTCAGTTCAAGTGTAGCGGTTTTTACATTCCCTCTATAAGTGATATCTTATGATAAGTGTCGTTTTCTGGTTGACTTATTTCACTTAGAATCGTCGTACCTAAATCCACTCATCATGCTGCTACTAGCCTTATGACGTTGATTTCCTGGCTGAGTGATATTCCATTGTACATAAGGACCACAACTTCTTTATCCATTTTTTTCTTTCCTGGGATATTTAAGGTGTAACGAAGTGGAGGTTCTTGTCAACAGAGCAGCCCTAAACTTTGGGGTGCCTGTGTCTTGCTGATTTTTACTTGTCCCAATTTATACACCCATGAGTGGAAGTGCCCTATGCTCTCTAAGCTGAGTTTTTTAGAGGTTTCAGGACACACCGTACACTTCTCCAGAGTGGCTGTTGGCAATTTACATCACGCCCATCAGCGTAGCAAGGCTCCCGTTTCTCCATGGCCTGTCCTGCATTTCTGGTTTTGACACTTTATTCAGCATGGCCCTTTTGACCGATGGGAAGCGAGACTTCTTTGTAGCGCTGATTTGCCTTTCCAGGTTGCTTGGTTGGCCAAAAAGGGCATATGCGTTTTTTCCTGAATATATTCAGGAAAAAACGCATACGCCCTTTTTGGCCAAGGGCATCATGGTCGAGGTTTTGCCGCCTTTCCTGTGCTTTAAAGGCGATTCGAATCTACCTCCTGAAATCTGTTTCCTGCAATTCTGCCTTGCTTTCAAATCCTCTTCGTTGCCTTCCCTCAATATATTTGTGGACGAGAGTTATCATTCCTAACTCTGCAGGTTTGTGAATTGCAGTGCCCCTGAGCTCGATTTTTCAACTCGCTTTCTTCGGAGCTGGCCGCAAAAGCGCAGGATTGCTTCAGGCCCTATTCTGGTTCCGGGCGGCAGGCTGAGCCTGTGGTTAATTCTTCTTCCTGATGGGAAAATAGAGTGACCTGTGCCTGTCCCAACACCTAGAGCTAGTCTCTCATTGGTTCCCCCTCTTCCCGTTCATCCTCAGGACAAATTGCAACCTGTAAGGAACAGGAGGTTAAAGGTGCTGATTCTCCACGGAGGGAGATTGCTACTAACGCGGCTGGAATGGCGAACCCGAGCACAAGGAGATGAGAAATGAGGTGCGTTTTAGAAACCTTTCCCGATCACACGGTGTACCATCTTCTGGGTTTCTCATGCATGTTTTCGATGTAGGAAGATGCCCTTGAACCTGGAGATTTGGGACCCATGGGATGGGTACCACGCAGTGTTACTTTAAAGGGTCTGCGTTTGCTCACCCAACCTCACCAAACCTCTCAGCCCCAAGAGTGTCCACCCTTATGTCTCAATCAGCTGTGGGTCTAGAGATGGTCAATCCAGGTGGCATCACACCCCTGAACGAATTTTGTAAGAATTTCTCTCTCTTTCACTGTCTTTGTTTCACGGGATTTTAAAAGTAATTGATTTTTATAATGGGGTTTAGCTGCTTTTCACTGCTCTGTTTATGCTGCTTTACACCCACTTGACTCATTTACAGAGAGATATCAATACATAGCTTTGAAGATTCTTCCTAGTCAGGTATATTCTTGGGCGGTGAATAGGGAGTGTCGAGTCCAGTTCACTGAGCAAGGAGTAGGTCTTGTCTATTACATATTGGGTTTATTGAACGGTATCTGAGCTAATTTGAAACCCTTGTTTTCTGCCTCACCCGACCTCACCTTTCCCGTTAAGCAGCCATAGTGTGTTTTGTAAACGTGTGTCTCTGTTCTGTTTTGTAATTCAGTTCAAGTGTAGCGGTTTTTACATTCCCTCTATAAGTGATATCTTATGATAAGTGTCGTTTTCTGGTTGACTTATTTCACTTAGAATCGTCGTACCTAAATCCACTCATCATGCTGCTACTAGCCTTATGACGTTGATTTCCTGGCTGAGTGATATTCCATTGTACATAAGGACCACAACTTCTTTATCCATTTTTTTCTTTCCTGGGATATTTAAGGTGTAACGAAGTGGAGGTTCTTGTCAACAGAGCAGCCCTAAACTTTGGGGTGCCTGTGTCTTGCTGATTTTTACTTTTCCCAATTTATACGCCCATGAGTGGAAGTGCCCTATGCTCTCTAAGCTGAGTTTTTTAGAGGTTTCAGGACACACCGTACACTTCTCCAGAGTGGCTGTTGGCAATTTACATCACGCCCATCAGCGTAGCAAGGCTCCCGTTTCTCCATGGCCTGTCCTGCATTTCTGGTTTTGACACTTTATTCAGCATGGCCCTTTTGACTGATGGGAAGCGAGACTTCTTTGTAGCGCTGATTTGCCTTTCCAGGTTGCTTGGTTGGCCAAAAAGGGCGTATGCGTTTTTTCCTGAATATATTCAGGAAAAAACGCATACGCCCTTTTTGGCCAAGGGCATCATGGTCGAGGTTTTGCCGCCTTTCCTGTGCTTTAAAGGCGATTCGAATCTACCTCCTGAAATCTGTTTCCTGCAATTCTGCCTTGCTTTCAAATCCTCTTCGTTGCCTTCCCTCAATATATTTGTGGACGAGAGTTATCATTTCTAACTCTGCAGGTTTGTGAATTGCAGTGCCCCTGAGCTCCATTTTTCAACTCGCTTTCTTCGGAGCTGGCCGCAAAAGCGCAGGTTTGCTTCAGGCCCTATTCTGGTTCCGGGCGGCAGGCTGAGCCTGTGGTTAATTCTTCTTCCTGATGGGAAAATAGAGTGACCTGTGCCTGTCCCAACACCTAGAGCTAGTCTCTCATTGGTTCCCCCTCTTCCCGTTCATCCTCAGGACAAATTGCACCCTGTACGGAACAGGAGGTTAAAGGTGCTGATTCTCCACGGAGGGAGATTGCTACTAACGCGGCTGGAATGGCGAACCCGAGCACAAGGAGATGAGAAATGAGGTGCGTTTTAGAAACCTTTCCCGATCACACGGTGTACCATCTTCTGGGTTTCTCATGCATGTTTTCGATGTAGGAAGATGCCCTTGAACCTGGAGATTTGGGACCCATGGGATGGGTACCACGCAGTGTTACTTTAAAGGGTCTGCGTTTGCTCACCCAACCTCACCAAACCTCTCAGCCCCAAGAGTGTCCACCCTTATGTCTCAATCAGCTGTGGGTCTAGAGATGGTCAATCCAGGTGGCATCACAGCCCCTGAACGAATTTTGTAAGAATTTCTCTCTCTTTCACTGTCTTTGTTTCACGGGATTTTAAAAGTAATTGATTTTTATAATGGGGTTTAGCTGCTTTTCACTGCTCTGTTTATGCTGCTTTACACCCACTTGACTCATTTACAGAGAGATATCAATACATAGCTTTGAAGATTCTTCCTAGTCAGGTATATTCTTGGGCGGTGAATAGGGGGTGTCGAGTCCAGTTCACTGAGCAAGGAGTAGGTCTTGTCTATTACATATTGGGTTTATGGAACGGTATCTGAGCTAATTTGAAACCCTTGTTTTCTCCCTCACCCGACCTCACCTTTCCCGTTAAGCAGCCATAGTGTGTTTTGTAAACGTGTGACGCTGTTCTGTTTTGTAATTCAGTTCAAGTGTAGCGGTTTTTACATTCCCTCTCTAAGTGATATCTTATGATAAGTGTCTTTTTCTGTGTGACTTATTTCACTTAGAATCGTCGTACCTAAATCCTCTCATCATGCTGCTACTAGCCTTATGACGTTAATTTCATGGCTGAGTGATATGCCATTGTACATAAGGACCACAACTTCCTTATCCATTTTTCTCTTTCCTGGGATATTTAAGGTGTAACGAAGTGGAGGTTCTTGTCAACAGAGCAGCCCTAAACTTTGGGGTGCCTGTGTCTTGCTGATTTTTAGTTTTCCCAATTTATACGCCCATGAGTGGAAGTGCCTTATGCTCTCTATGCTGAGTTCTTTAGATGTTTCAGGAAACACCGTACACTTCTCCAGAGTGGCTGTTGGCAATTTACATCCCGCCCATCAGCGTGGTAAGGCTCCCGTTTCTCCATGGCCTGTCCTGCATTTCTGGTTTTGACACTTTATTCAGCATGGCCCTTTTGACCGATGGGAAGCGAGACTTCTTTGTAGCGCTGATTTGCCTTTCCAGGTTGCTTGGTTGGCCAAAAAGGGCGTATGCGTTTTTTCCTGAATATATTCAGGAAAAAACGCATACGCCCTTTTTGGCCAAGGGCATCATGGTCGAGGTTTTGCCGCTTTTCCTGTGCTTTAAAGGCGATTCGACTCTACCTCCTGAAATCTGTTTCCTGCAATTCTGCCTTGCTTTCAAATCCTCCTCGTTGCCTTCCCTCAATATATTTGTGGACGAGAGTTATCATTTATAACTCTGCAGGTTTGTGAATTGCAGTGCCCCTGAGCTCGATTTTTCAACTCGTTTTTTTGGGAGCTGGCCGCAAAAGCACAGGATTGCTTCAGGCCCTATTCTGGTTCCGGGCGGCAGGCTGAGCCTGTGGTTAATCCTTCTTCCTGATGGGAAAATAGAGTGACCTGTGCCTGTCCCAACACCTAGAGCTAGTCTCTCACTGGTTCCCCCTCTTCCCGTTCATCCTCAGGACAATTTGCAACCTGTGCGGAACAGGAGGTTGAAGGTGCTGATTCTCGAAGGAGGGAGATTGCTAGTAAAGCGGCTGTAATGGCCAACCCGAGCACAAGGAGATGAGAAATGAGGTGCGTTTTCGAAACCTTTCCCGATCACACGGTGTACCATCTTCTGGGTTTCTCATGCATGTTTTTGTTATAGGAAGATGCCCTTGAACTTGGAGATTTGGGACCCATGGGATGGGTACCACGCAGTATTACTTTAAAGGGCCTGCGTTTCCTCAACCAACCTGACCAAACCTCTCAGCCACAAGAGTGTCCACCCTTATGTCTCAATCAGCTGTGGGTCTAGAGATGGTCAATCCAGGTGGCATCACAGCCCCTGAACGAATATTGTAAGAATTTCTCTCTCTTTCACTGTCTTTGTTTCACGGGTTTTTAAAAGTAATTGATTTTTATAATGGGGTTTAGCTGCTTTTCACTGCTGTTTTTATGCTGCTTTACACCCACTTGACTCACTTACAGAGAGATATCAATACATAGCTTTGAAGATTCTTCCTAGTCAGATATATTCTTGGGCGGTGAATAGGGGGTTTTTGCGTCCAGTTCACTGAGCAAGGAGTAGGTCTTGTCTATTACATATTGGGCTTATTGAACGGTATCTGAGCTAATTTGAAACCCTTGTTTTCTGCCTCACCCGACCTCACCTTTCCCGTTAAGCAGCCATAGTGTGTTTTGTAAACGTGTGTCTCTGTTCTGTTTTGTAATTCAGTTCAAGTGTAGCGGTTTTTACATTCCCTCTATAAGTGATATCTTATGATAAGTGTCGTTTTCTGGTTGACTTATTTCACTTAGAATCGTCGTACCTAAATCCACTCATCATGCTGCTACTAGCCTTATGACGTTGATTTCCTGGCTGAGTGATATTCCATTGTACATAAGGACCACAACTTCTTTATCCATTTTTTTCTTTCCTGGGATATTTAAGGTGTAACGAAGTGGAGGTTCTTGTCAACAGAGCAGCCCTAAACTTTGGGGTGCCTGTGTCTTGCTGATTTTTACTTGTCCCAATTTATACACCCATGAGTGGAAGTGCCCTATGCTCTCTAAGCTGAGTTTTTTAGAGGTTTCAGGACACACCGTACACTTCTCCAGAGTGGCTGTTGGCAATTTACATCACGCCCATCAGCGTAGCAGGGCTCCCGTTTCTCCATGGCCTGTCCTGCATTTCTGGTTTTGACACTTTATTCAGCATGGCCCTTTTGACCGATGGGAAGCGAGACTTCTTTGTAGCGCTGATTTGCCTTTCCAGGTTGCTTGGTTGGCCAAAAAGGGCGTATGCGTTTTTTCCTGAATATATTCAGGAAAAAACGCATACGCCCTTTTTGGCCAAGGGCATCATGGTCGAGGTTTTGCCGCCTTTCCTGTGCTTTAAAGGCGATTCGAATCTACCTCCTGAAATCTGTTTCCTGCAATTCTGCCTTGCTTTCAAATCCTCTTCGTTGCCTTCCCTCAATATATTTGTGGACGAGAGTTATCATTCCTAACTCTGCAGGTTTGTGAATTGCAGTGCCCCTGAGCTCCATTTTACAACTCGCTTTCTTCGGAGGTGGCCGCAAAAGCGCAGGATTGCTTCAGGCCCTATTCTGGTTCCGGGCGGCAGGCTGAGCCTGTGGTTAATTCTTCTTCCTGATGGGAAAATAGAGTGACCTGTGCCTGTCCCAACACCTAGAGCTAGTCTCTCATTGGTTCCCCCTCTTCCCGTTCATCCTCAGGACAAATTGCAACCTGTACGGAACAGGAGGTTAAAGGTGCTGATTCTCCACGGAGGGAGATTGCTACTAACGCGGCTGGAATGGCGAACCCGAGCACAAGGAGATGAGAAATGAGGTGCGTTTTAGAAACCTTTCCCGATCACACGGTGTACCATCTTCTGGGTTTCTCATGCATGTTTTCGATGTAGGAAGATGCCCTTGAACCTGGAGATTTGGGACCCATGGGATGGGTACCACGCAGTGTTACTTTAAAGGGTCTGCGTTTGCTCACCCAACCTCACCAAACCTCTCAGCCCCAAGAGTGTCCACCCTTATGTCTCAATCAGCTGTGGGTCTAGAGATGGTCAATCCAGGTGGCATCACACCCCTGAACGAATTTTGTAAGAATTTCTCTCTCTTTCACTGTCTTTGTTTCACGGGATTTTAAAAGTAATTGATTTTTATAATGGGGTTTAGCTGCTTTTCACTGCTCTGTTTATGCTGCTTTACACCCACTTGACTCATTTACAGAGAGATATCAATACATAGCTTTGAAGATTCTTCCTAGTCAGGTATATTCTTGGGCGGTGAATAGGGAGTGTCGAGTCCAGTTCACTGAGCAAGGAGTAGGTCTTGTCTATTACATATTGGGTTTATTGAACGGTATCTGAGCTAATTTGAAACCCTTGTTTTCTGCCTCACCCGACCTCACCTTTCCCGTTAAGCAGCCATAGTGTGTTTTGTAAACGTGTGTCTCTGTTCTGTTTTGTAATTCAGTTCAAGTGTAGCGGTTTTTACATTCCCTCTATAAGTGATATCTTATGATAAGTGTCGTTTTCTGGTTGACTTATTTCACTTAGAATCGTCGTACCTAAATCCACTCATCATGCTGCTACTAGCCTTATGACGTTGATTTCCTGGCTGAGTGATATTCCATTGTACATAAGGACCACAACTTCTTTATCCATTTTTTTCTTTCCTGGGATATTTAAGGTGTAACGAAGTGGAGGTTCTTGTCAACAGAGCAGCCCTAAACTTTGGGGTGCCTGTGTCTTGCTGATTTTTACTTTTCCCAATTTATACGCCCATGAGTGGAAGTGCCCTATGCTCTCTAAGCTGAGTTTTTTAGAGGTTTCAGGACACACCGTACACTTCTCCAGAGTGGCTGTTGGCAATTTACATCATGCCCATCAGCGTAGCAAGGCTACCGTTTCTCCATGGCCTGTCCTGCATTTCTGGTTTTGACACTTTATTCAGCATGGCCCTTTTGACTGATGGGAAGCGAGACTTCTTTGTAGCGCTGATTTGCCTTTCCAGGTTGCTTGGTTGGCCAAAAAGGGCGTATGCGTTTTTTCCTGAATATATTCAGGAAAAAACGCATACGCCCTTTTTGGCCAAGGGCATCATGGTCGAGGTTTTGCCGCCTTTCCTGTGCTTTAAAGGCGATTCGAATCTACCTCCTGAAATCTGTTTCCTGCAATTCTGCCTTGCTTTCAAATCCTCTTCGTTGCCTTCCCTCAATATATTTGTGGACGAGAGTTATCATTTCTAACTCTGCAGGTTTGTGAATTGCAGTGCCCCTGAGCTCCATTTTTCAACTCGCTTTCTTCGGAGCTGGCCGCAAAAGCGCAGGATTGCTTCAGGCCCTATTCTGGTTCCGGGCGGCAGGCTGAGCCTGTGGTTAATTCTTCTTCCTGATGGGAAAATAGAGTGACCTGTGCCTGTCCCAACACCTAGAGCTAGTCTCTCATTGGTTCCCCCTCTTCCCGTTCATCCTCAGGACAAATTGCACCCTGTACAGAACAGGAGGTTAAAGGTGCTGATTCTCCACGGAGGGAGATTGCTACTAACGCGGCTGGAATGGCGAACCCGAGCACAAGGAGATGAGAAATGAGGTGCGTTTTAGAAACCTTTCCCGATCACACGGTGTACCATCTTCTGGGTTTCTCATGCATGTTTTCGATGTAGGAAGATGCCCTTGAACCTGGAGATTTGGGACCCATGGGATGGGTACCACGCAGTGTTACTTTAAAGGGTCTGCGTTTGCTCACCCAACCTCACCAAACCTCTCAGCCCCAAGAGTGTCCACCCTTATGTCTCAATCAGCTGTGGGTCTAGAGATGGTCAATCCAGGTGGCATCACAGCCCCTGAACGAATTTTGTAAGAATTTCTCTCTCTTTCACTGTCTTTGTTTCACGGGATTTTAAAAGTAATTGATTTTTATAATGGGGTTTAGCTGCTTTTCACTGCTCTGTTTATGCTGCTTTACACCCACTTGACTCATTTACAGAGAGATATCAATACATAGCTTTGAAGATTCTTCCTAGTCAGGTATATTCTTGGGCGGGGAATAGGGGGTGTCGAGTCCAGTTCACTGAGCAAGGAGTAGGTCTTGTCTATTACATATTGGGTTTATGGAACGGTATCTGAGCTAATTTGAAACCCTTGTTTTCTCCCTCACCCGACCTCACCTTTCCCGTTAAGCAGCCATAGTGTGTTTTGTAAACGTGTGACGCTGTTCTGTTTTGTAATTCAGTTCAAGTGTAGCGGTTTTTACATTCCCTCTCTAAGTGATATCTTATGATAAGTGTCTTTTTCTGTGTGACTTATTTCACTTAGAATCGTCGTACCTAAATCCTCTCATCATGCTGCTACTAGCCTTATGACGTTAATTTCATGGCTGAGTGATATGCCATTGTACATAAGGACCACAACTTCCTTATCCATTTTTCTCTTTCCTGGGATATTTAAGGTGTAACGAAGTGGAGGTTCTTGTCAACAGAGCAGCCCTAAACTTTGGGGTGCCTGTGTCTTGCTGATTTTTAGTTTTCCCAATTTATACGCCCATGAGTGGAAGTGCCTTATGCTCTCTATGCTGAGTTCTTTAGATGTTTCAGGAAACACCGTACACTTCTCCAGAGTGGCTGTTGGCAATTTACATCCCGCCCATCAGCGTGGTAAGGCTCCCGTTTCTCCATGGCCTGTCCTGCATTTCTGGTTTTGACACTTTATTCAGCATGGCCCTTTTGACCGATGGGAAGCGAGACTTCTTTGTAGCGCTGATTTGCCTTTCCAGGTTGCTTGGTTGGCCAAAAAGGGCGTATGCGTTTTTTCCTGAATATATTCAGGAAAAAACGCATACGCCCTTTTTGGCCAAGGGCATCATGGTCGAGGTTTTGCCGCTTTTCCTGTGCTTTAAAGGCGATTCGACTCTACCTCCTGAAATCTGTTTCCTGCAATTCTGCCTTGCTTTCAAATCCTCCTCGTTGCCTTCCCTCAATATATTTGTGGACGAGAGTTATCATTTATAACTCTGCAGGTTTGTGAATTGCAGTGCCCCTGAGCTCGATTTTTCAACTCGTTTTTTTGGGAGCTGGCCGCAAAAGCACAGGATTGCTTCAGGCCCTATTCTGGTTCCGGGCGGCAGGCTGAGCCTGTGGTTAATCCTTCTTCCTGATGGGAAAATAGAGTGACCTGTGCCTGTCCCAACACCTAGAGCTAGTCTCTCACTGGTTCCCCCTCTTCCCGTTCATCCTCAGGACAATTTGCAACCTGTGCGGAACAGGAGGTTGAAGGTGCTGATTCTCGAAGGAGGGAGATTGCTAGTAAAGCGGCTGTAATGGCCAACCCGAGCACAAGGAGATGAGAAATGAGGTGCGTTTTCGAAACCTTTCCCGATCACACGGTGTACCATCTTCTGGGTTTCTCATGCATGTTTTTGTTATAGGAAGATGCCCTTGAACTTGGAGATTTGGGACCCATGGGATGGGTACCATGCAGTATTAATTTAAAGGGCCTGGGTTTCCTCAACCAACCTGACCAAACCTCTCAGCCACAAGAGTGTCCACCCTTATGTCTCAATCAGCTGTGGGTCTAGAGATGGTCAATCCAGGTGGCATCACAGCCCCTGAACGAATATTGTAAGAATTTCTCTCTCTTTCACTGTCTTTGTTTCACGGGTTTTTAAAAGTAATTGATTTTTATAATGGGGTTTAGCTGCTTTTCACTGCTGTTTTTATGCTGCTTTACACCCACTTGACTCACTTACAGAGAGATATCAATACATAGCTTTGAAGATTCTTCCTAGTCAGATATATTCTTGGGCGGTGAATAGGGGGTTTTTGCGTCCAGTTCACTGAGCAAGGAGTAGGTCTTGTCTATTACATATTGGGCTTATTGAACGGTATCTGAGCTAATTTGAAACCCTTGTTTTCTGCCTCACCCGACCTCACCTTTCCCGTTAAGCAGCCATAGTGTGTTTTGTAAACGTGTGTCTCTGTTCTGTTTTGTAATTCAGTTCAAGTGTAGCGGTTTTTACATTCCCTCTATAAGTGATATCTTATGATAAGTGTCGTTTTCTGGTTGACTTATTTCACTTAGAATCGTCGTACCTAAATCCACTCATCATGCTGCTACTAGCCTTATGACGTTCATTTCCTGGCTGAGTGATATTCCATTGTACATAAGGACCACAACTTCTTTATCCATTTTTTTCTTTCCTGGGATATTTAAGGTGTAACGAAGTGGAGGTTCTTGTCAACAGAGCAGCCCTAAACTTTGGGGTGCCTGTGTCTTGCTGATTTTTACTTGTCCCAATTTATACACCCATGAGTGGAAGTGCCCTATGCTCTCTAAGCTGAGTTTTTTAGAGGTTTCAGGACACACCGTACACTTCTCCAGAGTGGCTGTTGGCAATTTACATCACGCCCATCAGCGTAGCAGGGCTCCCGTTTCTCCATGGCCTGTCCTGCATTTCTGGTTTTGACACTTTATTCAGCATGGCCCTTTTGACCGATGGGAAGCGAGACTTCTTTGTAGCGCTGATTTGCCTTTCCAGGTTGCTTGGTTGGCCAAAAAGGGCGTATGCGTTTTTTCCTGAATATATTCAGGAAAAAACGCATACGCCCTTTTTGGCCAAGGGCATCATGGTCGAGGTTTTGCCGCCTTTCCTGTGCTTTAAAGGCGATTCGAATCTACCTCCTGAAATCTGTTTCCTGCAATTCTGCCTTGCTTTCAAATCCTCTTCGTTGCCTTCCCTCAATATATTTGTGGACGAGAGTTATCATTCCTAACTCTGCAGGTTTGTGAATTGCAGTGCCCCTGAGCTCCATTTTACAACTCGCTTTCTTCGGAGCTGGCCGCAAAAGCGCAGGATTGCTTCAGGCCCTATTCTGGTTCCGGGCGGCAGGCTGAGCCTGTGGTTAATTCTTCTTCCTGATGGGAAAATAGAGTGACCTGTGCCTGTCCCAACACCTAGAGCTAGTCTCTCATTGGTTCCCCCTCTTCCCGTTCATCCTCAGGACAAATTGCAACCTGTACGGAACAGGAGGTTAAAGGTGCTGATTCTCCACGGAGGGAGATTGCTACTAACGCGGCTGGAATGGCGAACCCGAGCACAAGGAGATGAGAAATGAGGTGCGTTTTAGAAACCTTTCCCGATCACACGGTGTACCATCTTCTGGGTTTCTCATGCATGTTTTCGATGTAGGAAGATGCCCTTGAACCTGGAGATTTGGGACCCATGGGATGGGTACCACGCAGTGTTACTTTAAAGGGTCTGCGTTTGCTCACCCAACCTCACCAAACCTCTCAGCCCCAAGAGTGTCCACCCTTATGTCTCAATCAGCTGTGGGTCTAGAGATGGTCAATCCAGGTGGCATCACACCCCTGAACGAATTTTGTAAGAATTTCTCTCTCTTTCACTGTCTTTGTTTCACGGGATTTTAAAAGTAATTGATTTTTATAATGGGGTTTAGCTGCTTTTCACTGCTCTGTTTATGCTGCTTTACACCCACTTGACTCATTTACAGAGAGATATCAATACATAGCTTTGAAGATTCTTCCTAGTCAGGTATATTCTTGGGCGGTGAATAGGGAGTGTCGAGTCCAGTTCACTGAGCAAGGAGTAGGTCTTGTCTATTACATATTGGGTTTATTGAACGGTATCTGAGCTAATTTGAAACCCTTGTTTTCTGCCTCACCCGACCTCACCTTTCCCGTTAAGCAGCCATAGTGTGTTTTGTAAACGTGTGTCTCTGTTCTGTTTTGTAATTCAGTTCAAGTGTAGCGGTTTTTACATTCCCTCTATAAGTGATATCTTATGATAAGTGTCGTTTTCTGGTTGACTTATTTCACTTAGAATCGTCGTACCTAAATCCACTCATCATGCTGCTACTAGCCTTATGACGTTGATTTCCTGGCTGAGTGATATTCCATTGTACATAAGGACCACAACTTCTTTATGCATTTTTTTCTTTCCTGGGATATTTAAGGTGTAACGAAGTGGAGGTTCTTGTCAACAGAGCAGCCCTAAACTTTGGGGTGCCTGTGTCTTGCTGATTTTTACTTTTCCCAATTTATACGCCCATGAGTGGAAGTGCCCTATGCTCTCTAAGCTGAGTTTTTTAGAGGTTTCAGGACACACCGTACACTTCTCCAGAGTGGCTGTTGGCAATTTACATCACGCCCATCAGCGTAGCAAGGCTCCCGTTTCTCCATGGCCTGTCCTGCATTTCTGGTTTTGACACTTTATTCAGCATGGCCCTTTTGACTGATGGGAAGCGAGACTTCTTTGTAGCGCTGATTTGCCTTTCCAGGTTGCTTGGTTGGCCAAAAAGGGCGTATGCGTTTTTTCCTGAATATATTCAGGAAAAAACGCATACGCCCTTTTTGGCCAAGGGCATCATGGTCGAGGTTTTGCCGCCTTTCCTGTGCTTTAAAGGCGATTCGAATCTACCTCCTGAAATCTGTTTCCTGCAATTCTGCCTTGCTTTCAAATCCTCTTCGTTGCCTTCCCTCAATATATTTGTGGACGAGAGTTATCATTTCTAACTCTGCAGGTTTGTGAATTGCAGTGCCCCTGAGCTCCATTTTTCAACTCGCTTTCTTCGGAGCTGGCCGCAAAAGCGCAGGATTGCTTCAGGCCCTATTCTGGTTCCGGGCGGCAGGCTGAGCCTGTGGTTAATTCTTCTTCCTGATGGGAAAATAGAGTGACCTGTGCCTGTCCCAACACCTAGAGCTAGTCTCTCATTGGTTCCCCCTCTTCCCGTTCATCCTCAGGACAAATTGCAACCTGTACGGAACAGGAGGTTAAAGGTGCTGATTCTCCACGGAGGGAGATTGCTACTAACGCGGCTGGAATGGCGAACCCGAGCACAAGGAGATGAGAAATGAGGTGCGTTTTAGAAACCTTTCCCGATCACACGGTGTACCATCTTCTGGGTTTCTCATGCATGTTTTCGATGTAGGAAGATGCCCTTGAACCTGGAGATTTGGGACCCATGGGATGGGTACCACGCAGTGTTACTTTAAAGGGTCTGCGTTTGCTCACCCAACCTCACCAAACCTCTCAGCCCCAAGAGTGTCCACCCTTATGTCTCAATCAGCTGTGGGTCTAGAGATGGTCAATCCAGGTGGCATCACAGCCCCTGAACGAATTTTGTAAGAATTTCTCTCTCTTTCACTGTCTTTGTTTCACGGGATTTTAAAAGTAATTGATTTTTATAATGGGGTTTAGCTGCTTTTCACTGCTCTGTTTATGCTGCTTTACACCCACTTGACTCATTTACAGAGAGATATCAATACATAGCTTTGAAGATTCTTCCTAGTCAGGTATATTCTTGGGCGGTGAATAGGGGGTGTCGAGTCCAGTTCACTGAGCAAGGAGTAGGTCTTGTCTATTACATATTGGGTTTATGGAACGGTATCTGAGCTAATTTGAAACCCTTGTTTTCTCCCTCACCCGACCTCACCTTTCCCGTTAAGCAGCCATAGTGTGTTTTGTAAACGTGTGACGCTGTTCTGTTTTGTAATTCAGTTCAAGTGTAGCGGTTTTTACATTCCCTCTCTAAGTGATATCTTATGATAAGTGTCTTTTTCTGTGTGACTTATTTCACTTAGAATCGTCGTACCTAAATCCTCTCATCATGCTGCTACTAGCCTTATGACGTTAATTTCATGGCTGAGTGATATGCCATTGTACATAAGGACCACAACTTCCTTATCCATTTTTCTCTTTCCTGGGATATTTAAGGTGTAATGAAGTGGAGGTTCTTGTCAACAGAGCAGCCCTAAACTTTGGGGTGCCTGTGTCTTGCTGATTTTTAGTTTTCCCAATTTATACGCCCATGAGTGGAAGTGCCTTATGCTCTCTATGCTGAGTTCTTTAGATGTTTCAGGAAACACCGTACACTTCTCCAGAGTGGCTGTTGGCAATTTACATCCCGCCCATCAGCGTAGTAAGGCTCCCGTTTCTCCATGGCCTGTCCTGCATTTCTGGTTTTGACACTTTATTCAGCATGGCCCTTTTGACCGATGGGAAGCGAGACTTCTTTGTAGCGCTGATTTGCCTTTCCAGGTTGCTTGGTTGGCCAAAAAGGGCGTATGCGTTTTTTCCTGAATATATTCAGGAAAAAACGCATACGCCCTTTTTGGCCAAGGGCATCATGGTCGAGGTTTTGCCGCTTTTCCTGTGCTTTAAAGGCGATTCGACTCTACCTCCTGAAATCTGTTTCCTGCAATTCTGCCTTGCTTTCAAATCCTCCTCGTTGCCTTCCCTCAATATATTTGTGGACGAGAGTTATCATTTATAACTCTGCAGGTTTGTGAATTGCAGTGCCCCTGAGCTCGATTTTTCAACTCGTTTTTTTGGGAGCTGGCCGCAAAAGCACAGGATTGCTTCAGGCCCTGTTCTGCTTCCGGGCGGCAGGCTGAGCCTGTGGTTAATTCTTCTTCCTGATGGGAAAATAGAGTGACCTGTGCCTGTCCCAACACCTAGAGCTAGTCTCTCACTGGTTCCCCCTCTTCCCGTTCATCCTCAGGACAATTTGCAACCTGTACGGAACAGGAGGTTGAAGGTGCTGATTCTCGAAGGAGGGAGATTGCTAGTAAAGCGGCTGTAATGGCCAACCCGAGCACAAGGAGATGAGAAATGAGGTGCGTTTTTGAAACCTTTCCCGATCACACGGTGTACCATCTTCTGGGTTTCTCATGCATGTTTTTGTTATAGGAAGATGCCCTTGAACTTGGAGATTTGGGACCCATGGGATGGGTACCACGCAGTATTACTTTAAAGGGCCTGCGTTTCCTCAACCAACCTGACCAAACCTCTCAGCCACAAGAGTGTCCACCCTTATGTCTCAATCAGCTGTGGGTCTAGAGATGGTCAATCCAGGTGGCATCACAGCCCCTGAACGAATATTGTAAGAATTTCTCTCTCTTTCACTGTCTTTGTTTCACGGGTTTTTAAAAGTAATTGATTTTTATAATGGGGTTTAGCTGCTTTTCACTGCTGTTTTTATGCTGCTTTACACCCACTTGACTCACTTACAGAGAGATATCAATACATAGCTTTGAAGATTCTTCCTAGTCAGATATATTCTTGGGCGGTGAATAGGGGGTTTTTGCGTCCAGTTCACTGAGCAAGGAGTAGGTCTTGTCTATTACATATTGGGCTTATTGAACGGTATCTGAGCTAATTTGAAACCCTTGTTTTCTGCCTCACCCGACCTCACCTTTCCCGTTAAGCAGCCATAGTGTGTTTTGTAAACGTGTGTCTCTGTTCTGTTTTGTAATTCAGTTCAAGTGTAGCGGTTTTTACATTCCCTCTATAAGTGATATCTTATGATAAGTGTCGTTTTCTGGTTGACTTATTTCACTTAGAATCGTCGTACCTAAATCCACTCATCATGCTGCTACTAGCCTTATGACGTTGATTTCCTGGCTGAGTGATATTCCATTGTACATAAGGACCACAACTTCTTTATCCATTTTTTTCTTTCCTGGGATATTTAAGGTGTAACGAAGTGGAGGTTCTTGTCAACAGAGCAGCCCTAAACTTTGGGGTGCCTGTGTCTTGCTGATTTTTACTTGTCCCAATTTATACACCCATGAGTGGAAGTGCCCTATGCTCTCTAAGCTGAGTTTTTTAGAGGTTTCAGGACACACCGTACACTTCTCCAGAGTGGCTGTTGGCAATTTACATCACGCCCATCAGCGTAGCAAGGCTCCCGTTTCTCCATGGCCTGTCCTGCATTTCTGGTTTTGACACTTTATTCAGCATGGCCCTTTTGACCGATGGGAAGCGAGACTTCTTTGTAGCGCTGATTTGACTTTCCAGGTTGCTTGGTTGGCCAAAAAGGGCGTATGCGTTTTTTCCTGAATATATTCAGGAAAAAACGCATACGCCCTTTTTGGCCAAGGGCATCATGGTCGAGGTTTTGCCACCTTTCCTGTGCTTTAAAGGCGATTCGAATCTACCTCCTGAAATCTGTTTCCTGCAATTCTGCCTTGCTTTCAAATCCTCTTCGTTGCCTTCCCTCAATATATTTGTGGACGAGAGTTATCATTTCTAACTCTGCAGGTTTGTGAATTGCAGTGCCCCTGAGCTCCATTTTTCAACTCGCTTTCTTCGGAGCTGGCCGCAAAAGCGCAGGATTGCTTCAGGCCCTATTCTGGTTCCGGGCGGCAGGCTGAGCCTGTGGTTAATTCTTCTTCCTGATGGGAAAATAGAGTGACCTGTGCCTGTCCCAACACCTAGAGCTAGTCTCTCATTGGTTCCCCCTCTTCCCGTTCATCCTCAGGACAAATTGCAACCTGTACGGAACAGGAGGTTAAAGGTGCTGATTCTCCACGGAGGGAGATTGCTACTAACGCGGCTGGAATGGCGAACCCGAGCACAAGGAGATGAGAAATGAGGTGCGTTTTAGAAACCTTTCCCGATCACACAGTGTACCATCTTCTGGGTTTCTCATGCATGTTTTCGATGTAGGAAGATGCCCTTGAACCTGGAGATTTGGGACCCATGGGATGGGTACCACGCAGTATTACTTTAAAGGGTCTGCGTTTGCTCACCCAACCTCACCAAACCTCTCAGCCCCAAGAGTGTCCACCCTTATGTCTCAATCAGCTGTGGGTCTAGAGATGGTCAATCCAGGTGGCATCACAGCCCCTGAACGAATTTTGTAAGAATTTCTCTCTCTTTCACTGTCTTTGTTTCACGGGATTTTAAAAGTAATTGATTTTTATAATGGGGTTTAGCTGCTTTTCACTGCTCTGTTTATGCTGCTTTACACCCACTTGACTCATTTACAGAGAGATATCAATACATAGCTTTGAAGATTCTTCCTAGTCAGGTATATTCTTGGGCGGTGAATAGGGGGTGTCGAGTCCAGTTCACTGAGCAAGGAGTAGGTCTTGTCTATTACATATTGGGTTTATGGAACGGTATCTGAGCTAATTTGAAACCCTTGTTTTCTCCCTCACCCGACCTCACCTTTCCCGTTAAGCAGCCATAGTGTGTTTTGTAAACGTGTGACGCTGTTCTGTTTTGTAATTCAGTTCAAGTGTAGCGGTTTTTACATTCCCTCTCTAAGTGATATCTTATGATAAGTGTCTTTTTCTGTGTGACTTATTTCACTTAGAATCGTCGTACCTAAATCCTCTCATCATGCTGCTACTAGCCTTATGACGTTAATTTCATGGCTGAGTGATATGCCATTGTACATAAGGACCACAACTTCCTTATCCATTTTTCTCTTTCCTGGGATATTTAAGGTGTAACGAAGTGGAGGTTCTTGTCAACAGAGCAGCCCTAAACTTTGGGGTGCCTGTGTCTTGCTGATTTTTAGTTTTCCCAATTTATACGCCCATGAGTGGAAGTGCCTTATGCTCTCTATGCTGAGTTCTTTAGATGTTTCAGGAAACACCGTACACTTCTCCAGAGTGGCTGTTGGCAATTTACATCCCGCCCATCAGCGTAGTAAGGCTCCCGTTTCTCCATGGCCTGTCCTGCATTTCTGGTTTTGACACTTTATTCAGCATGGCCCTTTTGACCGATGGGAAGCGAGACTTCTTTGTAGCGCTGATTTGCCTTTCCAGGTTGCTTGGTTGGCCAAAAAGGGCGTATGCGTTTTTTCCTGAATATATTCAGGAAAAAACGCATACGCCCTTTTTGGCCAAGGGCATCATGGTCGAGGTTTTGCCGCTTTTCCTGTGCTTTAAAGGCGATTCGACTCTACCTCCTGAAATCTGTTTCCTGCAATTCTGCCTTGCTTTCAAATCCTCCTCGTTGCCTTCCCTCAATATATTTGTGGACGAGAGTTATCATTTATAACTCTGCAGGTTTGTGAATTGCAGTGCCCCTGAGCTCGATTTTTCAACTCGTTTTTTTGGGAGCTGGCCGCAAAAGCACAGGATTGCTTCAGGCCCTGTTCTGCTTCCGGGCGGCAGGCTGAGCCTGTGGTTAATTCTTCTTCCTGATGGGAAAATAGAGTGACCTGTGCCTGTCCCAACACCTAGAGCTAGTCTCTCACTGGTTCCCCCTCTTCCCGTTCATCCTCAGGACAATTTGCAACCTGTACGGAACAGGAGGTTGAAGGTGCTGATTCTCGAAGGAGGGAGATTGCTAGTAAAGCGGCTGTAATGGCCAACCCGAGCACAAGGAGATGAGAAATGAGGTGCGTTTTTGAAACCTTTCCCGATCACACGGTGTACCATCTTCTGGGTTTCTCATGCATGTTTTTGTTATAGGAAGATGCCCTTGAACTTGGAGATTTGGGACCCATGGGATGGGTACCACGCAGTATTACTTTAAAGGGCCTGCGTTTCCTCAACCAACCTGACCAAACCTCTCAGCCACAAGAGTGTCCACCCTTATGTCTCAATCAGCTGTGGGTCTAGAGATGGTCAATCCAGGTGGCATCACAGCCCCTGAACGAATATTGTAAGAATTTCTCTCTCTTTCACTGTCTTTGTTTCACGGGTTTTTAAAAGTAATTGATTTTTATAATGGGGTTTAGCTGCTTTTCACTGCTGTTTTTATGCTGCTTTACACCCACTTGACTCACTTACAGAGAGATATCAATACATAGCTTTGAAGATTCTTCCTAGTCAGATATATTCTTGGGCGGTGAATAGGGGGTTTTTGCGTCCAGTTCACTGAGCAAGGAGTAGGTCTTGTCTATTACATATTGGGCTTATTGAACGGTATCTGAGCTAATTTGAAACCCTTGTTTTCTGCCTCACCCGACCTCACCTTTCCCGTTAAGCAGCCATAGTGTGTTTTGTAAACGTGTGTCTCTGTTCTGTTTTGTAATTCAGTTCAAGTGTAGCGGTTTTTACATTCCCTCTATAAGTGATATCTTATGATAAGTGTCGTTTTCTGGTTGACTTATTTCACTTAGAATCGTCGTACCTAAATCCACTCATCATGCTGCTACTAGCCTTATGACGTTGATTTCCTGGCTGAGTGATATTCCATTGTACATAAGGACCACAACTTCTTTATCCATTTTTTTCTTTCCTGGGATATTTAAGGTGTAACGAAGTGGAGGTTCTTGTCAACAGAGCAGCCCTAAACTTTGGGGTGCCTGTGTCTTGCTGATTTTTACTTTTCCCAATTTATACACCCATGAGTGGAAGTGCCCTATGCTCTCTAAGCTGAGTTTTTTAGAGGTTTCAGGACACACCGTACACTTCTCCAGAGTGGCTGTTGGCAATTTACATCACGCCCATCAGCGTAGCAAGGCTCCCGTTTCTCCATGGCCTGTCCTGCATTTCTGGTTTTGACACTTTATTCAGCATGGCCCTTTTGACCGATGGGAAGCGAGACTTCTTTGTAGCGCTGATTTGCCTTTCCAGGTTGCTTGGTTGGCCAAAAAGGGCGTATGCGTTTTTTCCTGAATATATTCAGGAAAAAACGCATACGCCCTTCTTGGCCAAGGGCATCATGGTCGAGGTTTTGCCGTCTTTCCTGTGCTTTAAAGGCGATTCGAATCTACCTCCTGAAATCTGTTTCCTGCAATTCTGCCTTGCTTTCAAATCCTCTTCGTTGCCTTCCCTCAATATATTTGTGGACGAGAGTTATCATTCCTAACTCTGCAGGTTTGTGAATTGCAGTGCCCCTGAGCTCCATTTTTCAACTCGCTTTCTTCGGAGCTGGCCGCAAAAGCGCAGGATTGCTTCAGGCCCTATTCTGGTTCCGGGCGGCAGGCTGAGCCTGTGGTTAATTCTTCTTCCTGATGGGAAAATAGAGTGACCTGTGCCTGTCCCAACACCTAGAGCTAGTCTCTCATTGGTTCCCCCTCTTCCCGTTCATCCTCAGGACAAATTGCAACCTGTACGGAACAGGAGGTTAAAGGTGCTGATTCTCCACGGAGGGAGATTGCTACTAACGCGGCTGGAATGGCGAACCCGAGCACAAGGAGATGAGAAATGAGGTGCGTTTTAGAAACCTTTCCCGATCACACAGTGTACCATCTTCTGGGTTTCTCATGCATGTTTTCGATGTAGGAAGATGCCCTTGAACCTGGAGATTTGGGACCCATGGGATGGGTACCACGCAGTGTTACTTTAAAGGGTCTGCGTTTGCTCACCCAACCTCACCAAACCTCTCAGCCCCAAGAGTGTCCACCCTTATGTCTCAATCAGCTGTGGGTCTAGAGATGGTCAATCCAGGTGGCATCACAGCCCCTGAACGAATTTTGTAAGAATTTCTCTCTCTTTCACTGTCTTTGTTTCACGGGATTTTAAAAGTAATTGATTTTTATAATGGGGTTTAGCTGCTTTTCACTGCTCTGTTTATGCTGCTTTACACCCACTTGACTCATTTACAGAGAGATATCAATACATAGCTTTGAAGATTCTTCCTAGTCAGGTATATTCTTGGGCGGTGAATAGGGGGTGTCGAGTCCAGTTCACTGAGCAAGGAGTAGGTCTTGTCTATTACATATTGGGTTTATGGAACGGTATCTGAGCTAATTTGAAACCCTTGTTTTCTCCCTCACCCGACCTCACCTTTCCCGTTAAGCAGCCATAGTGTGTTTTGTAAACGTGTGACGCTGTTCTGTTTTGTAATTCAGTTCAAGTGTAGCGGTTTTTACATTCCCTCTCTAAGTGATATCTTATGATAAGTGTCTTTTTCTGTGTGACTTATTTCACTTAGAATCGTCGTACCTAAATCCTCTCATCATGCTGCTACTAGCCTTATGACGTTAATTTCATGGCTGAGTGATATGCCATTGTACATAAGGACCACAACTTCCTTATCCATTTTTCTCTTTCCTGGGATATTTAAGGTGTAACGAAGTGGAGGTTCTTGTCAACAGAGCAGCCCTAAACTTTGGGGTGCCTGTGTCTTGCTGATTTTTAGTTTTCCCAATTTATACGCCCATGAGTGGAAGTGCCTTATGCTCTCTATGCTGAGTTCTTTAGATGTTTCAGGAAACACCGTACACTTCTCCAGAGTGGCTGTTGGCAATTTACATCCCGCCCATCAGCGTAGTAAGGCTCCCGTTTCTCCATGGCCTGTCCTGCATTTCTGGTTTTGACACTTTATTCAGCATGGCCCTTTTGACCGATGGGAAGCGAGACTTCTTTGTAGCGCTGATTTGCCTTTCCAGGTTGCTTGGTTGGCCAAAAAGGGCGTATGCGTTTTTTCCTGAATATATTCAGGAAAAAACGCATACGCCCTTTTTGGCCAAGGGCATCATGGTCGAGGTTTTGCCGCTTTTCCTGTGCTTTAAAGGCGATTCGACTCTACCTCCTGAAATCTGTTTCCTGCAATTCTGCCTTGCTTTCAAATCCTCCTCGTTGCCTTCCCTCAATATATTTGTGGACGAGAGTTATCATTTATAACTCTGCAGGTTTGTGAATTGCAGTGCCCCTGAGCTCGATTTTTCAACTCGTTTTTTTGGGAGCTGGCCGCAAAAGCACAGGATTGCTTCAGGCCCTGTTCTGCTTCCGGGCGGCAGGCTGAGCCTGTGGTTAATTCTTCTTCCTGATGGGAAAATACAGTGACCTGTGCCTGTCCCAACTCCTAGAGCTAGTCTCTCACTGGTTCCCCCTCTTCCCGTTCATCCTCAGGACAATTTGCAACCTGTACGGAACAGGAGGTTGAAGGTGCTGATTCTCGAAGGAGGGAGATTGCTAGTAAAGCGGCTGTAATGGCCAACCCGAGCACAAGGAGATGAGAAATGACGTGCGTTTTCGAAACCTTTCCCGATCACACGGTGTACCATCTTCTGGGTTTCTCATGCATGTTTTTGTTATAGGAAGATGCCCTTGAACTTGGAGATTTGGGACCCATGGGATGGGTACCATGCAGTATTACTTTAAAGGGCCTGCGTTTCCTCAACCAACCTGACCAAACCTCTCAGCCACAAGAGTGTCCACCCTTATGTCTCAATCAGCTGTGGGTCTAGAGATGGTCAATCCAGGTGGCATCACAGCCCCTGAACGAATATTGTAAGAATTTCTCTCTCTTTCACTGTCTTTGTTTCACGGGTTTTTAAAAGTAATTGATTTTTATAATGGGGTTTAGCTGCTTTTCACTGCTGTTTTTATGCTGCTTTACACCCACTTGACTCACTTACAGAGAGATATCAATACATAGCTTTGAAGATTCTTCCTAGTCAGATATATTCTTGGGCGGTGAATAGGGGGTTTTTGCGTCCAGTTCACTGAGCAAGGAGTAGGTCTTGTCTATTACATATTGGGTTTATTGAACGGTATCTGAGCTAATTTGAAACCCTTGTTTTCTGCCTCACCCGACCTCACCTTTCCCGTTAAGCAGCCATAGTGTGTTTTGTAAACGTGTGTCTCTGTTCTGTTTTGTAATTCAGTTCAAGTGTAGCGGTTTTTACATTCCCTCTATAAGTGATATCTTATGATAAGTGTCGTTTTCTGGTTGACTTATTTCACTTAGAATCGTCGTACCTAAATCCACTCATCATGCTGCTACTAGCCTTATGACGTTGATTTCCTGGCTGAGTGATATTCCATTGTACATAAGGACCACAACTTCTTTATCCATTTTTTTCTTTCCTGGGATATTTAAGGTGTAACGAAGTGGAGGTTCTTGTCAACAGAGCAGCCCTAAACTTTGGGGTGCCTGTGTCTTGCTGATTTTTACTTTTCCCAATTTATACACCCATGAGTGGAAGTGCCCTATGCTCTCTAAGCTGAGTTTTTTAGAGGTTTCAGGACACACCGTACACTTCTCCAGAGTGGCTGTTGGCAATTTACATCACGCCCATCAGCGTAGCAAGGCTCCCGTTTCTCCATGGCCTGTCCTGCATTTCTGGTTTTGACACTTTATTCAGCATGGCCCTTTTGACCGATGGGAAGCGAGACTTCTTTGTAGCGCTGATTTGCCTTTCCAGGTTGCTTGGTTGGCCAAAAAGGGCGTATGCGTTTTTTCCTGAATATATTCAGGAAAAAACGCATACGCCCTTTTTGGCCAAGGGCATCATGGTCGAGGTTTTGCCGCCTTTCCTGTGCTTTAAAGGCGATTCGAATCTACCTCCTGAAATCTGTTTCCTGCAATTCTGCCTTGCTTTCAAATCCTCTTCGTTGCCTTCCCTCAATATATTTGTGGACGAGAGTTATCATTTCTAACTCTGCAGGTTTGTGAATTGCAGTGCCCCTGAGCTCCATTTTTCAACTCGCTTTCTTCGGAGCTGGCCGCAAAAGCGCAGGATTGCTTCAGGCCCTATTCTGGTTCCGGGCGGCAGGCTGAGCCTGTGGTTAATTCTTCTTCCTGATGGGAAAATAGAGTGACCTGTGCCTGTCCCAACACCTAGAGCTAGTCTCTCATTGGTTCCCCCTCTTCCCGTTCATCCTCAGGACAAATTGCACCCTGTACGGAACAGGAGGTTAAAGGTGCTGATTCTCCACGGAGGGAGATTGCTACTAACGCGGCTGGAATGGCGAACCCGAGCACAAGGAGATGAGAAATGAGGTGCGTTTTAGAAACCTTTCCCGATCACACGGTGTACCATCTTCTGGGTTTCTCATGCATGTTTTCGATGTAGGAAGATGCCCTTGAACCTGGAGATTTGGGACCCATGGGATGGGTACCACGCAGTATTACTTTAAAGGGTCTGCGTTTGCTCACCCAACCTCACCAAACCTCTCAGCCCCAAGAGTGTCCACCCTTATGTCTCAATCAGCTGTGGGTCTAGAGATGGTCAATCCAGGTGGCATCACAGCCCCTGAACGAATTTTGTAAGAATTTCTCTCTCTTTCACTGTCTTTGTTTCACGGGATTTTAAAAGTAATTGATTTTTATAATGGGGTTTAGCTGCTTTTCACTGCTCTGTTTATGCTGCTTTACACCCACTTGACTCATTTACAGAGAGATATCAATACATAGCTTTGAAGATTCTTCCTAGTCAGGTATATTCTTGGGCGGTGAATAGGGGGTGTCGAGTCCAGTTCACTGAGCAAGGAGTAGGTCTTGTCTATTACATATTGGGTTTATGGAACGGTATCTGAGCTAATTTGAAACCCTTGTTTTCTCCCTCACCCGACCTCACCTTTCCCGTTAAGCAGCCATAGTGTGTTTTGTAAACGTGTGACGCTGTTCTGTTTTGTAATTCAGTTCAAGTGTAGCGGTTTTTACATTCCCTCTCTAAGTGATATCTTATGATAAGTGTCTTTTTCTGTGTGACTTATTTCACTTAGAATCGTCGTACCTAAATCCTCTCATCATGCTGCTACTAGCCTTATGACGTTAATTTCATGGCTGAGTGATATGCCATTGTACATAAGGACCACAACTTCCTTATCCATTTTTCTCTTTCCTGGGATATTTAAGGTGTAACGAAGTGGAGGTTCTTGTCAACAGAGCAGCCCTAAACTTTGGGGTGCCTGTGTCTTGCTGATTTTTAGTTTTCCCAATTTATACGCCCATGAGTGGAAGTGCCTTATGCTCTCTATGCTGAGTTCTTTAGATGTTTCAGGAAACACCGTACACTTCTCCAGAGTGGCTGTTGGCAATTTACATCCCGCCCATCAGCGTAGTAAGGCTCCCGTTTCTCCATGGCCTGTCCTGCATTTCTGGTTTTGACACTTTATTCAGCATGGCCCTTTTGACCGATGGGAAGCGAGACTTCTTTGTAGCGCTGATTTGCCTTTCCAGGTTGCTTGGTTGGCCAAAAAGGGCGTATGCGTTTTTTCCTGAATATATTCAGGAAAAAACGCATACGCCCTTTTTGGCCAAGGGCATCGTGGTCGAGGTTTTGCCGCTTTTCCTGTGCTTTAAATGCGATTCAACTGTACCTCCTGAAATCTGTTTCCTGCAATTCTGCCTTGCTTTCAATTCCTCTTTGTTGCCTTCCCTCAATATATTTGTGGACGAGAGTTATCATTTATAACTCTGCAGGTTTATGAATTGCAGTGCCCCTGAGCTCGATTTTTCAACTCGCTTTTTTGGGAGCTGGCCGCAAAAGCGCAGGATTGCTTCAGGCCCTATTGTGGTTCCGGGCGGCAGGCTGAGCCTGTGGTTAATTCTTCTTCCTGATGGGAAAATAGAGTGACCTGTGCCTGTCCCAACACCTAGAGCTAGTCTCTCACTGGTTCCCCCTCTTCCCGTTCACCTCAGGACAATTTGCAACCTGTACGGAACAGGAGGTTGAAGGTGCTGATTCTCGAAGGAGGGAGATTGCTAGTAAAGCGGCTGTAATGGCGAACCCGAGCACAAGGAGATGAGAAATGAGGTGCGTTTTCGAAACCTTTCCCGATCACACGGTGTACCATCTTCTGGGTTTCTCATGCATGTTTTTGTTTTAGGAAGATGCCCTTGAACTTGGAGATTTGGGACCCATGGGATGGGTACCACGCAGTATTACTTTAAAGGGCCTGCGTTTCCTCAACCAACCTGACCAAACCTCTCAGCCCCAAGAGTGTCCACCCTTATGTCTCAATCAGCTCTGGGTCTAGAGATGGTCAATCCAGGTGGCATCACAGCCCCTGAACGAATATTGTAAGAATTTCTCTCTCTTTCACTGTCTTTGTTTCACGGGTTTTTAAAAGTAATTGATTTTTATAATGGGGTTTAGCTGCTTTTCACTGCTGTTTTTATGCTGCTTTACACCCACTTGACTCACTTACAGAGAGATATCAATACATAGCTTTGAAGATTCTTCCTAGTCAGATATATTCTTGGGCGGTGAATAGGGGGTTTTTGCG